>NW_015094509.1:26187074-26258491 GCF_001431845.1 Calidris pugnax | reverse complement strand
TTTTTTTTTTTTTTTTTTTTTTTGAGCAATGGAACTTAATTAGCTCCATGACACGAGCACTACTCCACAGCTTGAGGACTCTGGTGACTTGACATTAGGACGTCACTTGGGCAGCTTTTCAGCCTTCACCACTCCCAGCTCAGCTGCTGTGAATAGTTGACAATTTCCATTGCCAGTCAGTGTGGTCTCTCACCAGCAACACTCAGCTGCCATCCTCACATTTCTGGGGTTGGTGTAGATGAAGGATGTGTACTGCATGGTGAAACGAGCCATGGGGGGGTTTGTATGGACAGGTCATACTGTTTTTTACGTGATAGCTGGAAGGCAGCTCTCATGTGCTGGTAGGGTCTATTTGCTAGGATTTATAGCAGCAATCGTGGCTGATTACAGTATGTCAGAAGGGTGTATCATGGAGTTGTTGCAGAGGTGATTATGAGGTGGAGCCATGAGGCCCTGGAGCATCTTAATACCTTATTTGCCCTCCTGAATGTCCAGTAATAGCTGAAAATGGAGTGGACAGGAGGGAAAAGCTGTTGACAGCTGGGAAAGTTACTGTAATAGAAAAGGCCTCAGCTTGGCACCAAGCAACCATTTCTGTCTTTGCAAACAATTAAGATTATATTTCCTCAGAAAAAGCTATTTCTTTTGAAATAGCTCTATAATAGAGGCTTTATGTTTCATTTGCTGTCTTCTGTCACTTCTTGATGTGCCTTGAGACTGGCCAACACAGGGGTTTTTTTGCACCTATTTGTTCCTTTAAATTTGAAGAATAATATCATTAGGTGGGTGCCTTTTCCTATTGCTGCTGTTCTCAAGCCCTGCAGTGCTTTTCAGCCAGCGGGTTGTGAAAGGTTCATGAGGGCAATTAAGAAACTTTAAGGTTAGGAATCTTAGGGCCTAAGTTCACCACAAAAAAATGTTTATCTATCCTATAAAAGTTTTAGGAGCTTGCTAACCGAACAAAGTTAAAAGCACTGCCATAGGTTAAAATCCATTTATCAAAATAAGCTGCTATAATATCAATGGTTTTGTTTGTTGGAATTACAGCCAGAGAAGTTAATGAGTGTAATTGTGCTTGGGCGGGGAGGGAAGAGGCTGGAACAGCCCCAATAAAAGAAAAACACAGGTTCACTGCTCAGTCACCCTCAACCTGGCTTTTGCAGTGTCTTTGCCTCTAACTCCGCAGTCTGTCTGCTTCTGGGAGTGGCTATTCCTTTGGATGGGTATCCTGTGAAGTCCGTTTGGAGCTAAAAGCACAATGGTGGCATCCACATAGTTCTGCACCTCCAGGAACCAGATGCCTTCAGGATTACGGCACATTTGTACCCCCACAATCCCTGGCAGGGTTTAGCAGCTGGGACTTCATGTCACAAAAGCATTGGTTCGTTGTGGCTAGGACCATATTGACTCTGAAGCTGCGCAGACCCATGTGTGTGGTTTATGCTTGAGCTAATGAGCTTTGTCAGAACACAGAGTTTTACACAAATGTCTGCAGTCACAATTAATAGTTCATGATGCTGACGAGTTGATTGGACTAAGACTATAATTTTAAAATTATATGAAAAGTGTAAGTAGTCAAGTCTCTTGGACTAGTGGTTTTCAACAAATACATGGAACTATTGGAGTGGATCCAGAGGAGGCCATGAAAATGATCCAAGGGCTGGAGCACTTCTGGGAAGAAAGGCTGAAAGAGTTGGGGTTGTTCAGCCTGGAGAAGAGAAGGCTCCAGGGGAATCTTATTGTGGCCTTTCAATATGTAAAAGATGCTTAAAAGAAAGATAGACTTTTTACCAAGGCCTGTACTGACAGGACAAGGAGCAACAGTTTAAAACTGAAAGAGAGTAGATTTATTTGGAAATTAGGGGAAAAAAATTCATTTTGAGGGTGGTGAAGCACTGGAACAGGTTGCCCTGAGAAGCTGTGGCTGCCCCATCCCTGGAGGGGTTCAAGGCCAGGCTGGATGGGGTTTTGAGCAACCTGGTCTGGCGGGAGGTGTCCCTTCCCAGGGCAGGGGGTTGGAACTAAATGATCTTTAAGGTCCCTTCCAACCCGAACCATTCTATGATTCTGTGGTTCCATAATTCTACGAATAACTGTTTCAGTCTGCACCTGTGCATTTTTCTACATAGGGATTAACGAATTATACAGCACTTTCAGGGTGTTGTGGCAATGCAAACAGTAACTATTGATTTCTGGAGAACCCTGTTCTAATCTCTCCACAACTTGTTACGGTTTGAATTTAAGCTTGGTTTTGAGTTTTTGGAGTAGGCAGGTTTAACCATGTCAGAATTTTGTTCTGGCTTTTCCCAATAAGAACAAGATTAATCTCTGAAGTGCTGTGTTTGTGCCCTGAAATAACTGCGTAAGTATAGCTGAAGACATGTCCCACAGTCTTATCAATGTCTCACATTTACACTTCCATTATGGACAGGATTTGACCTGATGGATTCGTTCAGTGTGAAACAGATTTTTGGAATGAAAGAAAATGGAATTCAGAGTGCTTATGTACGACTTGGAAGCTTCCCCGTTGTTCAGAAAACTGAGTAAGTACTCTGTTTTTCACTTCATTTTCATCTGAGCCTCTACTTTGCATGATTTGGTTCCTCTAAGTTAACCTCATATTAGTTACCTAGTACATACATATATATTACTGCTTTGGTCAGCTCTTTCAGTTCTGCTGGCACAGAATTTATACAACATGGTTGGGAGCCTCCACACCAACTACAGGCTGCATCCTGGTAGAATATGAGCTGGTTTCCGTGTATCTCGATGGCTGTGAAGAGCAGTGTCAAGAAATTCACAAAAGAACATAAGACTTAGTAAACAACTTCTAAAAAAATATGTGGTATCACTCCCATTGAGATATATATTTGCTAATCACAAGAGACCAGTTCCTAGTAGATGTTGTTATCAGTTAGCTAATGAGAGTTTTGGCCTTCTAAAAGAATGAGCAGTTTTTAATCCGGTGTCAACATGGATTCAGTCCTTAGAGTCTTTTCTGACCTGAGGCTGCCAGTTGTGTCATAGTCTATCAGAATGGTTTCTCTTCAGGTTGTCATTTGAGCGTTGCTAGCATTAGCCTTGAGAAGAGTGGGTGCATAATTTCTGTGAGTAACCATGAACCATAGATTGTCATCATTAACATTTTTGCAGTAAATTTCTCTGTGCTGGTTTGAACTTCAGCTTAAGTAATCGATAGTAATTCTTTTACTTATGGATAAGGGTTGTTATTTTTTATTCTGGTTTAGCTCTTTACTCAGCTCACTGCATCTTTGAGATTGTTCTGTGACTTGTATTTGCTTGATTTCACAATATTTTTTTCATCCTGGAGAAAACCTGAATTGATTTGCCCTTCTCCCCTCCCCCTCTTTCTCCATATAAACACACAGTCTTTAAAAAAAAAACAAAAAAAACCCCTACAAATATGATAGACTGAAATGAAAACATTTTGCTCTGAAGTCCATAAATGACGTCAAGTAACAGGATAAGTAAATTCATGATCTGGGAGAAGGTCAGCCAACTAAAGACACCTTGGGCTTGATAAGTGGTATATACATAACTGGTGTGTATGTGGAGGAGAATAAACCTATTTTGTTTTGCTCACCGCAGTCTCTGGGTGGAATCTCTGCTTGCTGTGGTTAGTAACAGCTAGTGGTGGCATGCACTGTAAAGCGTTGCCACCAAGATTACATGGAGAGAAACCCTTGAAATGAAGAAGTACAGTTTGCACTTAAGAAAATCTGGGAATGAAGATCTGCTGAATCTGAGCCCTAGGTGATACTATGACAAATAGGACTAATGCAGTCCTTGGGTGTCTGAGCAGGAACTGCCAAGTATGAGCTGACTATCTCCGTATCAGGCAACTCAATCACCACTGCTGGGATATTATGTCCAGTCTTTATTTCCATAATTCCATAGATAGGAAAGGAGTGAATGAAAGTTGAAATCAGTGGGAAACAAGATTAACAGTGAGAAATTCAGTGTAGTCAGGTAAAATTAAAAAGTGGTTAGCAACTGAGGTGATTGTTGTCTCTAAGAATACCCACGGAAGCAAAATTTAGTAAAGGGTTTTTGGTGCTAAGGATAGCAGTAGACTAAAAGTCAGTGGCTACCTGTTAACAACATCAAAAAAGAGCATGGAAGAAAGTCACACTTTTAACAATGAATATAATTATTAATAGAATAATAGAATACCAGGTTGGAAGGGACTTTAAGGGTCATCTGGTCCAATCTTTCTTGGCAAAAGCATGGTCTAGAGAAGATGACCCAGCACCCTGTCCAGCTGAATCTTAGAAGTGCGCGATGATGGGGAATCTGGCACTTCCCTGGGGAGATCATTCCAATGACTGGTTGCTCTCATTATGAAAAATTTTCCTCTTGTGTCCAATTGGAATCTCCCCAGGAGTAACTTGTTCCCATTACCCCTTGTCTTTTCCACATGACTCCTTGTAAAAAGGGAGACTTCATTTTCTCTGTAGCCACCCTTTAAATACTTGTTTTCTCAAGGCTGAACAAACCCGATTCTCTCAGTATTTCTTCATATGGCAGGCTTCCCAGTCCTTAGATCATCTCGATGGCCATTCTCTGGACCCTGTCCAGCCTGGCCACATCTTTTTTGCATAGCAGGGACCAAAACTGAACACAGTATTCCAGGTGTGACCTGACAAGACCCGAGTAGAGAGGGAGTTCCACTGAGCTGAACAGAGTTCTGGCTCTGCTGGAACAAGTTAGCAGAGATTTTGGAGAGTTGTCCACTTGCATTCCTTTTTCAAATTAAGGGTTGAAGTACTTTGTTGTTGTTGTTTTTTCTGCTGTTTTTTTTCCCAGAAAGACTGAGGGAATGAAGCCAGGCCAACTAGCTATGATGACTTTCCTTCTGCTCAGATTGCATCCATTTATTTGTTGCTGGTTTTGTTGGTTTTGTTTTTAACAAGTAGAATATTTTATTGCTTAGGATGATTAGAAGTAATATATCCTTAATTAGTAGAATGAAATGACTAAGCTTACTTTTGAAAGATTAACTGAAACGTAGAATTAAAGAACTTTCATATTTTCAACCTTTTGTATTTTAACTTCCATACTACTGTGGTGTGGGAATGAACCCAAATGGATGTATCACCATGGAAGGTATCAGCATATTTTGGTTCATTTTAGTCTTTGGATGTCAGGATTCTGAAATGGTGTGTATAGGGTCATTACTCACAGAAAATGCAATCTTGTAAAGTTGCACAAAACTGATAACTGTAATGATAAACCAAACAAAAACATCTGTCCTGTCTTGTAGATAACCTCAAGCAACATTTAGCAACTGATAGCAACATCTCATGATGCAAAATCATTAACTGAGTAATATATGTAATTCACTTTATTATCTGCTTAAAGGATTTATATCTTTTTATATAAGCACTAGTACTTCTACGAAGTTCCAGCTTAGCTGCATGGGAAATGTGCCTATTCTTCTTCTGATCCGGAGCCTACCGCTATGAACTTTCTTCCCATTTGTTATGAGGTATCCTGTGATGATTCTGTCAACAAGCAAGTACAACAGCCAGGAATGTGGCCACAATCAATGTCCTGGTCACTGAGGGACTTGCAGCCTCTCTAGCTGGCTGAGGGCTAGTCCCTAAATCTGACTGGTGTTTCTCTCCACTCCTCGGTTAACTGGGGCTGTCCTAGTGTTTACTTATGGCTTCTCAATTGGTCTTCTGGTCAAAACTGTGCCCTTGATTTCTGGGTTTGGGAACTCAGGCTTGTTTCTCATTACTCTTGTCTTGGCTAATGCCAAGCTTTTGGCTTACTATCTTGTTCTCCATGTTCACCTGTCTGTGTGTTCTTATCAAGTTTGTTTTGCCTGATATCAAGCAGTGCTAATCCAGATGATGCCTGGGCCTGCTGTGGAGGATGGAGCATTCCAGAGACTGCTCCCCAGAGGCAGTTTGGCAGTTTCCCAAAGATATTTCTCTCTTTGGGAAAGAAGCATTTGGTTGAACTTCACTCTCAGCTAGCAAATGGACCCTGACCATTACAAACTAGTGTGTACAGAATCTCCTACTTCTAACAAGGTAAAGGAGATGAAGCACGGCTGAGGTGGAATGCCTGAAGGCTTTTTTTTGTCTTTTAGAGAATAGAAGACTGAGGGGAGAAATGAGAAACATGCAAAAGGCTGCAGCCAAGAGGGAAGAACAACTTGTTCGCGTGGTTCCTTGTGGAAAAAAGTTATTTCAGGAAGACTAAACTGCAGCAAATGAGACTTAGGATAGATGGTTTTTTGTAGCATGTAGGATAGTGAAGAACAGTAAGAAATTGCCTAGCGAGGTTGTATCTATTCTGTCACTGAGGTTTCTGAAGTAGTTTCTGAAATGTCTGCCTAGGATGTATGAGTGGGTTTGATTCTGTGTTGTGACAATACTTGGACAGCCCTTTCTTTCCCCTTTTTCTGTAATTTTTTCTTTTTTTTTTCCTTTTCTTTCTTTTTTTTTTAATGTCATTCTAAGAGCCTCTGATGATGTGGTGCATATGGACATGAACCAGCTTTCTATATCCTTGTTTCAGACATAAAAAATACTAATAATAGTCAATGAGTTACATTGAGTATTAGCAGTTTTTAGCTGTTTTAGATGTGGTAAAATATCCCAAATACATTAATTATGCCTTTCCTTACCAAATGCAGGCACCCTATTAATTGTCACATTCAGTGTCTGAAATGAGAATTGATACTCTTATTTTTCTCCATTGTGTTATTATTATAGATGTAGGATCTCATGCTGATTGTCACAGATGTAGGCTCTTATGCCAAACAAAAGCGTATAAGAAGGAGCCTATGTTGTGAAATTGGTCATCGGCTAAGAGAATCTCCTGCCTGGGTTTTATAATTTTTTCTTTGTAGAAGTTGTGATTCACCTGACCTTGGAGTTGGGTTAATTAACTCTTCTACTAACCTGCAGCACTGGGGGATTCTCTTGTCCTGGAGTTTTATAATGGCCTTGTCTGCAATCCATCCTGTTGTCAGAATTATAGACCAAGGAGCAGGCAGAGTGCTCCCTGTAGGTACCAGGCATCCAGTAAAGCTCCATAATATGGATCATCAGTTCTATTCAGCCTTGGGTGAAAGAAGGAAATAAAGCATTTCTGGGGACAGCAATTCCTGCCCTTGGATTCCTAAGTAAAGCTGAGCTTCTAGATGGAGATCACTTTTCATCGAAGAAATAAATGAAAACTCATAAACAGAGTTTTTGTTATTTATGCAGTAACGCATCTCTGTGAAAGATGTAGGGACCAAGGACTTCAGAAAAAGCTTTTATCGTATCTTCAGAGCAATGAGAGTGTCTTTAGATTTGCTTTTGGCACGAAGCCTTTCTCTGCTGGGAACTTACAGCCAGTTCTTCGGCATCTTTAAAAATCAGTTGAGAGTACAGGTCATTATAGCTTTCTATCAGTTTAAATCTACCTGATGGATCATTTGTCAGCCTCTGTGTGATGAGGTGTGGCCAGACTCACAAGGATATTTAGGTACCTAATTCCTGGTTATTTCTGTGGGCATTTAGCATTTGAAAACCCTTTTGGAATTGAAGCTTGAATGGTGATATTCCTTTTCCCAGCTCAGGGGTGTCTTAGCACAGAAGCCAGCAGTGGGCTCTTCCAGATTTGGTTGTAGGTTTTCAGGCCCAAGGCTCACTGTGATATCTTGGGGATTAATTTCAACCATGTGCTCCTACACCTCCCTGCTCAGCAATGCAGTGATGCCACAGTCACAGCCACTGCCATTAATTCCTACCTGGAACAAAGCACACCTGCATGTGCAGAGTTGAAAAAGCATTAAGGAAAGGCAGCTTTGAAAGCATGTGTCCTGCTGCTGTTGATGTGATGATAGCAAACATGCTATGGACCAAGAGGGGAGCAAAGCACCCCCAGAGCTGTAACTCCACTACCTTGTGCCACCAACGGATTAACTGAGGAACCATTTCTCTGCTTGCTTTTCTTTCAGTAGGAGGCTGGAGTTGGTGGTGGGCTGTAGCTAGGAGAGTAGTCCAATACTGTGTGTGCGCCCAAAAATGTGAATTAGACTCCTGAAGACTTCCCCCTAAGAGGGAGCTCAGTAACCCTGGTTGCGGTGGTGAAGATACTTCATGAGTAGTGAGTGAAGGTAAATGCACTGGGCACGTACGTTGAAATGACAGAGTTTGAGGAGCTGAACCACAGGGAAATAGCTCCACTGGCAGCACCCTCGTGTGAAAACCTCCATGGTTTTTGCTCAAGAGGATGCAGCAACGCCTTTTCAACTCTCAACATTGCCACCTTGCTGAAGTTTCTTGAAGGGGTGGATGTTAAAAGCTGTAATGTGCATCTTCCTCTCTTGCAAACTTGGACACGATAAATATACTGAGCCATTTGACAGGAAATTTTCACTAAGGCATGGCAACCATGAAGGAGACCTGGCAGGGTGCCTTGTTGGGAGGGCTGATGTGACTGACCCAACTCTCTCTTGCCAAACATCCTGTAGACTTTCTCAGTGGCATTCAGTGCTCCCGTCATGCCAGTTGTATTCTCCATGGCAACTCCACCACAAGAGTGACAACTGACACACTTCATGTTTTGTCATGAAGGAAAAGAACTTCTGGCTATTTTGTGTGCTGTCGGAGAGATGGGTGCTGGGGTGAGGTGGATCTGTGACCAGGGAGGGCTAGTTTGTGAATAGCTAGTACCAAGAAGTGACACAGCCTTGTCTTCTCTCCTAAAGGAATGATTTTGTGAAGGAGCTAGAGGGATCCAGGTTCAGTTTTCTCTTTTGCTGGAAGACTTCAGAGAGCGCCTGTGCCCCCAGTGGGAAGACCAGCTTATAATGGTGCATAGCCAGCACGGGCATTTTATATAGCAAAAGCCACTGTAGCTGATGAAACCACAGAGTTCTGCATTTTTAACTTGGCTAAAAAGATAGGAAATTCAAAGTACACATTAAAAGAAGACTGAATATTTTGGCATTGGGAATGACTGGTTTTCAAATTTTACTGCAATTGCAAAACAAAGCATTTTGGAAATTTTAAGGATTTTTGCTTGAAACACTATAAAGAGCCTCTAGTTTTATGTGCCTTTAACTGTGCCAGTTTCTGCATGTGATGGACTACATCAAATATTCCTTAAGAGAATCTGTCTTCATTGCTTTGCTCTTTAGTAATTGCTGCCCTTGTGTTTTGTTTTCTAGTGGGTGCTTATGCCTGACTGCTCAGATGTCTGGAAGCAAAGACATGATATTTAGGAAGGGCCGGTTTAGGAACGATCAGAGGAACAAGAAAGTTAACTGTGACTCTTCAGCTAGAAAAGAGATGGCTTAGAGGCATTATAAGCAAAGTTTTCAAAATCATCAATGACACAAAAATTAGAAGAAGAATAGGATCATTGAATTGTCCCTTATAAGAACTGAGCTAGGTGCTAAACAAACAGTAAAAGGCTCGTTAAACAGCAGGTACCAGAGCTGTGTGATTCCTTGCCAAAGGATGTTGTGGATGTAATAAGTTTACCTGAGCTGAAGGGGAGAGTGGAGAAGTCCATACAAGATAAATCCATAAAAATATATTAATGTGGAAATTGTAGTTGTCTCTGAATTTGACCCCTGGATCCCAGAGTTGGAGGTAGAGAGTTTCAGGTGTGCCTGCCCACTGTCAGATGTCACAGGTCTCCAGTGCATCTAGAGAACAACAGAATGGTTTACAATTTGCATGAACTGAAGCATCAAGTCAAAAACAACTGGATTGAACTGGTGGATTCTAGACTGCAGAATTTCACTGTCTCTTATTTAATTGGAGAGCTTCACTATTGTTCCAAAAAGGGCTCCTCAAAGACAGAACCACCTGGAGGGCAGAAGCTCGTGTTCCTCTCTCTGCAGGCTGCCAAATACAGCAGATTTTGTAGGAACCTTGTGATACTTTTGTGAGGTGTCCCTTTGATATGCAGAGAGTTTTAGAAGTTCTGCTCTTCACCGCTAAGTTTAATTCATTGCTCTCTTTTTCCCTCCCCATGCCAGGGATGTATTTCCACAAGGTCTGCCTGATGAATATGCCTTTGTAACTACCTTCAAATTCCGGAAGGCTTCCAGGAAAGAAGACTGGTATATTTGGCAAATTATTGACAAGTATGGCATACCACAGGTATGAGGTCCTTTGCAGCCAGCAAGAGCAGCCTTGTTTCTCCTTTGTTACATGAACTAACTTTCTTGCCTTAACCTCCCACTCTTTTTTCCTTGTGGACTACTAAAAAACCCTTTGCCTGTCTTTCAGTTCATTTTGTTGAAAATCCTTTACCTTTCATTCAAACCCTGGAGGAAGGTTTGCATAGACCTGGATTGTTGGTAGCATGCATGTAGATGCATGAGTTGGAAAGTGGGAGAAAAATATACCATCCTTGCTCTTGAAAGCACTTTGGGGATTTGGGTTGTTTATTTCAGGTAGTTCTGTTTAAAGAAAATATTTTGCCTGTTTGGAAAAAGATAGCCAGGCAGACATACCACAGAGCAGTGAGCTACGTCAAATTTTTATGCAGACTTCTAGATGTCATGCAAAGGTATTATGGGTTCCTTACATAGGATGTGGATGTAACACCTATTATTGCTCCACAACCTTGAGTCCTGGCTGCTGTGGAATTTTATCTAATAATTTTTGTCAAGTGCTCTCTCACTACATCATAGTGTAATAAAGGGCAGTCCCTATAGAGCATGTTCTTAGTTCGCTATAGTTTACGGGATCACTATAGGGACTGAGGGAGGGATTTGTATGGGCTGTATGTTTTTCTGCTCAAAGCAAATATGGTGCTGATGGCATTACCCATGACTCTAACCTGGGTTATGGGCTTGGGGTCCCCTAGCTATATAATACAGTATTGCTGCCTTCAGACTGGTATTCAAAAGGGTTTTGGGAACTCACAGTGAAGGATAGGTGCATTTTGAGGACTTAGCTGAGTTTCTGACAATGGTAGAAGATTCCTATGAAAATAATTATCAGCTGCACTTTGTTAAATGAAAAATGATCTACTGTGCTACATGCAATCCTGATTCCTGCAGAGTGAGAACGTGTATATCACTCAGTATTTCTTGGAGACAGCTGAAAATTTGAACTGCTTAGGTGTGGAGAGAAAAAAGCACTGAGGATTCTCAGTAATATTTTCAAAAATTCCTTAAGGAGTGGTGCCAGAAGCTTCTTAGAGCCTCATGAGCCTTGTTTTATGTAAAGTCCGTAGTAGTTTGGCCATGACATTGCAGACTTTATGTGGCATGGCCTGGCTGTGTAATACATGGTCCTAAGTCTCCTCTAAGCCTAAGGCATGATCATTATTGTGTGTTTCAGTTTTCTATTCAAAGCATCTGAAATAAAGTTTGGGCAGTGCTACAGCTCAGCAAACTGATTTCATACCATGCAATGAGGGATTTTTCCATGCTCCATGGGATGGTTGAGGACATGCGATGGGTACTAAAGAGCACAGAACCTGCTGGAAAGGAGTGGAGGAGTGCACAGGAGAGAGGGATCCCAAACAGCCTCATCTTTGTTTGTCTGCCTTTACATAGATGGCTGTGATGTGCTACCATGCAACCATGCCCAAGCATTGCCTGGGAGGCATCAAGATGGCATGTGTTGAAACCAAGCTGAGGATTGTACTCACAAGAGAAGTCTTTAGGTGGTCATGGGTGCCCTCTCCAACTCCATATCTCATACAAAACTCTGTCCTCTGCTCTTTCCTTGGGCTTCTCACCACGTGCTGTGCTCTCCCTGACTTTGGGGTGTCAGTCGCTATGGATAAGGCAGGAGGAAGGAGAAGGCTTTGTACTTTACTAGAAAAGTCATTTCTGTCTGCCTGTAGGTCTCGATCCGACTGGACGGAGAGAACAAAGCTGTGGAGTACAATGCTGTCGGGCTCACCAAGGACGCCGTGAGAGTGGTCTTCCGAAATGCACGAGTCAGTGACCTTTTTGACCGCAGCTGGCACAAAATTGCCCTCAGCATTCAGTCCAAGGCTGTCTCACTTTACATAGACTGCAGGCTGGTGCAGATGCTGCCGATTGAAGACAGGGAAAATATTGACATTCAAGGCAAGACTGTGATTGGCAAACGCTTGTATGACAGCGTCCCCATTGATGTAAGTATGTGTGTGCCCGTTGGAGCTGGGGTAACTTTCAGCATTGGGTTTGTGGCATGTGAATGGGGTTTGGGGGGTTATGGTGTAATTGACCCTTTTTCTGAAGTAGCATCACTGAAATGTTAGCTGTGTTACATAGCCAAGACAGATTGGCACATCATCATGTGCAAGACTTGCTGTCCTTTTATGTGAGACTGTCGGTATCTCTATAATAGGGATTAAAAAAGAAATCCATTTCATCTTTTCTGTCTAGTCCCAGAATCTGCTATAGTTAAAATCAGAGACAAAATCATCCACAAATGCCATCAAACGTGGTACTGAACTATACACATGAAGGTCTTTTGCTGTCTGATCTTGACACTGTGGATGTTTCCACATATGACAGGAAGAGATGGGGGGAAAAAAGCAAGCTTGTTAACTCAGGAGACTCATGATATATTCTCAGTTCCTTCGAAAAGATACCTCATATTAAATGACTCTTGCTCTAATTGATCCAAAGCTGAGACCTGCAGGTTTGACCTGATTGTCCAGTAGGAGTGTTAACCCAGTATAACTTATGTGTGATGTTTGGTGTTTTGAGACTTGTGTAATCTTTCTTAGCCATGCAAAATGGATGGAATGTGCATATTAAATGTGCTGATAGCATTTCTCACACAGGGGTAAATGGTCAGAAGATGCAAGGCACAACAGGAGAAAAACAAATTTTACTTCTAGATGAAATTCTAGGAAGGATAGAGGTGGTCAGTATATGTCTTCTCAGACAGAAATTTGGCCAGGACATGGGGATTAGCATGACTCTTTATTTGCATGAAAACCTGCACCAGAATTTTAATGGCATATTCAGGGTCTCATTAGATCAGTGCTCTTGGAGCACGCTGAGTTATTGGTCCATTACTGCTAGAGAGAGAAAGGTATTGACTACAGGATCCATAGAATCACTATGAAGTTAGCCCCATCTGGTTCTTGTTTGTATTCGTCTGCACTGTTTGTATCCAAGCAAAAGGATATGTGGTCTTTAATAATTCAGTGTCTCTGAGACTATTGCCTCGCTTTGTCTTCTAGTTTGATCTTCAGCGGATGGTTATTTACTGTGATTCTCGGCATGCTGAGCTGGAGACCTGCTGTGACATTCCCTCTGGACCAGTAAGCTTCTCTTTGTCATTTGTTCATTTTCACATGAACGCTCTTCGTTGAAATCTATTACATAAATCAGGGAATATATGACAGTGTGGGATTATCATTTTTTTTAATGATGGTGAATGAAACCTAACTAGGCATTTGGTAATGTAGCAGTGCCAGAAGAGGACCACTGCCGAGGGATGAGTATGAGGAATTTGAGGCTTCCAAGTTGCTCTTTCCTTGTCAAACTGTCAGGGGAAACAAAACCCTGAAGTGACGATGGAACAAGAGAAATGCAGCATGAAATATTCAACATGTTTCCCACTGGTTTTATTTGGGAAGACCTAACACAGTGCCGGTTGCTGCTTAGTTTCCTGTGCCCAACTCTCATTAGAAACTTCCACCCTCCTTTCACTCTTCTCCCCTCGATCTTGGTTAAAGAGATTCATTGTTCATTTTGCCACATTTTTTCCCTATTGCTTGAATGAATGGCTTCCGTGGGATTTTGTTCCTCACTAGGACTCGTTTAGCTGTGTGTTATCCAGTAATGTCCATGGGGTTTCTCTAAAGAGGGTGGAAGAGGAAGCTTTCTATGCATTGAAGGCTTTGTCATGACCTTGGGTGTTTGGGTGTAGTGCCAGGTCACGGTCCTGACAGAAGCACCTCCCCTGGAACTGAGGCCAACTGTTGGCAACGAGCAAGTTGGCCACCTCAAGACTTTCAACTGCTCCTGTCCTGCTGGACCAAAGGTGAGTGTTGAGATGTGCTTGTTTCATTTGAGCTATGCTGGATAGGTTTGGAAATAGGGGTATGACACTGCAAGTGAGTTATAAGAAGGGCTGTACTGGTTTATGAAGCACTTTAGGACCTAGAGGTGAAAAGCACTTCATAGAAAGAGCCAGGCATGTGTTATTCACAGGTGGGATGTCTGCAGAGGTAATGGCAGTCTTCCCAGGTGTTTTCTCTCTACTTAATGGAGTGATTTTGCTCATGCTGGTAGTCCTGGTAACAACCTTGAAAGCAAAGCAGTTATTCTTATCCAGCCCTGTTATATGCATCCTTCTTCAAACAAAAAGGAAGAGATTTTGGAAGTAAATATAACCACAGTGAAAAAAATCTCATAGCTTTTAAGAGCAGTGTTATTGCTTATATTGCCCTTGACTGAGACCTATGAGAAGACAACTTCATTGACATGTCAATGAAGGGCTTTTGAAGGCATGTCAGTTTTAGCGTGTTCTCCACTAAAACCTGAAAACATTTTTGTTGTCCTTGGTTGTTGTAGGATCAGATCCCTTGCTTTGTTATATAATGAGAAGATCAGTCTGACTAATTTTTTTTTTTTTGTCTTAGGGGGAGAGGGGTCTGACTGGCCCTGAAGGTCCTAAAGGTCAAAAGGTCAGTAATATGTGATAGTTCATTTGTTTAACAAAAAGAACAACAAAAAACCAGTTTCAGAATAAGTTGAAGAGTTGAAGATTTTGAGAAATAAGAGTCAATTTGGCATATGACTGAATTCAGACAGTTTTGGATGAACCTGGGACTGCAGGAGACTGGCTATCTTTGATTTTGTTCTGGGCTTGCATTTGAGCTTCTCTGTTGCTGCTTTTTGTCATTCTTCGAGTGTGTTCTAAAACTTTTCCTGTACCTCCTAAACTGGCATTTTTGCAAGTTAGTGTTATTCACTAGGTCATGCACGGCTTTCATGGTAAGTCACCTGGAAAACCATGTTCTGCTGCTGCACTGTGCCTTGCTCAGCAGTCCTAGATACCCACAGGTTAGGTAGCAGCCTGCCAGTCGCACTCAATTTATATTCAGGTTTGAGCAATTTGTATTAAAAACTATATCCATCTGAATCACTTCCACAAATTCAGTCACTGAATTTGTGCCTGTTTGGTGAATAAACAAATTGCACCCCACCAAAAGTTACTCAGTTGTTATGAAATGTGGGAGTGGAAAGTAGAAATCTCTACTTCTTGGAAGGTCAGACATCCTGAGCAATGTGTTTGGCAATGTGTTTGGCAACCCACCCTCTGCAGGGAGAAGTTTTGGATGATGAGGAGATGTGTTTTGGAGTATGTTTTCTGCTGGCGTGAGAGAACATGGGCGCATTAATGCTCAGATGTGCCCGACTGAAACTGCAGAAAATGTTTCCTTCTGCTTCCACCAGTATATAAATAGCAACTTTCTATTTTAGTCTGTGACAGCTTAAATAATGATGGGCTGTTTTGAAGAATGGCAGAGCCATGACTGTTTATGAGGAGGTTGCAGAAGGACGATAATGATAATAATAAAAGCACCCTGCAGCAATATCCTTTTGTCTTTCACTGCTTTGACAAGGTCTATGAGCTGGTGAGGATGCCTGTGCTACATAACATGGCACGCTGCTGGGGTGCAGGAGATACCAGTCGAATACAAAATAGTGTCTATCCAAGCACAGCATCGGCAGATTTTCTGTAACAGATCCCGATACGGCTGTCCCACTCCTGCAGGTGGGTTGCTGAAGAGCTTTGCAGATGTGTCTGACTTTTCCCTGGCTGTAGTGATCTGAGACATGTACACAGCCAGGGCAGGACTGTGTCACCATCTCAGGCAACTGGGGATGATGCCATTTAAATCCAGGCTCTAACAACAATTTGGTACAAATGGGATGATTAGAGACAAATGACTTAGCTTCTCTCTCTGCTAAATAAGGCAAGTAATAGATTTTGCTCCTGACTTGCAAAAATGTGACTAAATAACGTGTACCACCCTTGACAGCCGTTCTTGCATCGCTATTTCCAAGGACCAGGTTGTCACAGTCTCTGCTCTGTGTGCAGGAACTAATATCTCTCTCCTCTCTCTCACTGCAACATTATTGAGCTGCCCAGGCTGAAATGCTGGCCCTGAGGAAGAAAGTGAATGCTATTTGCAATTTCACAATATTACCACCTGGTACTTTATTAAGGAACGACTAAGGCCCCACAAAAAATATGAGTGCTTTCTACCGTATGCAGTTGTAAGTGTCCATAATATATTTTAGGATCATTTAACTTGGCTCACAATTTCTAGGGTGCACAGATTGCGTTTCGAAGCCTTGTTGTTGTGTAATGAGGAGGGCTGTAAAGCTTTCTTAAGGTAACAAATACCAAAAATTTCTATTTGTTACTTGAATCCAAGAGCTGGGGCTTCAAGAAACACTAAAAAAAGATTTTTGATTAAAATATGCCAACAAGTGAGTACAGCACAAGACCAAGCATTAATTGGACTAAACAGAGAGGTTGCAGTAAGCAAATGAACAAGGAAAGAAATTGTCAGAAACAGGTAGAAACAGAGTAACATCTGGACTCTGAGTCAAAATTCATCATTTTCTCTATAGACATCATCACTGCTGAGCATCTCTTATTTGGGATGAATTGTAAAGCTGAAGTCTACCCCTAAATAACTGAGTCCCAAGGGATATTTAGGTAGGCTGCAGGTACTTCAGCATTATCCAAAAATATTTTACAGGGTGATAGTGAGAAATGCCCTGAGAGAGACTATATGGCCATATAAGAACCCAGGAAAGCAGCTGGTTCAGCTGTATCAGAAAATAGCACACAGCTGGTGCGAGTTACCTGAGAAATAAGTCCCACCAGGGGATACCAATAGGGAGAGAGGTGAGTATTAAAAAACCAAAACACCTCCCTTTTCCCCAAAACAGGGATCTTTGGAGAGGCTGACAAAGGCATGAGGGCTGTGAAGCTCCTTCTCTAAGCTATGACAACTTTGGGGTTTAGTTTTATTTTGTTTTCACTAGCCACCCTATCTAGTGGCTTTTTCACTCTTCATGCAAAGAAGGAATAATGTCTACATGGTTCTTTCTATTTTCTTTAAAAAAAGGTCATTTTGAAGGTTTGTGAAGTGAATGTGGCTGTTGTCTATCTGAGTTGGAGGCAGAGATACTGGTGCTCAGGCTCTGCTGTCCTAAACTCCCATAGCATGTTACTTCTTTTAGGGGAGGAGGTTTGGACAGGCTTCTCTTAGGTACCATCTGATCAATGGAACTATTTGAAGCGTTTAACCAGTGCAGGAAGATAATTAGTTTCTGTTCCTCTGTAATTTAAGTCTCCAAAGGCAGGGCAAAGCAGGACTGCTTGCAGTTATTAGAAAAAGGGGGGGAAATCCCCTAGAGATGAACACCTCTGCCTCAGTCATCCATGTTACTAAACTGAGGACAATGTGTGGAGACACAGCGTACATGGTTTGGGAGGTGGTGCAGTGAAGGATGGTTTTGGGGAAGAATGAGGCAGGAATAGCTGGAACAACTGGCTAACATGCCTGAAGCTGGTTCCTATTGATAAGTTTTAGATGCTAACAACAGCCCAGTCTAATTTATTTTCTTTCCGTGCTCGCTCTGCATGCTGTGCTGTTTGCAGGCAGCCAGGCTGGCTGGTTGGGGCACTGGGCTCATGGTCAACAGGCTTCTGCTCTCTTCTAGCACTGCTATCAATCTGAGTTTAGAGAAAATCACTTTTCTGTGAGATCTGCTTTTTTTCTACAGCATAGAAATTATATTGGTTACCAGTCTGTGGGATGTTTGTGAAGTAAGGTGTATTAAATATGCTCTAGTGCAACGTGGTTTTTTCCTTTAAAATTAGAAAAGAGTTTTGATGTACATCAAGTGACTTAAAAGAGACAATCGCATAAAAACTTTTACAAATTTTGCCACAGCCTACTTGAATTGACTGCAATACTTTTTTTGCATCTCTGCTACTTGCTCTGTGAGGTTTCTTTCTTTTGGCAAAAAAAAAAAAAAAAAGATAAAGGTTAAAGAAAGAAACTTTTATATTTCCCGTCCTTTCAAAAGCCTGTCTTCATCTGAGGAAAAGAAAGCACAATCCCGACAGATGTTTCAGTGTCTGGTGCAGCTAAGCACGTTTTTTGGGGCATAGATCAGGACAAATTGAATAGAGCCACAATTAAATCCTACTGTGGTCCACATGGGGAGATCTGGGGAGTACAGAGGTCATCGGATTTATTGTTGATGTGAAACTGGAAGGTCCTGCTCCAGGTCTGAAACTTTTTCCACTTGATGCTGTGTCTGCACTGAAGTCCAAAGTGCCTAAACTCCCTGCAAGCAAAAGATGGTGGGAAGGTACAACTAGTTGAGGACGTTGTATTTGTTCGTGGTGGACGGGGAGCTCAGGACAGCGTATTTCTGGTATATACCTTATGGGTGAGAATCAGACAGAAGCCAAGCAGAGGTGTGTGGGCAGAGCCCTCTGCTCTCCAGCAGCTCCTCATGCTAGAGGAATGGAAGGAACTGCTGGCAGCCCTGCACAGAGCCTTGCACCAGTCTGAGTAATGGGTGTATCCTCAGCCGGTCCTTCTTCCAGTTTTGGACATGCAAAGCAGTATGTGAAAATGATTTGCAGGTATTTTTTTTTCTGCACTCGTTTGTTGGCACCACTTTTAGTTCTGCATCTGATGAATATTTATGAAATGATGCATCTTCTTTGATTCTTTATCCCTTTCACCCTGTCCTTTCTAGGAGACAAGTGAAGAAAAAGTTTTGTTTGGTTTTTGATTGACCATTTTTCTTTTTTCCTCCCTACATATTTGCTTCTCCAGCTTTCATTCCTCTACCCATCATAATTTGTATGTTTTCAAGTGTCTCTTTTATTGTGTTACCTTCCCTTGCTTCCACTGGAGCAGTCAAGGAGAGCATTTCTCTGTGTGTTGCAGTTCTGCAGGGGAAGGGAGGAGTTAGCTGATCATGAAAATTTAGCGTGAATTAAAACAATGGGGTTTGAATTTATTATTTTTTTTTAGAATAGCTCTAAAATATTGACAGG
This sequence comes from Calidris pugnax, assembly GCF_001431845.1. Lineage (NCBI taxonomy): Eukaryota > Metazoa > Chordata > Aves > Charadriiformes > Scolopacidae > Calidris > Calidris pugnax. The sequence continues at coordinate 26,239,439 of NW_015094509.1, read as the reverse complement.
TTTATTTTTCCATATTTTACGTGTGCACCCTTTAAGTCTTATGCAAACCACCTTCCAAGTCCTTTCTGGTTTAATAGAAAATAAGGGCTTTTGAAGTACATCACAAGAGAAAGGTCTCTGTCTTGCCAATGCACCCTGAAGGCTCTAGGAGTATTTCCGTGTAAAAAATAGAATATAGAATCAGCCTGAGAACTTGGACATTTCAAGTCAGTTTAAATGCAATGAGGTACACCTGGTCCTTATGGCAGGAGCTGAAATCTTGGCAGTAGACACTGGTGGGACTAGAATTGTCCACAGTCTCAGTCAAACCCTTCTTGCCCTGCTTCCCAAATAACCAAATCAATGGAAAACTGACCACATCATACAAAGAATAAGGTAATACACTCTTCACAAACGAGTACAGCATGGAGGTGTAAGAGGAAATCTCATCTGTTATTTCTAGGCCTGTCAAGAAAGGAATGAATTTTATCTGTGGTATTAACACCTTTTCTTTTTCAAGGGAGAAAGTGGCAGCCAAGGGCTTCCTGGCCTCAGAGGAGAAAAAGGAGAATCAGTAAGTACCAGAATGATTTTATGTAAGGAGATGGAAATACAAGTAGTTGTATTCTTCTTTGTGGTGAGAATTTGCTTACAATGGAAATGTGCCCTGTTGAGTATGTTTCCTTTCTTGGGCCTTTATCTCAGGAGAAAGTTGATCTTTCTGGCACCCAATGGTATTTCTTGGAGGGGGGGAATGGATGGGGTTCATCCCTGAATACAGCTAATAACTGACTTAGTATTTGCCTTCTAATTGAAATATGTAACTTGAGTATACTTGATTATAGCACAGCTGCGTATCCAGCAGGGACAGTATGAGGCAACTGAACACAAGGAAGATGCAAATCTCTCTCAAGTCTTTTATATTCAGATGACCAAGATAAAACTTTCCCCGGCTGCAATTAATGAAAATGCCAGATTAAGTTTTTAGGAGAGGAAATCTTTAACCCTGTGTAAAATTCATTCTAATAAGGGCTGTTGGCATCTTTGATTTTGGAAATGTAATATCAGACTTTGCCTTGAATAGAAAATGTTTTCCTGCCTGCATTAGGAGAATTGGGGGTAGGTTTTCTGTTTTAATTTGTCACTGAATTATTATCAAGGAATTCTCTCCAAATAAAATTGTTTTTCCTATAGTAGCTGTTCTGTGACTTGTGTGTCTATATATAAATATCTGTGATAAATATGGATAGATAGATAGATAGATAGATAGATAGATATGTCTCAGAAATACAACAAGGAAAGCATGAAATACATATTTTTAGTGTCATTTGACATCCTTGCTATCAAATGTACCTTTTCCTCTCTTTCATTTCTAGGGCAGAGCCTATGGCAGAGGAGAAAAGGGAGAAAAGGTAAGATCTAATCCTTCCTTGGACTAATTAAATGAGAGTCACTGTTGCCATCTGTAGCTCAGAGGTTCCTTTTGGAGTGCACAGGATGCAAGAGATGTGATACAGTCGGATCTTTGTGGGGAAGTTTTATATTGTGTTATGCTGCCTTCTGCAGAAAAGCTGTTGAGTGTTCATTGCTTTTCCCCTTCGTGTTGAGTTTCCTTTGTGCATTGGCCATGTTAAATGCAATCAAATCAAAATAATAATCTTTGCCTTGTGTATGCTGCAGTGAGTTCATGGAGGATAATGCAGTAAAGCAACTGACTAGAAGGATAAAAAACAAAAGGGAAAGTATAATTTTGAGTTTATTGAATTTTCAACAAGATTAAATTTGGGTCGTGAGGAGACTGCCACGCTGTTTCTTTTCATTGGATATTTTCATTAATAACCTGAAGGACAAAAGCTGGAGTATTTTCTTACTGCAAATATTAGGCAGGACAGAGTATTTAGACTTGGAGGTTAAAGTTGAGGATACGGAATAACCACTGAAAATTACCAGGTTATCTGTCTTGGAAAATGCGTTCAATGATGATCAAAAATGGGAAACAAGTAGCATGACTGGACTAATTGGCACTAAAAAAAGATGTTTTCAGGCAATTCTGGCTGCAGACTTCCCATTCCCCATGAGAAAATGAGGCTGCAGACCTGGGCAGCAGAGGAGAAGTAGCTCTTTTTCTCTGTAGCTCCACATCACACCTAGTGGATGTTTCCCTTTTTACCAAAATGAAATTTCAAGTTGTGGGGAACAATGGGAAAAGATTGCCAAGAGGGTCTAGGAGATAGATGGATGTATTTAGGAAGAAGTCATGGTTCATACTGAAAATGGGATTAAGAATATGTGGAGCTGTTTTCCAGGGGGTCTGTGGCTGTCCGATTGCTCAGGAAATTTAAAATAATATTGAATTGTGGTCTGAAAGGAAGAATGCTGCACTAGAGAGAACATGGCATTTATGGCCATCGCATCTTCTCATTTGTTCTTTCTGTGATTATGATATATTGATTGTATATAGTAGTAATGCAACATGTGAAATTGCAGTCTAAATGAGGGTTGCTCATGGCAGGAAATATTATTGAGCCAGGCTAGAGACATGGGGGCTATAAAGCACACATTTCTGCATCCATCTTCCTGCAGTCCTCCCACTGACAGCCACTATTTAGACTCTGAGATTCGGGATTCAGCCTTTGGAAACCAGCTCGTGTGTGGCAGGTGGTGAGAGTCAGCAGTCTGATGGGAAACATGATGTTTACAATATGAGTTGTGCTGCGGTCGAAGCAAGTTCCTGTTTTCTTATGTTTTGATCTCTGCAGAAAAGTGTCGGAAAACATCTCTCCATCTGTATTACTGTCATGCCTCAAAAAATACATTTGCAAGTCTGGATTGGAGGGGAAAAAAATAAAAGGACCCCACAGTATGTGCAGAACTTCTTTAATTGGGGTAGCCAAACAACACTGACTGGCCCAAATAAATGTGTAGGCACGAAGGTCTCTGAGTTTATGGCCAGCTTGATTTGTTTAGTTGGTACTCCTGCCAACTGAGGCAGCTTGTCCTCATCTGTGACGGAAGCGTATTCGGGACCTGGTATGTCTGTGCCCCGTGTTTGCCCAATGGCTGAGTGTCAGCACTGCTGCTGGGAGAGCAAACTTGTATCAGCTGTACGTTGCTGGCTTGATTAAAAAGGGAGCTGGGGCTATAGAACCGTAGAATCCTAGAATATCTCAAGTTAGAAGGGATCCATAAGGATCATGGAGTCCAACTCCCTGCTCCTTGCAGGACTACCTAACACTAAACCATATGACTAAGAGCATTATCCAGATGCTCCTTGAACTCTGACAGGGTTGGTGCCATGATGCACAAGCTGCAGGCTCCTGGCTGGTCTCTCTACTCCCCTCAGGTTCCCCTGGATCAGGAAAACCCCCCTGCACACCACACCGATCATGCTGGCACCAGAGCTGCTCACTTCAGAGATGTGTTTGCATGTTTAACTTTTTCCAAGCACAAAAGAGCATCTTCAGGGTCAGTCTTCAGGTGCAAAAGTGAGCCTTCATTGAGTCATAGAATGGTTAGAGTTGGAAGAGACCTTAAAGATTGTTCCAACCCCCCTGCCATGGGCAGAGGCACATCCCACTAGACCAGGTTGCTCAAAGCTCCATCCAACTTGGCTTTGAACACTTATAGAGATGGGGCATTCACAACTTCTCTGGGCAACCTGTTCCAGTGTCTCACCATCCTCACAGTAAAGAATTTCTTCCTAATATCTAATCTAAATCTCCCCTCTTTCAGTTTAAAACTGTTACACTTTGTTCTGTTGCTTCACTCCTTGATAAAGAGTCTCTCCCCAACTTTCCTGTAGCCCCTTTAGGTACTCGAAGGGGCTCTAAGGTCTCCCTGAAGCCTTCTCTTCTCCAGGCTGACCAACACTAGCTATCCATAAGGATCATGGAGTCCAACTCCCTGCTCCTTGCAGGACTACCTAACACTAAACCATATGACTAAGAGCATTATCCAGATGCTCCTTGAACTCTGACAGGGTTGGTGCCATGATGCACAAGCTGCAGGCTCCTGGCTGGTCTCTCTACTCCCCTCAGGTTCCCCTGGATCAGGAAAACCCCCCTGCACACCACACCGATCATGCTGGCACCAGAGCTGCTCACTTCAGAGATGTGTTTGCATGTTTAACTTTTTCCAAGCACAAAAGAGCATCTTCAGGGTCAGTCTTCAGGTGCAAAAGTGAGCCTTCATTGAGTCATAGAATGGTTAGAGTTGGAAGAGACCTTAAAGATTGTTCCAACCCCCCTGCCATGGGCAGAGGCACATCCCACTAGACCAGGTTGCTCAAAGCTCCATCCAACTTGGCTTTGAACACTTATAGAGATGGGGCATTCACAACTTCTCTGGGCAACCTGTTCCAGTGTCTCACCATCCTCACAGTAAAGAATTTCTTCCTAATATCTAATCTAAATCTCCCCTCTTTCAGTTTAAAACTGTTACACTTTGTTCTGTTGCTTCACTCCTTGATAAAGAGTCTCTCCCCAACTTTCCTGTAGCCCCTTTAGGTACTCGAAGGGGCTCTAAGGTCTCCCTGAAGCCTTCTCTTCTCCAGGCTGACCAACACTAGCTATCTCAGTCTGTCCTCATAGCAGAGGTTCTCCAGCCCTCTGATCATCTTTGATCCTCTGGACTTGCTCCAACAGGTCCATGTCGTTATGTTGGGGCCCCAGAGCTGGACACAGCAGGCGAGGTCTCACCAGACCACAGTAGAGGGACAGAATCACCTCCCTTGACCTGCTGGCCACGCTTTTTTTGATGCAGCCCTGGATATGGTTGGCTTTCTGGGCTGCAAACACTCATTGCTGGCTTGTGCTGAGCTTTAGATTGGAAAAGACCTTTAAGATCATCAAGTCAGTCATCATCAGCAGGAAGCGGTAGGACTGTAAGTGGGGTGGATCAGCCATACAGGTGGTGTGTGTACAATGGGTCGCTATTCCATGTAGGAGCAGAGTACTGTGACTGTGTCTTGGCATCTGAAGAAGTGCCTATGAGAGGGAAATAGCTGGAATCATGAGGAGCCAGGGTGCGAGTGCCTGCAGTGCTGGTTGCCATCCATACTCCTGAAAAAAAGAAGAGAGCTTATGAAGTGAAACCCTTCCCAGATAGGAAAATACCTGGAAAGAGAGGATTCACCTGGCTCCTTTCTGTTTGCCTGCTGCACTGCAAGGGCTGCATGGGTGTGAATTCTTGTTTTTCACTCTGTCTGTGCCAGCTCTATGTTTCCTTGGCATTTATGGGCACGGGCCACTGCTAGGAAATTAGATCAGGGATGCTGGACTTCAGACAGCTGCAGTCTGTGTAATCGTTGCTGTGCATGTGCTGTGGGCTCCTTTACAAACAGAAGGCTCACATCCTAAATGTTGATAGAATCGAGTTATCTCACCTCTGAAAAGACTGAGATGACAAGATTAAAGTAATCCCCTTATTATAGTACTGTTCTTCAGCTGTGTGAGTGCCCAACACCTGACAGATCATGCTTTCGCCCAATATTGTGTGTAGGGAAATTATGTGAGGTCTGAGGCATTTGTTGGAGGGCAAATCCTGTGATTTTCCAGGAGGACAGTAGAGGCACTGGCCTTGCTTCTCCAGGCCATTACCTCGGTTGTATTGCTAAGTTAAAGCCAAAATGATGCTTGTATTAGAATACATAATATGCCAATGCATCATTAGTGGTAAACCAAAAGATAATACCAGCTGTGGGTAAAAAAACCTAATTCATGTTGACATGAGGTCCTGTGTGACTTTGAAAACCAGGAAATTCACTGTGATGGCTCAAGCAACAGCTGAGCATGTTCTGCCAGGCCTCAATATCTCAGCTTCACAGAGGATGCTTTTTATGTGCAGAAACATGCATGTGCAGACCAAGTAGTTTTGCATAGATATAAAAAAAGAAAATAACATAATGCATCTACAGGTGCTCATGTAAACTTCTCCCAAGTGGATTTTCTGGTTAGGTGTGATTCAGCTGCCACTGCTCTGTATTGGGTCTTTAATTTCCACTGTTGACTGTCATCTCTCAGCCCTTGGAGTGTTTAATCCTTGAGACATTACATATAGTCTGTTCTACTTCCGCTCATAAATGTGCACCCCTTTACTGTGTGTTCATTCACTTGTTTTGCACACACATGTTATCGAACTGATTATTAGAGAGGGGCAAATATCCAGTTCTATAACATCATCACCATGAAAAGCAAAGTTTTGGCTTTATTCTATTGTTTATTCAACTGGATATTTGCTAGACCATATGGCTTGGTCATGTAAGGGCTGTAACTCAAGTCTTCAAACCTGTGTTGATCCAAGAGGAGTAGGTGCAGGAGGGTAGTGAGGGCAGAAGAAACAGCTGTAGAGCATTTCTGAGGATGATTCAAGCAAGACGGGGTTTCAGTGACTCTTGATCAAAGTCAGGGAAATCACGTTTGACAAGGGTGGTTCTGTAGAGTATGGGGTCTGCATTCCTGGGGAGCTCTCATCCACATCATGAACCAGCCTGCCCTCCTAATGCTTCTATACAAAGTTTAACTTAGAGGCTTTCAAAATCTTATGCCCTTGTCTTGCAAAGTACAGAGCACTGTGCAGTGGTGCTGAACCACTCTTTGAGCATCCTAAAGGCCAATAGTAGCGAGAAGGTGGAACGGTGCTTGCAAAAGCAATGACTTTGGAAATGACATGATGAAAACCTGTCAAACTTCAAGTGGAATGGAGATATCAGCAGGAAATTATTTTTCATTGCTTCTTCTTTTGTAAAAGTTAAGGGAAAGCAAATCAAACTAGTTGATGGCAAGTTTAAAATGAACAAAATGAAGTTGCTTTCCATACAGTGGGTATTGGTGCTCTTTGCAATCTGCTCTGGAGGTTAAAATTTTGTGTGCTTAAAAAAGTGCATGTGAGTTTAATTAAAGAGAGACATCTGTAAACATCTAGGCAGTACAAAGACATTATCTCTGCTTCAGGAAATCAGGAAGTCTCTGCAAACTGTGATGGGTGGGAGCAGGACAGTAGGCTGGAGAAGTCTCCCAGAAGGCCACTGCTGTGGATGGGATAGGAGCTGCCTAGACTTTTGGTCTGACTGCTGGTAGCTGTTCTTAGACTTCTGTACAACTCTTGACTATTCCTAACACCCTGTCCTGGTTTGAGGTAGAACAGAACCAATTAATGTCTTCAGACAGTGTCTGCTTCTAGCAGATAATGTTGGATGTTTATAGCTAATTTCAGAAAGTGCAGTTGGTTAGAAGAGATTTAGCTGAAAAGTAAAACTACTGTAAAGAAAATTGGTTCTGTTCTACCTGAAACCAGGACACAGCCTCATTACCCAGAAGGGGACAGAAGTTTCCACAGTCCACTCAGTGCTTGGGCCAACAATGTCTGTAGCTGTTGAAGAGCAGGAAACACAAGTCAGGTGTCGTGAAACAATTAGGTCAAGTAATTGCTACTGTGATTTTCCACGGGAAACCAATCTGCGGGAGGAGAAAACTCTAACCAGGACCACTCACCTTCTGCAGAGGTGGTGGATGAAGATTTTATTGTGGTTTATAATGGGACTTCCATCACTAATGTGTTTCCACAAGTATTTGAACTTTCCCTTTTTGCTTTATCTGTTTCCCTCCATGCTAATAATCACACATACAGCAATGAATGTGAGAAACAACTTCAGTAGATTAAGTCTATATTCTCCTAACAATGTTTTTTCATGGTAATGACTTGCTCTGATAAAAATGCAGAAGGATTATTATAGGATTTCTAACGAGAATAAAACCTCTGAAGTGGCTTGGCTTATTAGACATGCAGTGACTGCAGGACCAAGCATAGAAAAGCAAAGCAGGCAGATAGCTGAGGCTCTGGGCTAGGCTGCAGGAGACCCAGGCTTAAAACTTGGCTCCAACAGATTTGTTGACCTTGGGCAAAGCAACCAGTCTTTGTTCCTGTAAAATGAAGCTGGAGAACTCTTTCCCTCCCAGCTTTGCATATCTTGCCTGCTAGATCCTTCAAACAAAGGTTTTGCTTCTCCTCCCCTTGTTTATCTTCCAAATTGGAATAATTGCCTTTTTTAGGGCTTCTGGAAAAGCTGTGGAAATCTACCGTGCTGGATACAGTCTGTCCACGCAGAGCCCTGTGCTGTCGTTGCCCCGAGGCAGCTTGAATATCAGAAAGGTCTGACCTGAAAGCTGTGAAACTTTTTTTCTACCCGGGTTCTGTCAGCAGGGCTTAGCAAATTAGCACCAGCGCGGTGCCTCTGTGTCGGGGCTGGCCAGCATCCAGTAACACGGGGCACAAGAAAATGAGCACAGCTCTGCCTGCAGAAACTGCTGCAGACATTGCTGGAGTCTGACCGTGCACGCTGGTTTGATGGCAAAGGAGAGCTTGTGCTTTGGGTATTTTTAAGGGGTGCGTTTTGGGACCAGAAGGGCTGCGTGTGTGACCTGGTTGCAGGTAAGGTTCAGGCTGGAAGTGGTGTTTTAGACACACGGAGCTTATAGTAATGTTCAAGAGTCAGGTCCCTGAGCGTCAGGGTGCAGCAAGGACCGTCTGTGCCCTAAAGGAATCACAGAATCTTCTAGGTTGGAAGGGACCTTAAAGATCATCTTGTCCAACCGTCAACCTAACTGACAAAAATAGACACCCACACAACAAACAAGGAGGAGCATCACTAAACCATACCTCCCAGCACTACATCAACCCGTCTTTTGAACACCTCCAGGGATGGTCCCTCAACCACCTCCCTGGGCAGGCTGTTCCAATGTCTGATGACCCTTTCAGTGAAAAAATTTTTCCTAATATCCAGCCGGAACCTACCCTGGCGCAACTTGAGGCCATTTCCAGTGCAGGGACCTCACCAGTCAGGACTAATCCCACAGCAAAGGAGCAGGATGGGTCAGCAATGGTAGCCAGTTTCAGCTGAGCGTACAGATCACCAGGCTGGTCTGTGGTTGATGAAGCAAGTCGAAGTCCAAGCCAGGAAAGTGATGCTGCAAGTCAGGATTAGCTGGGTGCTTTGCCAGGCTGCTGTGGTGAAGTTCAAGCGAGGGCCAAAGGGCAGAGCTTAGAAACAACTTCTATACAAAGGAACAGGAACAACCATCTGAACTTCTAGGAGAAGAATGTGCTCTCTGAACACTTACACAATGTGGACTCTGAGCTTGCATGAACCAAGAATTAGTCTTTATTCCAGCAACTTCCAAATAAAACTATCACTCCATGAGGCGAAGTCCTTTTCACTGATGAAACATTGAGCCTTGGTGCAGGAAATGTCTTCCAGTGGGGTTACAGGCCTCGTTTGGGCTGCTGTGGTGTTCAGACATTGTCACCAACTCCCAAAACTCTTAAATGCCACCCAGTTTACCCAGTGCTGGTGAGCTGAAGGATGACTCTGAAAGACTAAAGAGGGCAGATGAGCCTTTGCCCATCAACATCCAGGTTGGCAGACGGTGCTCTTTCAGTGAGCACATCTTGAGAGTAACAAAATGGGAAAACATCTTCAAGTTTAGAGATACTATTGCCAATGAAATCTGAAAACAAAACAAAACCCCAACTGCCCAGTAATTGGTGTTCCTTGGAGATGGTGGCTGTGGAAATATTGCCTCCTCAGGGTTTAGTTCTTACCTCTCAGATCATTTTACTTTATTGCAGAATAAAAAATAATGTAAGCATAGCTCAAACTGACCTGGTAATGGAAAGTGAAAGTGCAATATCTGCAGGTTTTTTTCTTCTTATTTTTTTGTGCTGGAAATATTCTCTCTTGGGAGCCATCCTTAGGTACTGACTTCATCTGATTAAGGTCACTCAGCACTTAACTTCTCAGCCCAGCACTTAAACATCTGTATAATAATACCTCATCTACTTCATAAGGCTGTCATGCAGCTCACTGGAGTCATTTGTATCTGTCATTTCTTTTCTGAATCTTCTGATTAAAAAGTGAGGTGTATTAATGTTAGTATCTGACTTAGTACTCTGAGTATGTTAAATCCTCTTGTGTACGCAGGTGATTTCAGTCTGCACATTGGGATTTTTGAGTCCTCTTGACTGTGGTTAAAGTATATTCTGCACAGCTAAATAACTGTGGATTGATAGAGTTATTTTTCTTAACAATAATTAGGGGGGTTTAGATAAATTTTGTGTTTTTCTGTGACCCAGAATAACAGCTGCAGATTGTTACAAACAACTCGAAGCCAGATCACATTGTAATTGTGCGTCGTGACAGCTTAATTCTCAGCAGTGCAAGAATACTAGTAACTTGGGATTTTTTTCCTTACATAAACTTAGAAAACATTTATTTCTTTTCAGTATTGGCCCCTGGCTTGCAGGTACATTGCTGGTATACAATGACATCTGCTGGCAACCAGAAGTTTACAAAGTCTCCAGCACTTGTTTCTTAGAAGTATATCTCTGCCGAGATCTAGTGGCAGTGGAGAAAGGAAGGATGTGAGAAAGATTTTTGATTTTTTTATTTTTTTCCCCAAGTTTATCCTTCTTCTGATAGAAGAGCTGGAGGGGGAGGGAAACGGATTGCCTTGATTCTGTCATTGATAGCAATTGTTGGGATGTGGAATGCTCCTGAGAGCAATATTGCAATGGAATAGGTATGGATTAGCTGCCTGTTAGGTGGAAAACAAAAAATGCTTTCCTAGCAGTCTGGAGCATACACTCTGAAGTGGATCCTGTAGTCCAATGACTCACAGAGAGCTGAAGCATCCCACGAAGCAAGTTGCTATCACCGGTCTGTCAAAGGCATCTTGCGTGTTCCCTGCCCCTCCCACATTTTCACATCTATCTAGTTAAGCAGCCAGATTTTTCCCCTTTCCACTGATCAAAGCTGTTGCCAGGCTGTTTCCTTGTTCATGGCTGAGAAGGTGCAGGTGCCTTGTTCAAGGGCTCTCTGTAGGTGACACCATGGCAGCACCATGTTTCATGCAAGTACCACTCTGGACTTCTTTCATTTGAGATGTTGCTCATTGCAGGGAACAATGAGAGGAATCATCAGTGATTTTTGCAAACTTAAACAGCAGGGAGAGACTGAAAGGAATGGGCTTAGCAGGGAGGGGAGAAATTATGGACTAGATGATGTGGTTAATCTTGAGGAAAAGCTTTCTATGTATTTTTGTGAGGCACCGGAGTAAACTTTAAGGGGTGAATGTGGAATATCAGGAGCAGCAGGTGTTTAAGAACAGGTCAGCACTGGAGTTTGGAGTACCCTGACACAGAACTCCTCTGCCCTAATGTGCTCTTCTGAGAACCACTGAATTTTTTGAGGGTTGTGTGGAGGTCTGACGCATCAGGAACTTCCCGGGAACAGAGCAAAAGGAATCAAAAGATGTTTCTTGCAAGGCAAAATATCAACCAGTACATGGCAAATCATCCACAAGACTAGAACTATTTTCTGTGTGCTATTTATAGATGTAAGAACATAAATTAATCAGTGTCATGATACATGATGGGGTTATTTTTCTGTTTCAATGAACACTTCCCCTGTAGCACTTGGCAAGCTGTTTGTCTGGTCCAGAACAGTGGCAGATGCCAGGAAGGAGCATCAGTTTGAACTCCGAGACAAGAAAGTTTTCAGAGCAGAGCTGTTATGTTTTTCGTATTTCAAAGTGTCTGACAACTGTATCTTTAACTGAGGACCCTCTTGCCCCAAGCATGCAAAAAAGAAAAACTGGAATTTCAGGAACTACTGTTTCTGGGAATCCAACCCATTGTAGCCCAGCTCATTTCTCCAGTTATTCCTCTGTGTATTGTGATACCAACACAGTGTGTGGATTGTGGTGCCAACTGATTCTAGTTATCTTCTACCTTCTATTCAGTATGTTCAATCATAAATATATCTGCAAACCATTTGACTGTTTCTTAATTTGAAGATTTCAGCATTTGCTTGAGCAATTCCCCTAGCTGTTGACCAAAAGTATTTCAAACACAACAGCTCCCCATCCTGTACTCCTCTGTCGTCTCCCTGTTGCAGAGATAGATGCTTTTTTCAAGGAAATACTCCACTTGGGACAGTTTTGATTATAGATTAACCAGCAGTTCAATAGTTGTCAGGTGTCTGACCACCTCAGTCTTTCAGCAATTACTTAGGTAGTGAATTAAGGAGTGTTGTGGTGGAGATGCAGCTAACATGAAGCTAATGAACAGGTTCTTGGTCACCAATGACAGCTTTGAATTCCTTAGGATGTTTCCAGGCTATTGTGAACTCTACAGTGACCTTAATCAGGGTATAGCTCTTTACCACATCAGTAAGCTCTGATGCATCTTCTCTACCACGATGCCAAGTTTATCAGTGATCACGTGTCCAAGTAACTGTTACACAGCTGTTGTTTTACCTGTTTTGATGCAAAGATGGAGCATCAGGTTTCTTCAAAGAAAGATAGCTGTTGGTATCCCTGAAAAAAGATGTACATGCTCTCCCCAGAAGAACAATGACTTAGGATCATATGATGAAGGGTCAGAAGAACCCTTCTGGCCTCTTGGTAGGGTCCATGATGTTCATCAGGTTCAAGGGTTGAAGGACAAGGTCTCCTGAATTTTCCTGGGGAAGTACCTTTTGGGGACAATTGACTTCTAGGCAATGCATTAAAAAACCATATTTTATGTATTTGCAATACAAAAAATGCCTATCTATCCTTTAGCCAGCTGTCTACATACTGTGCTGAGTTTCCTGATCGACCAGCCAAACTTACGACTTCTGTTCACCCCTGTGTATTATGTCCACATGACCTTTCTGTTTATTAAATCAGAATATAATAGACACCCAGCAGAGCAGATTTTCTTCTTTTAAAATGAACTGAAGTGAACTCCAAGTGGAGATGTATGTCTTATTTCTTGTGGAAGAAGAAGATAATGTCAGTTTCGGTGTCGAATTTGCCAAGATATTAATAGGGTTTTAGCATCATTAAGCTAATAGAATCCTGCATCTGTGAGTTGGAGAATGGCAGTCATTTGTGCTGCCTGTCTGGTCAGCAGCTTTTGAACATGGAGTTGGGTGACATATATCTGTTGCAGCTATGCCTCTCGGTTGATCTGCAGATCATCCCTCGCTTTTAATGAAGTTTTTGTCTTTGCCTTGATGCTCTAAAAAGAAACTAACCCCAAACCCCAAAATTTACAATATTTTTCAAGAAAAGGTTTGTTTTATATGGCTGCTGGAAACAAAGTTGTGAGATCTTTTCTTTCAGCCTTCTCAACTTTGTAGCCCCTGAATGGACAAAAACCTAGAAAAGAAGAATGTTACATCCTTCCAGACACATGCCTTCTCTTGGAAGTGTTCTCAGACATTTGAGTATGAAGACCACGGTCATCTTGCAATATCTCTTCTGTTCTCCTTTTTCACTTTTCTCATGAAACAGTGAAAACAGTTTAGTGTGTAACCATGGATCAGCCATAGGCCACTTAACTATGGTTTTCTGGTTTATTCTTTGTGAACATCAAGTTGCCAAGTTAAATACAGGTGAGTGAAAGAATAAACTTACAGTTAGGGCACTGATCTAAGACACAGGAAATCTGGAATGAGTTTCTATCTTTGTCCCAGACTCTGTGACCTTCCATATGTCTTCTACTCAGTTGTGCCTCTGATTCGTCACCCTCATGAGATGAAAGCAATATTACAGTTGCTATAACTTCCTTCTGATTTCACAGGGGTGCTGTGAAGTTAATTAACAAAGGAGAGAGGGGTGTGTTAATGGTGAAGTGGTAACACTGCACAGGGCAATTTTGCTTCTGTTTCCATTTCATCTTGCCGCTTTTGTTCTGCTTCTCTTTGGCTCTTGCCATTTTGTCTCCTGCCTTGGATATAGATCCCCTGGTTTGCGCAGCTGTCAATATGCTGGGTGTGTGATTCATGGGGTTCTGCTTGGCAGATTTTTTGAAGGTCTCCCAATGACACCTTTATTGACGTTTTTTGACAGGGTTAGAAATTTTAATTTCATTTTAAGGTTAGAAAAAGTGGCACTCTTGTGTTAGATGTAGACCAGTTTGGAAGAGAAAATAAATAAATTGTGTAGAGTTGACCTTAGAATGATCTATCTTCTGTCATCTGCTCTGTAAGCTGAAGGAAAAGTCCAGTGATTTACTTGAATTTGACAGCCAAATGAGAATCTAACCATGTGTTTTGGACTGATTTTTTCCCCCCATTATTTTCTTGTTTAGTTTGCTCTCATTTCCATTAACGTAGGCCACAGCCCAGAGTTTGAAGTAAAATATGTGATTATAGGCCACAGCTGTTCTTGAGTTGGAAGAAATATTTGTAAACTTGGCAGCTGCTTGAGGAGCTGCAAGTGGAGGAAAGAAAAACAGTTAAACTTGAGTAGATTGCTTAAAAACATCACTGAGGGATTATTCCTTTGTGTGCTTTTGATGTCTCCCTCGGATCGGGTAAAACTGAATTGTTCTGTCTCTGTATCTTTCCGTATACCTGCAGATCTCTCCCTGCCTTCTCCATTTTAGGTCTCTTTCTTTTCAGAGAAATTGTGCTATGAGGCTCGATATGGCAAAATCCTTGCATTAGCTGTTCCCAATCTGAGGAAATATATCATCTAGCAATTAATTTATCAGCTTTTTAATTTCATAGTTATCTCCGTTCAGCCATCTGAAGATCTACACAGGATGTAGATACAATTTGGTCACAGACCATGTACGCAATGTTCTGGAGATTCTATGGGGCAGTGAGGCTCAATATGACCCAGGTGAGGTGAACTGTTTATTGCCAGTAAAGGGTCTGCTCTGTGCCAGGTTGTTTGATGGATGGCAGCGCTGGGCTTTGCTGCATCACGTAATCCTGAGCATGGGGGCAACCCTGAAGCTCCTCTCCCCTCCTTGGTGACTCCAGAACTGAACGGTGAGTGGCACTTGAGGCTCACAGCTGTCTCTGGCATGTATGGTCATCAAGTGGAAGAGACTTCACAGTGTTTTCCTGCAAATGTCCAGGCAGTCTCTTGGCCGTGAGGGCCAACTCTGGCTTCACATCTTTGTAGGCAACTGCTTGAGATCTGTTAAGAATCAAAACGGTGAAATCTCACTGCTTTAGTTAATAAATAGAGAATACAAGAGGAAAAGCCTTTTTCTCTTCTCTGAATGGTATTGGTTTAGGAGGTAAGTTACCATTTGCATCTGTGAAGAGAAGTTACCTTATTTTGGAGGTTTTCAACACCAATTAGATAAAACCTTAACAACTTGGTCTGAATTCACTGTTGATGGTGCTTTGAGTGGGAGGTTTGTCTAGAAAGCTTATAAGGTCCTGTCCAGCATGAATGGCTCTATGAGCACTGAACATCAACCTTACCCACTCATTCTAGGATTAATTTATTCAGCTGTGCCAAGGAGTTGCTACTTCATGAAGAAGAAAAAAAAAAGTCGAGAGAAGAAGCTAATTAACTGTATTCCTTTACTTTGCATAGAAAAGACACATATCGTACTCCTACCTATGCTACCCACTTTGCCATGGAATAGCAGTTCCTTTGAGTTATATTGACCTCTTAGAGCAAACGATTTCCTTAAAAATCACATTTGCTATTTGATGGGTTTTCTATCTCATCAGGGAGCCATTCAAATACAGCAGATCTGATTTTTACCACTAGCTGCGTTGCAAATTCTAGACGGAGTGCTTCATGAAGCTTCAGTTAGCAAGAAATGTGATTATAAAAGTATCTAATGACTTTAATTTGCATATGCAGCACAGATTCTTTCCAGATACTGTCTTTTATTAAACTTGAAGTGCCAAAATATACCTATAAATAAATAAGACCAGATTTTGTCACTCTGACATTGACTGGAACCTTGCCTTAGGTGTACTAAGTCTGCAGGACTACTCATGCAGGTAAAACCCATCACAAATAAGGCTGAATATGGCAGAATTTGGCCTGAATTTATCTGCATATGTAGGTAGTCCTTAGGTGTATACAGGCAACTTAGAAATCTATGCATCAATTGCTTAGCCACTTTAAGCTCCTTCAGAGGGATTCTTCTGCCCAGTTCTTTCATTGGGTTTTTACAAAATCAAATGGGGAAAAAACAGTGCTAGTGGCTTTACATCCCATGTATGGATGTCCACTCTTTCAGATAGAAGAAACACAGAACTGTCCGTGGAAGAACTCCTGGCAACATCTCATAAAATCCAGCAATGCTGGAACCTGGGTGCCATCGGTGGGAGCACGAACATGCAGGAGAGATGCAGGACCCAGAGTGTGTGTGAGCGTGAGTGTGTGTGAGTGTTTGAATGTGTGTCTTGGCGAGTGAGTGAGTGTCTGAGTGTTTGCATGAGCGTGTGAGTGAGTCTGTGAGTGTGTGGCAAGGGGAGAGTTTCTCAGTGAACAGTTTCTACACTTCATATACTTTCCCAGTGACAGGTCTCTAATCTCGTTCCCGGAATAAGGCTGGTTCTGGGTGGTATTTACACAAAAAAGGGGAGGGAGGGATCAGCCAGAAGAGACCGGAACGTAAACGTGAAATTGAACCTGTTCAAATCTGGGCAAATTCCAGGTGTCTGAGGGCAGCATCGTTACAGCGAGGCAGAGAAGTTTCCTCAGCTCTTCCCAGATGACAACTGCCACCTGAAATACACAGATACACCAGAGAACAGTGTGGCATTTCATGTCTCTTTTCTGTTGGTGTTTCAGGGTGATGAAGGTTCCCCTGGCTTTCCTGGACTGAAAGGGGAAAAAGGAGAAAAAGTAAGTGCAAGTATTTATTAATTATACTGTGACAAGTTAAATTTAAGCTGTTGTAGAAGGCAAATGACAACAGGCCCTCTTCCAAGCCTTTTACTTTACCTCTGTGTTTTCTTGTCCTATGTTAACGAGGTAGTAAGAAAAGCAGACTGTGCTGTTGGACTACCTTTCAAAGTGCACCTTACTATCTTGAAACCTATTGATGGCACTCAGCCACATTTGACAAAGGTGTGGAGATCTCAAGGCATGAACTTTGTCTAAACTTTGTAGGACTCCAAAAAAGAGCAGAAGAGTGAAACAGAACAGAAGTTCAGCGTTAATGCCTCCAAGTACAGAAACACCAGTTCGGGACATGGAAGGCCAAAGATTATAATTTCCTTTCTTGCACTGAGCATAAATAGCTTTTGGACTGAGATAGCTTTTAGCTGCTTACATCTTCTTAAAAAATAGTTCAAAAAATTATCCTGCACCGAGCTTGCTCTGTTGACTGGTATATGCGTTGGAGACATTTGTTCAGATATGCCTTAAACAACATTTACAAGGAGGATTTTAGGAATTTAATTTTTTTCCACCTCTTGCAAAATAGCCAATGTTCAGGATTGCATGGCAGGAGCAACCAGCTCGGTTTAATCAGAGCCCAGAGCAGGAGTTTGCAGTGCCTGTGTCTGTTTCTCATTTGAGCCTTTTTTCACAGTGCACTTAATAAACCCCAAACCTGCTGCGGTGCCTAAAAGTAAAAATGCTAAGCCAGTTCCTCCCCATGTGCACTGCCTTTGCTTCTTGGGCATCTATTCTAGATAGTTGGGCAGAAAGGAGACTAATGAAATTCAACAAGGGTAAGTGTAGGGTCCTGCACCTGGGGAGGAATAACCCTCTGTACCAGAACAGGTTAGGGGCTGACCTGCTGGAAAGAAGCTCTGTGGAAAAAGACCTGGAAGTCCTTGTGGACAACAAATTTACCATGAGCCAACAATGTGCCCTTGTGGCCAAGAAGACCAATGGTCACCTGGGATACATTGAAAAAAGTGTGGCTAGCAGGTCAAGGGAGGTTAGCCTCCCCCTCTACTCTGCCTTGGTGAGGCCACATCTGGAGTACTGTATCCAGTTCTGGGCTCCCCAGTTCAAGAAGGACAGGGAACTAGAGAGAGTCCAGCGGAGGGCTACAAAGGTGATCAAGGGACTGGAGCATCTCTCTGATGAGAAAAGGCTGGGAGATCTGGGTCTGTTTAGCCTGGAGAAGACTGAGAGGGGGGACCTCATCAATGCTTATCAATATCTAAAGTGTGGGTGTCAAGACGATGGGGTCAGGCTCTTTTCAGTGGTGCCCTGTGACAGGACAAGGGGCAACAGGCACAAGCTGGAACACAGAAAATTCCATCTCAACATGAGGAAAAACTTCTTTATTTTGAGGGTGCCAGAGCACTGGAGCAGGCTGCCCAGAGAGGGTGTGGAGTCTCCTTCTCTGGAGATAGTCAAAACCTTCTGGATGAGTTTCTTTCCAGCATGCTTTGGTGGGGGGGGTTGTGAACTAGATGATCTCTGAAGGTCCATTCCAAACCCTACCATTCTGGAATCCTGTGATTCTGAGGGTTGCTTGAGTTTTTCAAGATGACTTCTGTTTTCTGTTAGGCTTGTTACTTCTGTGTGTTACAGCTGTGCCTAGAGGCTTCTGAGCTTTGGGATTGATGCTGTACAAGTGTGGAATAAAAAAAAAATAAAAAATGAGTATTTAGTGACAAAACAGCAGGTTTTTGGGACAATGGAATGGTGGACAGAGAGACTGAGGGGAGATGATATTAAGATGACTCAATGGTTAAGTGTCTTATTAGCTGCAGAGCTTTTATATTAATTTATTCTTAAATGAGTTAAGTGGCCAAGAGTTCCTAACTCCTCATTAACAGCTCGTCAATTGGCCATAGCATGTTAATGGCAGTAACAACTCCTCCAGAGACTGTAAATAATAAATGTTTATGTTGAAATGATTCTCATTATTCCTTATTCCTGTCTTGCTGTGCTACTCGTCCTTGCACTTGCAACGGGTGTTAGTATTGTGCTGAATGATAATTCTGTTGTTGTTACAGGGGTCCCTGGGCTCACCTGGTCCCCCTGGGAAGGATGGAGCAAAAGGAGAAGCCGTAAGCCTTTTTCTTCCTCCTGTGTCATCCTTGCCTTGCAGCGTGAGGCAGGCAGTGGAAATCAATCTGGATCGAGCGGAACATGTCCTGGAGATTTGTATGGCCATTTTAGGAAAGGCAGAAACAAATGGCAGGAGGTTAATAGCCCAAGGGCTCTCCCTTTCACATTTGCAGTGATGGCAGGTGCCATATGGAATAGCCATCCTCAGAAGTTCCTGGGGCAGTTCTGTTACCACTTATTAATATTGGAAAGGGAGCAGTGGGGACAGTCTGTGGTTTGGGACCCGCTGCTGTGGCTGTGCTGGTTAATAACTGCAGCTGTAGAGTTTGGCCATTTGTTTCAAATCTGGCAAAGAGTCATCAGCTAGTGGAGATGGCAGGGGGTGCTTGCACAATGGCCAGGGGTGAGAAAAATAGATGTAGTGGTCGCAGAAGCTGATCTCCTCTTGTGCACTGCTAAAAGCTAAGAGCAAAGGAGGAGGTTAGCTCAAAGAAGGGTCATGCATACAAAATATTGCCTTTAAGATGACTGCAGTTGAGGCATAAAACTGCAAACACATTTTTCCAGCATCTTAAATGTTTTAGAGCTTTCCTTCCTTTCCCCTGATTGATCACTGTCCCTTTGAATCATCTTCATACCAATGGTGGGCCTCATTGTCTCATTCACTGTCTATTTGTGGCAGTCATTTGGTGGCGACTGGAAGAACATGGGGAAAAGACTCTTGGAAGGGCACAAAAGTTGTGGTACACAGCAGAAAAGCTCTTTTTTTTTCCTGTTACTTGCATTTTGTTTCTGCTTTATGCCACACTTGTCCCACTTCAGAAACAACAGGTTGATTTTCTAATACAGATTCCAGAACTGATGCAACTTCATCGCATCACACAGGGTGTGGTCTGGGATTGGACAGTGACATATTTGGAGTTGCAGAATTCCTTCAGGATGTGTTTATTGCACTGAGGGGTGACTACTCAAGATCCAAGGCATTATTTTACCTCTGGGGAATCCACAACTGTAGATCATAGCTGGTGCAAGCTGTTTACAACTTGAGGAACTTAATTTTCTTGCTGCTTATGTGGTTGTGTTTGAAGAGCGGATGAATGGCTGCTGCAGTTTTCGATTTGTCTCTTTCTGCTTTTCTTTTTGTGAAGAAAGCACACCCAAACTTTCAGATCTCTGAATAATAGTACTCAGGATTGTAAATATTGGATAGAGCTTCCATTTCTAAAGCTGTATGAAATGACTGTTTTGAGCAATCCTAGCATTTATATATAAAAAATTAGCATTTGCTGTCAATATTGCTGTTACTTGCAGGGTCAACCAGGACAGCCAGGAGCATTTGGACTGCCTGGGCCAGCAGGTCCAAAGGTAAGATTTCCACATCTTCTTTACATGAATAAGTATATTTTTTTCCACTGACATTTTGAATGTGTGGATTGCTTGAATAACTCATTGTTTATGACTCTTAGTTTTTCTCACTGGTGAATGAAGAAGCTCAAAATGCTCATTTTCATTAAGGGTCTGCTCAGATATCAGCAATTAGGCAAGGTATGTTAAGAGAAGAAATACCTTTCATTCAATCAACATAAAGATGGAGAAGGTGAAGAGACATGTTTTGGGGCACATAAGTCTTGCTTCTTCAGTAAGCCTTCCTAACTCCCACAAAGATGCTGCTGAGAATTATCCCTACTCTGACGGGGTGAAAAGAAATCATGGAGAGATCCTGGATGTTTCTGCCTATTTTGGGAACTTCAGTTTGCACCAGTAGACAGTGGCAAAGTGATACCAAGCTTCAGCCAATGTTATATCACTGGGTTTGCCTCAAACGAGGTTCTTCTAGATGGGGATCTGGTGACATCTAGCTGAGCATAAGAAATGTGAACTTTGAAGCTCTTATGAGCAGTTCTTTACCTCCTTTCAAAGCCTCAGCTCTCTTTGCCTTGTTTCCTAATTAATGAGGGGATAACTGCCCATCAGCTGTTTTCAATCTTGTTGTTATAACACAAAAAGAAGATGGTGCACTAGGTGGACAAGTGTCTTTTCAGGAGCATCATGGACGGTAAGTTCTACTCGGCCTATGAAAGGTGCTGCAATGACAACAGATTGATTGCCCAAATTTACTTCACCCAGTTCTGGTCCTGGACAAGCAAAGGTCTTTGAGCATCACATCTTTCCAGAAGAGCCAGATCTGGTCATCTGAACCTGCCAGTGTGTTCACCTATTTGTCCTCAAACAGGAGTTAAGTACCTGAGCACCTTTCCAGACGTAGTCCTGCTGGTTGCTTGGCTCTGTCTGAGAGGACCCTATTTATGTAGGTCCTTTTGGATTCCTCAGCTACGGACAGGCACTTTCTCCAAAATGTCTTCTTTTTTTTTCTTTCATAGAGGGAAATGTTCATCATTTCCTAAAGTCTCGTCAGGAGGGTATCCTGGCTAATGGCATGTTTGTGGATTAGCAGAGATACTTGGCAGCCATCCCAGGGTTCTCTGTGGGAGCCATATTGCCTTCAGCAACGTGAAGGGGTTGATTGTGGAAGCTGCAGGGCAGTGTGTTCAGCGGGGGATAAATGACAGCGGCTGGGCTGAGCTGAGTAAACACACTGTGAATATTGCTTTGTCCTTTGGTGGGATTTGGGAGTGGATGAGATGAACTGGATTTGTCACCCACAGTTGCCTGTCAGCGGCATCTCTCCTACTGTATATATAAATACATATTTTCTTTCTGTCTTGCACGTTTCCCATAGTGGAACTGCAAACCAGTAGGCTAGACAATGCTCCTTGTGGTATGAAGCACCTTACTCTTACTTCACAAAGCTTTTGTAGACCGAGCCAAATGAAGGCATCTACATCCACCTCCAGAAGGACTTGATCCCGGAAAATGCTGCATGTTTCCCACCAGCATCACCAGGCACATATAGTTCAGCCAAGTAATGAGGCAATGATAGATAGAAGTTCAGCACTATGGGCTGGACAGGATCGGTGCTGGTGGGGCTGGACCTAAAGATATCTGACTGCACAGTGCCAAGTTCTCTCAGGGAAGAGGTGAGCTTGGCTAACCCCAGCCTCTCAGCAACAGCAGCTAAATATAAAACTGTGCTTTCACAGTGACTTTTATTTACCTCTGCGGATGCGCTGGCTGTGTGCAGTGTCCTTCAGCTGGATTCTGACCTGAGCTATTTTAAGAAACAATCCTGACTTTGCTGACAGGGCTTTAAAAACAAAAATATGAATCTACGCTCCTTTACTGCTCGGCGTTAAGCCCAAGCCAGTGTGGAACGGGGTGTGTAGAGATGGGCAAAGTTGGCAATCAGAGAAGTCACATCTCCAATTACTGTTGTAATGATTTGGTTTTGCCACATGACTTATTTTTATTTAAAATCATTAGCATCAATACAGTGCCTCTGGGCTCCACCCCAGGCTCAGTGGAGAGCAACTTTGCAGTTTCTCTGGTCACTTGGGATGCAGTCCTTCCCAGCTCAATCCATCTTCATTTTCATGGAACCAGGGAAGTGCAGTGCACGCCCAGTAGCTGCACGTGCACCCCCAGGAAATTCAACCCCATCCTTACCTGCTTGGCTGAGGCATTTCCAGTCTTCTGCCTCCGAGGGAATGGCCAGCACTTTCTTTTCAGGAGGTGCCTCGCAGCTTTTACAGACTTCATTAATTGTGTGAAGCTTCCAGTATCACACATAAGGGTCCTGCAGACTTCTGGTAATAGGACTTCAGCCCACAGAGGTACCGTAATGGATGATGAGCCCACTAGGGTACATGTATGGGTTACAGGAATGAAATGGCTTCAGTACATCATCTCTGGTTTTACTGCTTTTGCTGCTCTGCGAAGTCTCCAGGGGAGAGTGTTCCTAGCTCAGTGTCTTCATTGTAAAAATGTCTGGAGTTTTTGGTGGTGTTATTTTTTTCTTCTTTTCATCAAACTTGGTGAATAAACTTCATTACTCACCAAGAAGGATGTAAGATCTTGCTGGGTACAAGCTGGTGGAAGCAAAGGAAAGCATTCAAAGTCAGCCTTGTGCTAATCAGCGATGGAGATTCTGGTTTCATGGCATTTCATGGCATGATATATCCACTGGTTAGTGGAGAAAGCTCCCACAACAATATGTGGGACCTGGCAGGTTATTTTAAATGGAGTAAGTGGGTCCAGAGGAAAAAAGGCCATAAGTCCCACACTGTATATTATAGCAGCGAAACAAAGCTTGAATTTTTCAGACCAAGCTCTTTAGACTTTAAAATCTTGTGGTAAATATTCAACCTTTTCCTTCTTCTTTTTTTCATCTGTCTTTAATAAAAGGTTAAAGAGATTTTTTTTGTGGCTGTCATTGCTGTGTCACTGACATAGCAATAGCATTCCCATCTGAACTAACAGTAATCTGCACTTAATAGAAAAAACAGAGCGAGAAGGGAAAAAAAAAATCAAGGCTTTGAAATACAAAGTATTAGGTAAGAGTTTCATTTTGACAAATTTCCTCCTCCTTGTTTGCTTCAGCTGTCGAAGGTCTCACACTTCTCTGGTTTACTAGACATGATCTCAGCACAAGCCTTGAGTGGGATCACCATGTCTTCTCATCCAGACAAACCCAGTTTCTCTACCTATAACATTTGCCGAGTGTTATAACTACATCTTATGTAATGGTACTGAGCTGGACTTTGATAATTTGGACAACTTGAAGCAGACAAGACTCTGTCTGTGCCTAAACCCAGCTCTTGTTAACCATTTGTGAATCTTCCCCCAAGTTTGCCCCCATTTGCTTCCATAGTTAACACAGGTTTAGCCACTTTACAGCTGGGCTGATGAACTCTTCGCAAGCTTCATGGCATGGCTTCATCTGCTTTAACAGGTCCTCTCTGGCAGAGGGAGGGGACAGTTTTGGCAATGCACTGCTTAAAGTGGTGGTGAAACACTAGCCAAGTACAGTCTGGTCAGCCTGCCAGGTCTGTGCTTAATGACAGAGAGGTGGTGGAGTCTCTGTCTCTGGAGACATGCCAAACCCTCCTGGACACGTTCATGTGCAACCTGCTCTGGATGGACCTCTTTGGCAGGGGGGTTGGACTAGATGATCTCCAGAGGTCCCTTCCAACCCCATATCATTCTGTGATTCTGTGGCTGCTCCAAATGAGACTGTCATTTGGGCTAAGGCAAGTGGGGACAGTGGTGTGACATGACCAGCCTCCTGGGCACTCGCACTGGGAAAAAAAAAAAGTCTCAGTTTTGCTAATAGTTCAGTACAAATACATCTTGCATTTTTGATTTATTTATTTTTAATAAGAAACATCTATTAATATGAAATGTGTAAACGATTTAAAAATAAAGTCTTGATCTGTTTTTGAAGTCTTATCCACTACAGCCACCCAATACAGGAGTTAGCAGGACGAGAGAGGAGAAGGAAAAGGAAAGTAAGATAAGTAACAAAATAATCAGCCAAATTGGTGATATAATAGATCTAAGCAGTTCTCATGGCCACCTTATCAGGCCCAGGCTGTCTCCAAAAGATGGCTCTGAGAGCTGATCCTGTTAACCTGGGGATCCAGACCATTTACAGGCATTGTAATGCCATAAAATCATGAAGTAAGAGTGCTCTCCATTTCAGCTTACCTTCTCCAGGGAGAGAGTCAATGTGTAACCATCTGAAGAACTGTTGAAATGTACCTGATCATCTCTCATTTCTCTCACTTATGCTGAAAATAAACATTGGAGAATACAGTTCTGTTCTGTTTATTTTCATTTACTTTTCAAAATATACAACACTTGAAGTCTGTGGTTCATTTATTCTGGGATATTCAGGCAAGATGTGCCTGTGCTTTGTTCCACCAACACCGTGTTCAGGAGTCACGACAGAGCTCAACCAACCTGCGCCCAACAGGCAGGCAATGACTGCCATTGCCAAAACTTCTGAAATAACCTGTAGAGAAACTTGCATGGGACAGTTTGTCTTTGGAGGGCAAGACTGAAAGCAGAAAGATAAAGCTTGCTAATATCTGAGCGCTTGGGTTAAAGGAGAATGTCAGGCTGTCACTTTGGGTAAGTAGCTGAAAAGTCAGACTCTGCCCTGTGTATTAGGGCTGAGAAAATTGAGGAGCCTCAATAGCCCACTGTGAGCACAGTCTGAATAACTGATTTTAGCTGATTTCTGAATAACTGCAAAAGAGTTTCTGGTGTTTTAACTGTATCTCAATTCCTTACCAGGGATCCGAGGGAAAACAGGGTCCTCCAGGAATTAAAGGCTATGTAGGCGCACCGGTAAGTCATGGTTCTTATTAAATTTTAACTCTAGAAACTTCCTCCACTTTTTCAGTGTGTTCTGCCTACCTATTTTTTTTATTTTTTATTAAGCAGTATAGGGTATGTCTGACCACTTACCTGTACTATGTTCAAATAGTGACATTTTCTTCACTTCACTGAGTTTCTTCTGACTTCTTTAAATGAGAACAGACCTGGAGCTGGTAGAGAGATGTCAGTAGAAATGACTTGATTACAGAGGTAACAGCTGGTGGTTTTGTGATGCTCCCACTATAATGCAATTGCTTTGTTCTGTGTTGGTGGACCGTTTATATGGTGCTCAAAAACTTCATCATAACACCAGCGAAAAAAATATCACCTCTCAGCAAGTTTCCAATCAAATTTTCAAAACTTTCAGGGAATAGCCTTTGGCCTCAGGGGTCAAACCTGCCTTGAATGAACGGGCAGCAAGACCAAAATAAATCAGATGCTGTCAAGTTAGCATCTCTGTCTTGTGGTCTCACCTTGGTAATTGTGGAGGCAGCCTTTAAGCTGGTGGTGTAAAGGCTGATTGGATTTTCTGAGGTTGAATGACCTGACTGTACACCAGTGCACTTTAGTGGCACACCAGGCATCCTGGAAAGGAGAAAAGATTTCCCTGTGCTGGCTGAGGACTTGCTTTAAAACTCACTACAAAGAGGCCCAATGTGTTCAAAAGAGCTTAGGCATTATTGTCTTTGTCCAAGCTCATGTTGGTGTCCTGCATGGTCTAAAGCTGAATTGTATTAGGCTTGAAGATGATGAAATGAACATGGCGGGTGGCATTACCTTGTAATATTAACAAGATAAATGGGCAGAGCTATAAGGACACTTCTTTCCTGCTCTTTGGGTCACACACTGAGGTATGGTACAGTTATGGAAGGTCTTCTCCATTCCTGTCATAAGATTGACGTTTTGCTTGGGCTGCTGGGGAGCACCAGGACAGTAATCATATACTCAGTCTACACACGGGCCTCATTGTTATTAGTGCATTAAGAGTGTCATATTTTTAAACGTCCTGCTATTTACTTTTTAGAAACAGGGGTGTTATTGCTTTGCTGTCTGAGAAGCAAAGCTCAGTTTGGGTCCTTAGAGATGGACAAGTCTGTACGGAGTTTGTTTACAGTCAATCATGGCCTATAATCTGAATATCTTAATAGTTATCTAAATCATCCTATGGGTCAGGTGATTAGCTCTCATTAGCTTGGAGGTAAGCCTCCACTATAGTGTAAATTGAAGATTAAATGCAAATGTATTAGAATAAGAAGCATTTTTAAGCTTTGGCAGTTTTAGAGAGGTCATTACTGACGGAGCATATTTGTCTGACTGTGGCCATTAGTTGGCTGTCCAGTTGCTACGATAAAGGTAAAATACAAGGTGTTTCCCATGCCAAGGGAAGCAGGAATCCCTTCCTGCCCCTTGAGTCGATTGTCTGTACTAGTGTCACTGTCCTTTATCAGCCTAAGCCCCAGCAAATGGTTCTGGTGTACCTGGGAGGAGATGAATTATGCAGTCCAGAAGAACACGGACGTTGGATTCACAGTGCAGAAATGTGGTTGAGCCTCCAGGACAGGGATTATCTAACATTTGCCAACTCTCAGAGGTACCTGCTGTCTGCCTAGCTACTGCATCCAAAACCACCAGGAATGGGCATTGTTGCTTGTTTATGTATTAGGTTTTTCCATCAGTATTGTCCTCTACCTAAGTCCTCATTGTTTATGAGCAACATGAAAAATGCAGAGCGTTGGTTGCTTTCCAGACCATCTGCAGCTGTGGTGTGTTCCCTGTCCCTCCACACTGCTGTTGGCAGGAGGGTCGTGTGTCTGCAGGCAATATAATATTACAGACGTTCCTGGGCTCACAGGTCATCCCTGCTCTGTGAGTCTGCTTAGACCATGCTCGTGGCCAACTCTGAGGACTGGCAACGCGGAGAATGTCCTTGAGGTTCACTTGAATAGATTGTACAGACATGCACAGTGATTTGGTGACTAATTAGAAGAGGTAACTATGCCTCTACTTGGACTGAACTTCGTAATATTTTTTTCTTTTTATTTTTAGGGTCTACAAGGAGAAAGAGGAGAAAAGGGAACACGAGGAGACAAGGTATTCTTGCTGCACGCTAGGAAAAGGCAGGCTGCTCCTTTGTCTTTGCTCTTTAGGTGGGGTGGGCTGTCAGGCCAGCAGATCTGGGTGGTGATTGATGATGGAGTTCCTTCACTGTGCTGCACCTCCCAGTGCTGTCTGGGAATGGACCTCCCATGGGAGTGCAGGAGGGCTTTGTGGATCTCTGCTGTCTACTAAGCATGCGTTTAGGGGCTTCTTGTTTATGCATAGCCAGGGATGGAGCAGAGAGAGAAGGAGTGAAGGTATAGGGAGATCTAGTTAGGGTGTCCACATTGTGTGCACCACCTGAGATCTGTGAATGAGCACTGACTGCTGCTGGCCACGTCTGGATCCAGCATTTTCCCATCTTGCTGCAGTTGCTCTGATTATCCAACTTCCTATGTTTCTGTCTTCTCCCATTGCCATAAGCTCAGCAGTAATAAGTACGGGGTAGTTTCTATGTTAAAGGCTTCATCCAACTGGTGTTGCTTCCCAGTTCTCTCCTTTCTCCTGTCTGGGAATAGCTGTTTTACACAACACTCTGGGATTTGAACCATGTTTATGGTTCCAGAGAGAGACCAAATGCCCATTACACCTAGAAAAAAACATTTAAAAGGAGAGCTGGGCAGACACAAAGTCTTTATTATTTGAGTTTGCTCCTTGTGTTTGGAGACACCTCAGATGTGCACGCACTTCTGCTCCAGACCTGCCAGGAGGTGCTTGGGGCTCCACAGAAATGCCATCAAAAATGCATTTTGCTGCCCTTGCCAGGTCCTGCACCCCAGCAAGCAGCTGGAGATGGGGCATCACCAGTCTCAGTCGGATCCAAGCCACTCCTTTTCTCACGCAGGGAAAACAGGCAGCAGCACCTTTCTTACCAGTTCTGGGTGGCTTGCAGCCCTGAGCAATGTCCTGCCTTGATGATGTCTCAAGCTGGTCCTGAGATAGGAATATCTCAGTGCTGGCCTGGCAGTTTTGCCTGTGTTCAAGCTGTATTTAGTGATATCTGGCTACATATGTTTGTGCAAAGGAGGCAGTTATTAGCTTGCTAGCACGGGCCATGTTCCCATTTCTCACTGTGCATCTCCTTCTGGAGAAGAAACAGAGATTTACACCAAGCTTTCGCCTGCTGGGAAAAATGATCAATAGACCCTTAGTGAGAGATATTGTGTTTTGCTTTACCATGTGTTAAGGTGTCTGTTCCCAGTGTCCATTTAGTTGTTTATGATGAAGTAGCCATGACCATGTTTTGTGTTATCTATCCTCGCTGCTGCAGCTCGAGGAAAAGGCTGGGTCATACTTTATCTTCCTCGTGCTTTTTGCAGGACTGGTTCAGTGTGTTGTGTCTAGCCAGTGCCTCAGCTGCTTTTCTGGAGGCGAGGTTGTCTAATCTGCTGGAATATTTGGCTCCCGGAAGAAAATCCATCTTTCTGACATCAGCGTGATGGGAGAGGAAGCTGGAGCTGTGTGTGGGCAGGCAGCTGAGTTAGCTAGAGGAAGATTAAAGTGGGGAAGAAATGAATTAGATTTTGTTTCATTAAAAGGATATGCACAATTAGAGCTCCTTTTTTCTTTTTTTTTTTTTTTTTTTTCTGGAGCAGCCAGATATCTGCTACAACAATTGTACGGTGATTTTTTTCTAGGCTTTAATGTTGGTCTCAGAGCATCCACTGCCATTGCTTTAACTTCTACCAGTCAGTATGACTGTGAAATCTTTTTTTTTTTTTTTTTTTTTTTTTTTTTCCTGGAGCAGCCAGATATCTGCTACAACAATTGTACTGTGATTTTTTTCTAGGCTTTAATGTTGGTCTCAGAGCATCCACTGCCATTGCTTTAACTTCTACCAGTCAGTATGACTGTGAAAACAGTGGGCGTAAATTCTGTGGGCCAAATATTTTCTTGTCTGCTCCTCAGTCTGTAACTTGAATACTGACACCTACGCAACCTGTGTTTCTTTGTGCCTGAGGAAAAAAGTGTTTATTATATCAGATGAGAGCACTAGCCCGTACACTGAGTATTGTTCTATAGAATCTGTCCCCTCATATCAAAAAAACGCTAAATAGCCCATAATACATCTTGCTGCTATATTCTTATATCCTGGGACCTTAGATGTAAATATGGAGGTTTTATAGTGATGTTTCCAAATCCGATATTATCGGTTATGCTTGCTCTTTAGGAAAGCCACTGTACAGTATGAGTGATATCTCATGTCCTTCAGCATCTAGTGGGCTCACTCCAGACCCCAGGAATGACTCTGCAGAGATAAGCGTGGCCCAATTCCCTACCATCGTAGGCCATATATGTATCTGACACGTGGCATCTTAATTTAGGGATCTAAAGCAGTTCAACCTTTTGCTGCATAAGCCTGTGTCCATCAAGTAAATCCTTGTCTGTTGCACTGGAGAAGAGCTCACCTAAGAAGGCAGTGGGTCTGGTCTGCTGCCGCCAGGTCCCTCTGTGCAGTGGGTTCGTTCTCCTCCAGGCTTTCTCAGGGCCCTGCAGACTCTTAGGAAATCATTTTTCCAACAAATCATTACACTTCCTAACTAGTTGAGGTCAGAAAACAGCACTAAATTTTTTGTGGACTTGGGATTTCCACTGGTTGCTTATGACTCTTCACTATTTTGTTCCACTGGTTAAAGGAGAAAAAACAGTAGAGCAGAGGGGAAGGAAATGGAGTCTTGTTAGGTCCCGGTCCAATTGTTGGTTCAGGAGGGGATTTGAGACATTCTTTCTGTCAGGTTCTCACAAGTGAAAATTTGAGAATAAAACTTCTATTGTGTTTTTTTCTTTCTTCTGGAAAAACCCACTTTCTCTAGCCCTTTTTAAAGAAGGGGAAAAAATATTTATAATGACAGTTTTTTTCTGAAGAAACAACTGAAAGCACAATCGTTTGGATTGTTTTCAAACAGCTTTATTGTATACAATTGTATAAATAATACATTTGCCTTTCCCAGCCCCCATTACTAACAGCAAGAACATTGACACTTTTCTGTTTTGGCAGCTAAAACAGCATGTGTGAAGTACTCCTTGCTGCAGTGTATTGATGTTAAAAATTCTCTTGAGAATACATTGCACATTTTGTCAGCAATCCACCAGGCTGTCGCTTACTGAAAGTCTCAAATTCAGGATACTCATAGGTCAGTCAGTGCAAAGGAAAGCAAGAATGTGGAAACTGTTGCCCCCAAAGCAAGCAGATCTGGGTGTCTGGTGTTGGTTTTCAGGCACTTTCTGCAGGGTACAGGTCTCTCTAATTTCATTCCTTGGATGCATCATTTTTGAAAGAACATTTCTGTTACAAGACTGATTGACTTTCTAAAAGGGAAAAAGAAATTAATTGATTTGCAAATCTGTTTCTGACTGGTTGAATCAATATAGTTTTCAAAAGGAGCTAATTAAATCCAATGCCATAAGTGTGGGTTTGCAGATAATAGCAGAGGTCTAAGAGGGTTCCTGTGGGATAGGAATCAGAATTAAAATGTCTGTAACATTTTAAAAAAAATGATTAAAACTAATATTTTGCTGTCACTCCTTGCACTTGTAGAATTTATTTTTACATGCACATTTATGTTAACAGTAGCAGCATGTGCCTGTATTTGGTAATTTTTATTCAGCTGTATGTGCAGGTCCAAGCAAAAATCAATGTTTCATTTTACAGAAGTTTCAGCATTTACACAGTGAGATGAGGTTCCTATTTCAAAGAGTTTTAAACCAAAAAAGCTGGAATGGGCAAGCACCACAGTCTGTAAGAGAAAAGTTTAGGGAGAGCATGCCATTGATCTAGTCATCTTCTCTATCAAGGATCTGGATTATGCAATACAGAATACGTTAGGTTTGAATGTGGAAGCATAGTGGAGGTCAGGGTCAGAATTCAAAACGATTTTGAAAACAAATGCTCCCAAAGCAGAAGGAGACATTGAGAAGGGGCAGCTGCAGGATGCTCTGTACGTGTAAGACACCAAATTGCACACTGCTACAGGTTGGGAACAACTGATTAAGGAGCTGTCCTGCAGAATGGGTCTTGGGGTAAAGGCTTAAACAGAAGAATACTCTATAAAACATGAAATAATCTTTCTGCTTAAAGTTAGCCTCAGCTGTATTCAGCTTCGGGCACCTTGCTACAGTGGAGACACGGAAAAATTGGACAGTGCACAAATGAGAGCAACAAAAATGATCAGAGGTCTGAAGAACACGACCGTGAAGAAAAGTTGAAAGTATTGAGGTTGTTTAGTCTAGAGAAGTTTGAAGGGGGAGTTTTGTAAGTCTTCAAGTACATTGTAAAGACGAAGGGGACAGTCTGTTCTCTGTGGGGGGTTAGGGAAAGCCATGCTAGTCTAAAACTGTAGCTTAAAAAAGTCAGGTTTAGGTACAGAGGAAAAAAACATACCTTCAGGTATTAAAAATAAGGCAGTAGAATAGATTGCCTGTGGACTTTGTGGACTGTCTGACTCTGAAGACATATAGGAATAGATCATTTGTTCCTGCAGGTTATGGAAAGCAAAGGTGAAAAATTAAAGTTTATTCTTAACTGGGAAAAAAATGAGCTCTTGCTGGATTGTGGATTCATTACTTCTGTAAGAGCTATTCCGGGCTGATGGTCTCCTGGTGCACTTTGTCCAGTTTACATGAACCATCTCAGCAGGCAGGGGAAGGATGCCTACATGGAGAGCTGGCACGCAGCCCCTTCTTGTCTCTAAATTCACACCCCAGGTATTTGGTGCTAAGTTTTCTAGACAAGTGCTAAAAGTTAGCAGAGTTCAAGAGAATAAAAGTTTCCTACTGACTGCCCTTGGTTCACCTCCTTGTTACTGGACGGAGGCTCTCAGCAACTTGCTGTGCAGATGTGAGGACTTCAGCCTTGTTCTCTATTGGGCTGGCTTGAATTTCTCTCCTTATTCCTTACTTTTGGAGTGCATAACGCAGATATTTCTTGAAGAATGGTGACTTAAATGCCACAGATTTGAGTTATAGTGGTTCCTTCTCTTCTTTCTCCAGGGAGAAAAAGGCCTAGACGGGTTTCCTGGAAAACCAGGTGTGGAGGGGAAACAGGTATGTGGCAAATACTCAATGACTGGGGCAAAATTTTCTTCTTTTTTTTTTTTTTTTTGGTTTGGTTAGGGTTTTTTGTAGGTTTTTTTTTTTTTTAATTAAATTGTAATGCAATATACACTTAAAGGAAATGTCATTCCTTTAAACATGATAGGTTAGATGTTTGTCTTAATTTTCATTAAAGACATCAGGAAACACATATGAAAATTCAGTTGTTTAAGCTTCATTTTATAAACGTTTTTTCCCCTCCCACAACATGAAAGGGGAAGAACTGGATTTAATATATTTGGTTTGTTTTCAATAAGAAAGTCTTGGAACTATTTACATTTTTAAGACAAGATGAAACCAGAAGATGGTCTGAAAAAACAGTATATTTCTGGTGATTAGACAGATAATGCTTTGTCTAAAACTGCTATCTGTAGATCCCACAAGACTGTTTTCATTACTCAGGGTATGATACCTCATGAGAGGCATCCTGTACTCCCAAGGATCTTCTGGTCTAAACAGCAAAGGACAGACTAAGAAGCAGAGGCTAAGAAGTGATTTGCCAAAATCCGTGCAAGCTAATCACTGTCACCCTTGAGCTTGATGCCTCCAGGCTTCTGTGTCTGCATCTTATTCACTAGTACTCGCTGTTTCCCTCCCTGTAGAGGATCTGGAAATTCCATCTCAACATGAGGAGAAACTTCTTTACGTTGAAAGTGGCAGAGCACTGGAACAGGCTGCCCAGAGAGAATGTGGAGTCTCTTGTCTCTGGAGATACTCAAAACCCACCTGCATGTGTTCCTGTCCGGCCTGTTCTGGGTCTCCCTGCTTTGGGTTGGACTAGATGATCTCCAGAGGTCCCTTCCAACCCCTACCATTCTGGGATTCTGTGATTTGGAGGCACATTTTTGCAGTTGCAGAGGTGGAGGAGCTGCATGCCCAACCCTCGGGATAGTTTGTCTTCAGGTGTTTGATGCTGCTGCTCACACAGACAAAGCGGCTGCCAGGCTCTGACCTGGGCCTGCTTTATAGGCACTGCCTGAGTGCCTGCCTCTCGCTCTTTTAGCAGCTGAAGTTTCAATTTGATTTTGTTGGAAAGTATCTTTGTCACCTCAGAGGTGTCTTTTGTATTTAGATGGCAAGGTATAGTGACATCAGAATCTTAATCATTGTTAAATCTACACCTTCATCTCAGTGATGCCATAAAGATTATTGCACTAACTTTTTCTCTGCTTGTCCACGGGGGATTTGACAGTGAATGGTTGCTTTCTCTCCCGTCTGCTCCTCAGCCACCATTTACCCTTTACTGAGAAGTATTTGTCTAGTTTGTGTATATCACTATCCATATAAGATGGAAATATTTTCCGGTGCTCTCTGCAGCACTGGAATCACAGTGAACTATGTCCACTGGCCCCATTATATTGTTTATGGGACTGGTTTATACTTGCAGCAAATATGGATGAAGTGAGAAATTGCAGAGGGATATAAAGGTGGATGCTGGTTGTTTACCACTTCTAAGGAACAATTTCTCCAAGTGACACCCCATTACAGAACTTGGGCTTTTCTGAAGTTTGTTGTTGGTTTTTTTTGCCTTTTTCATGTCTAGACACCTAGCAGCTGGCAAAGCTTCATGCCTGAATTTTATCCTAAATTTTGTTTTTGACACCGATGTAGTCCCTGGACCACAGTTCTTCTGAACCATCTGAAATTGGATTGCTGTTATTGTGGTGGCTGTGGCATCTCCATCCTTATTGCCCTTCCTCTCTATGCAACAGAGCCACAGCAGCCTGCTGCGTTGTATTAGCTCCTACCCTTGTGCAATGGGATATAACTCCTTGTGCTGCCGATACCCAAACCTCCAGCCTTATGTTTCTCCCATACTTTAAGAGTTTTGCAATGGATGACCCGCTGTTTATAAAACAAAGATATTTTTTTTTTCTCTCCATTTTACCTATTCATAGGGCCCTCCTGGCAGCCCGGGCCCTCCAGGTGCCAGTGGGACCAAAGGAGAAAAGGTGAGTTGGAATGGGATGCACGGGAGGGGTTTGGGCACAAATTTGTTAATTCTTCCTCGCCCCCCCCCTGCTGAAATATCAGGGCTGCTGGCCTAATATTTCTCTCATTTGTGTATAAACGAAGCTTGCATGCATTCGAATGTTTCACTTTTTTAATGTTGCTTCAGTCTGAAAGGGCTGTGAGTGAGGGTTAAATCGTGTCTGGTTGTAGCTCCTCTGCTCTCAGTTTAACCCTCATAGGGGGAGTAGAAGGAAGTAGAGAGGAGTTTGGCTCAGGAAATCTTCCTCACCCAAGAAAGATGGGTGAAATGTCAATATGTTTGTGTAGATGCCAATTGTCTGACCCAGGAGATGTAGAATAGACTCAGAAAGTGCCAATCAAATGAGCCCATCTCTCTTGCCTGCAAAATAATTATTCGCTGCTCTTACCAGCAATTTTGACCTCATTATTTTACAGAGTTGTTAGAGTTTCCAGGGCAGCCTTATGGTTCCCTCTCTGCTAAAGGTGACGTGGTTTTGTTATTTCCTACCCAGTTCCTTGGCATGAGTGGAAGGGCATGCCCAATTCTGGATGTTTTTTCTCCTTTTCTCCTCCAGACAAGGCAGTGAGCAATGCAAAGATCAGAAGCAAACCTCTCTATTTCCCGTTACTTTCCCTCTCAGATTCACCAGCTATAGGTGAGGTTTCAGAAGCACCTACAGTCAGGGCACGTCCACTGAAGCGATAAGTGACAAGAAGATCTTTGTGCTCCAGCACACGTGCAGTAGAGAATGGTCCTGAGTTCATAACAGTTCATCCATGTCTCTGAAATTCCTGCATTTGGTGCTTCCAGAAGATGTTGAGCTTCTTGCTCCATTACTTTCAATGCAGCTGATGTGTGTCCCTTCAGTCCTTCTGGCATAGTATGGACTCTCTTTAGAATAAATAACAAATATTAATTAAGCTTGTCTTAAGAGGAAGAAGCATGAAAGATACACTGGGTCATACTCCTGTAGAGACCTACATAGGTAATGAATAAATAGAGTGTGAAAGGAAGTTATATGGTAATTTTTATATTAGTCTGTACCTAAAGTAAAGGGTATTCCTTCTGGGTGCTTAGTCTTTAGGTGTAATAAATGGTGGACACTGCTGGAGAAAAACAGACTGGAAAAAACTGATAGCCTAGGTGGAAATAAATCATATAAAGAGGGTGTAACATGTCAGTGTCCTGCAAACACTTGTTACATGACTATATAAGTCACTTGTGACGTGACTCTGCTCTATAAAATTACTTGAGGAAAATGGTACCATTCCTCACTTTTTTTTTCTTTTTGCAAAGATTTTTTTACTCATTAAGAAATAAAAGCATTTTGGCTGCCAAATATCCATCCTGCAGACTCTGTTAGGGATCTGAGCATCAATTGGGTTTATTTGTCTGGTATGTGTACACCAATTATAAGATTTTCGAAGTTCAAATTTAATGTTAGGGTGCAGCCAGTGCATCAGTCATTTTAAGTCACTAAATGTCATTAAAATCAATGTAAAACATCACAGTAACACAGAACACAACCAGTTCCTGCAAGTACTCATCTGCAGGGCAGAGAGAACAGAGTTAATTGGGAATGCATGTTCATGTCTATTAACTACGGCATGGTATTGAAAATAAGAATGTACAACAGCAGTTGGAAAACATCCTTGGAGGTTTGCTTTTCTTTTGTGTTATGTTCTGTTATGTATTGTGCTATGTTGTGTTCTGTGAAATGTTTTTTTTTCATTTCTTTCATGTTTCCCTGCAGGGTGAAACAGGACTTCCAGGATTGCCTGGCTCTTCAGTAAGATTTTTTTTTTTTTTTTAGCTTTCTCAAACACACTGTAGGCATTATTGCATGAGAAGAGAAGGTAGAAGTTGGGGGCGGGAGGACTTTACTAAACGGGTGATGTTCTTAAATGTTTTTTTTCAAAAAAATGTGAAGTTTAAGGCAGTGAAGATTTCTGAAGAAGGCAAGTGATGGATTCCAACAAGGATGCACTGCCACAATTTTGGGAAATTTTGAAATGTGAAGGCCAGGACTGTCATGGTTTAACCCCACCTGGCAACCGAGCACCACAGAGCTGCTCACTCACTCCCCACCAGTGGGATGGGGGAAAGAACTGGAAGAGTAAAAGTGAGAAAACTTGTGGGTTGAGATAAAGAGAGTTCAATAGGTAAAAAAAGCCACGTGCACAAGTGGCACAAAACAAGAAATTCATTCACTGCTTCCCTTGGGAAGACAAGTGTTCAGCCATCTCCAGGAAATGCGTAATGGTTACATGGGGAGTCAAATGCTGTAACTCCAAATGTCCCCCCCAGCTTTGTATTGTGAGCATACATCATATGGTATAGAATATACCTTAGGCCAGTTGGATCAGCTAAAACCAGGACAAGGACTTGAAGAAACAATGAAACCCTTCCTTCAGGTGCATCAGAGAGAGGCACTGTGACAGGATGGTGTAGTTTCCAGGACAGTTGTTGAGTTGATGCCTTTGGAAAATGGAGTCTGTGAAAGTTATAAAAGAATTGAGTTGAATTACTGAGTGCCTATGTTGTTGTCTGCATATTACGGTTGGGGTGAGAGAAGAAAAAGGCAATTTCTGATGAGGGGGAATGGTCTTTCCTTGGCTTATATCTCAAAAACTATTGGTGGAATATGAGACAACTAGGACCTGATGTGCTGAAATCAGGAAATCAGTGATAAAAAGAAAATAGCTGAGAAAATAAGACAGGGGGTTTATCTTTCCTGTCGCACTAGGTTTATATGCCTTTGTGCATCCCTCTGCCTTCAGTGACTCCAGAGGCACTAGCAGGGACGTAAGGATGTCAAGAGGCTGGTAGTGCCTGTATGAAGAGGTCACCTCCACGTGAACGGAGAAAGAAGATTAACCACAAAGTATGCAGAGGAGAGGTCTAGAACTGAGTTCCGCAGGGGCTGGTAACAAAGTAGTTGGGGAATATCACTTTTACTTTAAGAAAAAAAAAAAAAAAAAGGGATTAAAATTAGGAAACAGCACAGTTGGACCATTGGTGGAAAGCATTAAAAAGAGCCATTGATACCAGCAACATTAACTGTCACACTGTGCCAAAGAAGGACTGGATGATGAAGACAAGAATGAGAAGCTCTCTGGGAGTCATGAGAAAGGCATCAAGTGATGTCCCTACCCCAAATGTGGTAGAAAGCAAAGCAGGAAGAGAAAGAGAAAAAACCCTGTTTGGGTAATAGCCTTTTACTGTCCTGCTTACATGTGAAATGATGTGACAGTAGCTGCTAAGAGACTTCAAAAGATAGGTATAAAACCTGAAAATGAACCTGAAGTTCCAGGAGGTGGGTGGAGAACAGGCCGAGAAGACTGACAGCTGACAGTCACAGCCAAAGGAAGGTCTGAATCATACCAAAAGTCAACCTGCTATTTATATGATGCCTTCTTCGTTCAGTACAACTTTGTAATTCAAAACAAGACAAGAGCTGGGGAATTTACTAACTTATTTATAACGATGAGACAGTGAATAAAGTTCTCACTGTTCATGCAGCCACACAAATCACTCCATGGGTTACCGAGTGAGCAAACCTTGTGTTGGGCTGAGCTGTTGAAATGCAAAATATCCCCCAGCCTGCAGCAGGGTTTGAGGAGCTGTAGCAGTTAGCAGGCATCATGAGGGAATGGTGAGGGGAGAAAATGACACTGTTGGGGACCATCACACCGCTGGCACCTCCTGTGTTGGCTTTTCTCTTTTTTCTCCTTTACGACTCTGCATTTTTATTGCAGGTGCATACTGAAGGCCTAAAAGGAGAGCGGGTAAGTGAGACTCAATATCTGTTCTTCTGTTGCAAAGCTGCTTTTATGTAGTTCAGTGGCCTGTTAGATTCAATTTTGCTTTAAAATTATGCTTCAAAATTAAGGTGGATAGAAGCATTGTCAGGCCATCAAGAAACAAGTTTTCCTATTTACAGTGGAGAAAATAAATAAGAAAGGGAAAAGGGCAATGTCCTTTTCAGGTGCAGTGAAACTAACATAAATGAGGAATATAAATCAAAGAGACTCAGCTACACAATTCTTTAAGTCCAGGGACATGTTAATATAAAAGTTAAACTTTATTTGAGTTTTACACCGAGTTTGTCTCTGAACATGGGCACTTAAACAGGGAAAATACACCAGTTGCTTCAGTCTGTTAGTTCTACATACAAATAAAATATATTTAATTTTTTATTTTGTGTTGGTAGGTGTGTAATTTGTATTTTCTGTTTATTTAATATAATGATATGCATCATAGAAATGATACTTTAAAGCCCTTCACAGCTGTGCTGGCTTGGGGTAAATGCCTGTGGAAGCTATTTTTTGCAAGAATTGCTTTTCTCCAGCACTGAACCCCAACCCACAGAGTTTTACTGGAATATCCAGGATAGCCCAGTGTTCTTCGGTAGAGTTACTACCTTTGAAAAGACAAAGAGCCAGTTATGGATAAATGCTCACTGCGTGTGGGTGGATCAGTCTGTGTACAGTCTAATGAGTGCTGATAATTCAAGTAGCTGAGGGATTAAAGAGAAAACCAGCTGGTCTCCACACTGGTTCTTCAGGACCTATGAGGAAAGTGGTGGTATAGGTCCTGCACACATGGCCAACATGAGTAATATGCCCATAATTTTTTCATACAGAGGCTTTAACTTTTTTTTTTTTTTTTTTTTTTTTTTTTTTTTTTTTTTTAAATTTCTATAGGGAGAGCCTGGGCCACGAGGACCACAAGGCCAACCTGGACTTCCCGGACCTCCAGTAAGTTGTTTCTCTCACTGCTTGCAATTTCCAGAAACTGGAACTCAGGCTGCTGTGAGGCATACATGCAAAATCCTACTCATTATTCAGGCCCTAAGATCTTAAACAGTGCCCCCAGCCTCCTGTTTTCTTTGCTGCTGAGTTCTCCTGCTGTGGGTGGCCACTTTGAACATGTGGAGGTGGCACCCAGGACATGGGCGGTCATTGCACAGAGGCAGACTTTGCCTCAAGGCTGTTGGCATGCAGAACCTGATGGGTTTTTTTCTGTTTCTAATGTCCTGACGAGCCGTATGGGCATTCAACACATCTCAGAGAGGCACTCACTGGTAACTTGTCAAGGTCAGAGAATGGTTGCTGTAAAAGGGATTGGCTTTATGCCCCAGGGTCCTAGCTAAAATATTTTGTGGAGGAAAAAGAAGAGTTGGGTATGTGTGTTTGTGTTTCAGCACAATTTTTGTAGTAATTTAGACATGACTTAAATATAGCTTATTCCAGTTATATTTTATAACCCAGCTCTGCAGGATATCTCAGTTCAAGCTGTCACTGCTGCCTCATTTGCAAATAGTCTGTATTTCCTCGCTTTTGAATTGCTTGTGTTTCACTGTTGATTGGGTTTTGTAAAATTGATGGCATTGGGAAGATGCGTTACTTAGGTAAATCTGGTTTTAATTGTGCAATTTAAATGTAGTTGTGTGCTCTGTATTTAATCAGGGCATTGTCACTTTTCTCTATCCTGTTTTCTTATTCTCTTCTGCTCACAGGACAACATAATTATCAGGTAAGAGTTGTCTAGGTAGCCATGCAGTAATGGTAGCACAAAAAACCAGCTAGGAAACGTTTATGTAGTTCATTAGTTTTTCTTACTCAGTTAACTTTATAAAACTTTTCACTTTTAAAGGGAGAGGCTGGTCTGGAAGGCAAGCCTGGAGTCCCTGGTTTACCAGGTCAAAGGGTGAGTTGTTGTTTTTATTTAACATAATTCTCAAGAGGCTGGGGACATCTCTGCTCAATAAGGTTTGACCCATTCTACATATACTTTTATACTTATTTAAGGGACCTGGAGGCCCTGATCCTTTCCTCTATTCTTTCTTTATGGTCCAAGAACTTTCAGTACCTCTTGGAGGCCACAGATTGACGTGCCCTTTGGGACCCTGGGAAAGTTTCTTTCTTGTCATTTGCTCTCCTGTCTTCACATCTGCTCCTTGCTGGCAAGCGGATTCTTGATATGACTCTGAGTGTGTAGAGCCACTAGTAATCCAGAGAGGTTGAAAATTCATAGAAATGCTATTCTCCTGGAAGCCAAATAAATGCAAAGACACTTGCAGTACTTATTATATTCTGTTCTGTTTGGTCTGTACTCAAATACAAGCTCCCACATAATGGGAGCTGGTATACCATTCTCCACCAGGAGCTTTGGTAGTTTCCCCTTGTTAAGAAAAATATTGGATTTTCTCAAACTCAAGAGTTATGTCTTGAAATATTTAAGTACTGATAAAAAGTAAATTTCACAGTGGGCCTGATCACATCACCTGAATGCTCTGAACCTGCCTTTCCTTACTGCAGCCCAATTGTATGAAGAACATCTCCCTAGACAACAGATAAGGGTGGAAGTGAGATACCTGTTTAACCTCCGTGGAGGCAGTCACTTCAGTCTCAGTACTGATGTTTGAAGGGTTACTTTTTTAGGTAGTCACAGAGATCAATAGCTTAATCCACAGAGGAGGTTGCAGGGGTTGCCTGTAATGCTTTGCACTTGAGTCAGCACCAGAACTGCTAGACAGTGGATGGGAAAGAGCTGCTTTTGAGCATGGGAGGGTTATGAGCAAAAGACAGTACAGGGAAGAAATATATTCCTTGGTATGTGTTTTTTCTACTGACTTTCCATTGAATTACATGATATTAAAATGAGCTGGAAGCTAGGCTTTTAGGAATCTTCTCCTTCAGAAGATGGGACATGCAGTCTTGTGTTAACGCAAAAGTGGAAAAGGACATTTACTTGCTTTCTTGTACTTTTCCAGTCTTCAGAAAATATCACCTTATCACTTCAGCAAATAACTGTGTTGTGCTTTACCTAGGAGTTGACAAGTTCTGAATTGCCCTGGTTATAAAGCCTGCTGTGAAACATTGTTTCTTGAATAAGATTAATAGAACATATTAGCTAGGGAAAGGACAGTGATCTGTCAGGATCTGCAACAGGACACGAAATGCTCCTGCTAATGATCATTTGA
This sequence comes from Calidris pugnax, assembly GCF_001431845.1. Classification (NCBI taxonomy): domain Eukaryota; kingdom Metazoa; phylum Chordata; class Aves; order Charadriiformes; family Scolopacidae; genus Calidris; species Calidris pugnax. The sequence goes on along the minus strand of NW_015094509.1, from coordinate 26,198,245 downwards.
TTAGAGATATAATTTGATCCATACTGTCTTTGAATGTTTTCCTAGACTCTGTTGTGTCTAGCTAGTTAGATTTCTTCTCCTAAGGGCCTTTATTAGTCACCAGGCATTTTAGGTAGATAGACTTTTTTTTTTTTTAATTAAAGACCATTATTCAATGACTGAATACCTGAGATGAATAAAATCCTGGGCTTGGTGGACCTGCGTGGAAAAGCTACATGTGGGAGAGAGAACAGATTAGCAAATACAACTGATCCACTATTAGTAGAGTTCTTGAGAAAGCACAAATATAAATCCAGTCAATGACCACCATCTTACATAAATTTGGCTGCAGAAAGCATTTCTCTACGCAGGCTTCGAAATTAAACATGGATGTTTTTAGCCAACCTGTGCAGAACAGATAAAAATCACTAACCAGGTATTTGGCTAGTCCCTCTGCTATTTTATAGGAGGGGGTTTTCAAGGTATGTTTTATATCTCCTGAAAATTTGACTCCTGAGGTACTTTATTCTGCACTAATATCTTATAACCTAAGGGGCAGACAACAATGCAAGATTGACTTCAGAGACCTCTCAAGTCACTTGGTGCAAAGGGATCAGCCCCTTTGAAATAGTAACTGTTTTGCAGTATGATTTAACCTCAGCTTTGCTTTATGGTCCTCAATTAAGATGAAAATGCAGTCAGCACATGCACAGAATGCACAGAGCCCCTATTCTGACAGAGGGATGCAGATATGACCATTTGTTTTAGTTCTCAGAAGCCTGCAGTGATTTGCTTAGTTGTAATGCAACTGGCACAAGCTTCTAATGGACTAAAGATGTGCTTGGAACCATTTCATAGAGGAATTCATGTCTCATAACACAGTCCACTGGAAGTGAAGGATCCTGAGCTGTGCAAGGACAGAGGCGAAGTTGGCCAGAGTTAGAAATACGATGCAGGAGCCACCTACACAATGTGAAGACTTCATAGAAGATAACATGTTGTGCCAAACACCCTAGTGACAGTTTGGATGGGAGGAATAGGGTCATACATTCTGGGAAGATTTCTAGGAATAGTATGATATTCTTTTAGCCTTAAGTTGCTGTTTCTGCTATTGCTGAAGAAATAAAAGAATACACGGGATAGTACAGTTGCTAGTAAAGAAGACATATTCTTTATAGAGTCCCCATATGTGTTATAGTAAAGAGAGTGTCAGTTCAATTTCTTAATATGGCTAGTGCAAGCTTAAGTTTTCATTTAAATGAGTTTGTTATATTTGCATAAAAAATTTTCCATCATCTCTGCTTAGACTGCACATTTCTTGGAGCAGCTGCAGAGTCTTCTGCTGATGTGTGGCACCAGTCTGGCTGAATGACCAGGTGGGGTGAAGAAGCTCTGTCATCGGGGCTTCTGGTGGCCCAAGGCTTTTTCTGGCCTTTGTATTACAGATTGCTTAAGGTCCTACTGAAGACCAAGAACGAGCACTCAGTACTGGGGGCAGTTTTGTTTAATATCTTTATCAACGGTCTGGATGAGGGGATCAAGTGCACCGTCAGTAAGTTTGCAGATGACGCCAAGTTGGGTGGAAGCGTTGATTTGCTTGAAGGTAGAAAGGCTAATGATTTTATGACTCTATTCTGTGTCTCTCTTGCCTTTTATGGGCTTGCCATCAAACCAGCCTTGCTACCTGCAAGCATTGAGAACTTTAGATGTGCCCCAGCAGGTCACTTCTAAGCAGTTCAGAGCACCAATGTTAAACTCAGACAAACTTTTCAGAAGTTGGGGACAGGAGAGCAGCATATTCACAGCTGTTGAGGTTCAGGTTCACAGGTTGCTGGTGAGTTACAGAAAGTGTGCCCAAAAGCTGGGTGGGGTATGCTGCTGTAGAGGAGGTTGGAGTCTGAGGAAGCAGGGGACAGACTGAAGAGGACATTAAAGGACCCTAGTTGGCCTTAGAAAAAGGAAGGCTCCTGAGATGACTGAAGAATGTGACAGAGCATTTTCCTAATGTTTTATTTAAAAATGGAAACCAAACGTGTTTGGGGACAGAGAGTGAAGAGGGTGTTATGCTCTAAAAAGAGATGATGGTATTATAGAGATCTCATTGCCAAATTTATAATAAGCTAAGCCTGCTGTATATGAACCTGTCCCTCCTGCAGTCTGTTCCCAGGAGCTCCAATATGGAGCGTGTGTTTTCCATGTAACTATAATAACACACACTCACAGACATAATTCTTTAATGTGGAAAGCTAATTGGAGGGTTGCTTACATTTTGGAGAGTGGTCCCGTAGTGGAAACATGCTAAGAGGAGCATAAAGTGGGAAGACAGATCGCCTTTCGGGCATTTAAAAACTCTTCTCTGTTAGCCTGCATTAGTTGCAGATCTTGAAGTGTTTCGTGGTCACAGAAAAAAATGCGTACTGTCTTCTTGGTACATCTGCTGGACTGCTAATCCGACAATTCACATCCATCCTTTGATCCTATCTGGGGGCAGGAGATAACAATTCCAACCTGAACCAGGCAACTGGGCTATGTTCATTTTATTAGCCAACTGCTCCCAAGTGCCTGGCACCTCACGTCTGTATTTTGACAATGATACTCTCATCTCAAGAGCACATAGTGGGAAGAAAGAAGCTTTGCTGTTCTCATCTGCCCTGTAAGACTTTGAGTGATAGACAGGACCGTCTCTCTGATTTTACTAAAACTGCCTGAAAAAGAGGTAGAACACTGAGAGTCTGGTTTCATTTAGGGTGGTTTTGTGGTTTTGTTTTTTTTTTTTTTTTTCTTTCTCTCTTCCTGTCCTTTCTTCTGTGAAATTGAAGAGAACTGAATTGCTTTGATTCTGCTCTTCAGTTTTTTGACACTTGATCTACTGAAATATTTGTTGAAAATAAACCCAACTTTTTTTGCGTGATAGGCACAAAAGGTGCAGATGCATGACTTGCTCCTGGGTACCATGCAGATCATTGGGTAATCCAGCCTAAACACAGGGTTGTTCTGAAGTGTGCTCCAAATAACTTGGATTCCAAGAATTTGCCTCATTGAAATGATGCAAGTTCATTCAAGTGATTGAAATTTCAGAAGGAAACGAAAAGAAAACGTCTGTTTATTCTGTTGCAGTACTTTCCATGTAGACATGATGTAGCAGCTACTTAGACCCATTTTGAGTTTGATGTGCTGTACTGCAGACTAGTTTTCTAAATTTGCACTGTCAAAGTTTTCCCATGCTCAAAGAAAAATCAGTGTAAAACCAAAAAACCCAACAAACTGGAGTCTCACAGGATAGCAAGAACAGTCTTGCAGGGCAAAAAATTAATGGAAAATATCTTTTTAAAATAGTAACCTTTAATGAATGTCCTTCTCCATGATTAAGACTCCAATGTACATGAGTCAGGCAGAAACGTAATAATAAGTAATAATTCCCCTTTTTTCTAGTTACTTCATGCAGAGAATAATTCATGCGAAGCATGGGATGAGAGTGAGTTGACTGTAGAAACAGAGATAACTTAGAAAAATTTTACTGCAAGACCCTTTTTTTGTGAGCTAATTGCAAAATTCAGTGTCGTGGTCTGTCAAGTCGGAGGCAAGAGGAATGAGCAGCAGCTCAGGGGGTGAGTTACAAAGGGGTGTCTTCTGCATCTTTAATTCAGCTGTCATGTTTCAGTAGGCTTTCGTGTTCGCCTGTCCACACCCCCTGGATGTTTATTCCCGATATCAGAGCAGCACAAAAAGCTTAACAGACTGACCTTGACTCCTTACAACCTGATTACAAGGCTATGAGTCTCAGAAAGTGCTAGGTATTTGTTTTAAAATAGAGCCTAAAGGATCCGGCTAAAACTGGGGACTACTGGGATCAGGACACTTCCTCCACGCAGAAAAGATGTGTTAAGAGCACTTGCCAATATATGAAAGGTTTATCCCTGTTATCTGTCACAGGGGAGACAAATTTATCAGATCTCTGGAGGGTTGCTGAGCTCTTCTTTGTGCATTTGATGGCAGGATAGAAATGCGTGTATTTGACATTCTCCTTCTTGACCTATCTCTCTCCTAAGTGGGTTGCTGCATATGAAGTTCCTGTTCTGGCCAGTCACTACTTGATGAGCAGTCAACACTGTTTCAACTCCTATTTGTCTGTGTATGAGCTCTCCTTGATTTGAACCACCTTAGACTTGTGGGGTCCAAGGGAAGGAGGTGGTTGATTGGTATCACCAGGGAAAGATAAGTAAATATTCCAGGAGAGAGAGGAGAATAAGTTTGCCTAGCAGAAAAGGTAGACTTTTTGGAAAGAGCCAGTCCCAGGGTGCAATCTCTCTCAATGTTCATAATTCTTTTTAGCCCTTGTTTTCCTTTTTCACTACAGCCCAAATAATCACCGCTAAGGTGGCCAACCCTGATGATACGTGCATCCTAAAGTAGGGAGATGCTCTCACTTCATAATCTAATGTCATTATCTAATACGTATGGACACTGTAAAAGGCTGTTGCCTTCAGGGATCTCAAAAATTGATGAATACTGTTTGGTTGAAATGTGAAATTCTTCTGACTTCTCTAGTAATGTAGAGAGAGAAGGACAGGGCTGAAAGGGGTAATCCTTGCACCCCATCTAGCTTACAGAGGAAATAGGTGGCATTTGTCCTAGCAGTCATATTCCACCACAGTTAAGGATGCTTCCTATGTACTTGCTACCAAATCCACTTCTGTTCCTGGAGCCAAACCTTAGAGTAAAACAAGTGAAACTGTGAAAATATACGACCATTTTGGCTATTAGACAGCAAGATGAGAAACAGTGTTGGGCTATGAAACCTTTCAAAATTTCCCCTCTAGCTGAGTGTAGCCAACATTTTGCCTTGGTTTATAGTAGAGATCTTTTCCAATGGTTGTGTTCATATGTATTTGTGGGTGTTTGAAATGTTCAGATGACACCACCTGCCCTGGCAAAGTTCAGTCATGCAGAAATTGAAATGTAAGAAAATTAACAAAAAGAAGGAAAAAGGATTTGATGGCATAGATTAAATCCAGAGCGAAGCTGTAGTAGTCAGTGAGGTAAATATATCCATTTCCAGTAAAACACACAATTTTAGCTGTGCTATTGTTCAAATTCCTGATGAAGGCAAATAACATGTATTTGTTATAGTCAAAGGATATACATTCTTACACACTTAGCTCATTCTTACTATAATAGCAGAGCATAATTGCTGGTTTCTCTGTCATATTATTAGGTGATGTGACATTTTGCTGAGCTTTGCTCTCATAGGTATAATTTCTCCCAGCAAGTATTTCTGTACTTTACAGATGGGCTGTAATGTTATGGAGCAAATCTGTTGCAGTTTGGTTTTGGCTAACCTCTGAGTGGCTGTTGCAGAGGCTCACAAAGTCAAATTTAGACAGGTGATAAACTCAAAATAATAATAATAATAATAATAATAATAATAATAATAATAATAATAAAAACCCAAAAATTCTTTAGCAGAGAAACAACTGGAAACGAGGTATATCAAAATCATTTAACACTCCAACAACATTAGTAAAATACAGGTTCAGAACGTACGAGTAATTAATACTCCTTGACTAACTCAAGAATTCTTAAGCTTTAGAAACGATAATTCAGAAATGTACACACTCACTCACCTATTAGTTGAGGGGTCTTAATTTGTGCAGGAGAGGAACCATGGGTGGTGTCCCAGCCCACGGGGAGGGTCCTCAACTGCAGATCCTCTGCTTCCAAGGAGGACAACTCAAATTTTTCCCTCCAACAGGGGCCCTATTTATACCCAAATAGAATCTGATCTGTAGTCATTCCAGCTTTTATTGGCTGAGAACCCCAACTTCCTCACATTTCAACCAAAATGTTTAAGTGCTGACCACCATTGTGTGCATGGGACAAGAGCTGTGGTGGGAAATTTTGCACCTTAATGCATGGCTCCCATGGTGAGACGACACTGGAGGTGGCATGTAGTCATGCTCATCTCCCATGTATGACCCCACACAACGCACCCTGTATGCTCTATTCATAAGCTTATTTATTTATCTAAATGAGCATTTTAACAGCGTCCTTTGCATGGTCACTTTGACAGTTGACCAAATTAGCGTCTTTAACTAGAATACGTATGTTGAATCATGTGCTGACATGAGTCCTTCTGGTTAAAAATGGGCTCTTTTGGGCTTTGACAAGCAAGGAAGCCATGGATTTTGAAAAAGTAGGAGTGCCCATGAACAGTGCATATACTTCAGAATATAGTGCAGATTTTTATTGGCATTATGGAAATGGAAAAAAACAAAGTAATTTCCTGGAAATGACTACAAACTTTTTCTGATATCCAAGGACCTCATAATCACTCCTGCAATTTTGTTCTTAAGTTCTACTGCATATGACAGCTGCTTTTTTTTGTTATGAGAAAAATAAGGAAAAGATCAGATTCTGACACAACAGCTAATGAAATTCAGAAAAGAACAGGGAAATTATGATGAAAGCTGGGTTTGTTTGTTATGTTTTTAGTTTTTTCACTCATTTAACTCAGCAGAAATGATATAAATTGTTTCTGGAAATATTTCAATGAAGAAAAATAAAGGGAAACATATATCTGACTCTTATTTCTGTATGACCGATCCCATCACCAGTGACATGAAACTCGTTTACTTTATTATAATATCCTTCTAAAAAGAGAATAAGTTTGGGTGAGGAGTAGAAATGAGGAGGGGGAAAAAACAACTTTTCTCTGTCTGTCAGATATTTACATGGACTCCTCTTGTACCCTGCTAGTATATTACTAATAACCTCAGAGGTATTAATGATTCAGTGTCTATTAAATACCTGGGAAGGATAGGTTGTTTTTACAAGAAAGCTGAGTCACAAAATATGTGACTTGCCCGAAGGAACACAGCAAGTCATCTGTTGAGTTCAGAAACAAATCCAACCTCTGCCTTAACTCCATGGCTTCAGGCATCCTTACTACATCCTTTCTTCCTCTTTTTTTCTTATGTAGGACTTTTTCCTTGTGAACTATTTGAGGTCAAACCCAAGGGGGACACAGATGAGGCAGCATCTCTCAAGGGTATACTCCGGGTTTACTTCTGACTTATCCTTCCCTTCCATGGGCAAAGCTCTGCTTCTCTGAAGGAATCTTTTTTTTTTTCGCTTGTGGAGGACTCAGTGAGCTCTGTCCCTTGGTGAAAATGCCAACCCTAATTAAAAATACGTCATGGATTCTTGTTTTCTGGCTTAGAGATAGTGAATCTTTTATATTCATCCATGTACCACAGCTCTTAATTATTTTCTTTCTTAATGCATGAGACAGGAACAGAAGGGGCATTGCTTGGCTTTGCTGTTGAGGGATGAAGGGCTAGACTGTAGTGAGGAAGGTGCCTCTCAGCTTGTGTCTACAGATGATACATCCCTTGGCTGCACCTCAGCACTGTGACTTCTCTGACCCTCTGTGGGGACCACCCAGGTGGGACTGCAGAGTATGAGACACCAAGACCTTCATGAGACCAGCCCTCCTCTGTGGGGGCTCTTATCACAACCTGGAGAGTTACAGACGTGTCAACGACAACTGGAGTTTCACATCCAAATGGAATCTGCCTTTGTTTCTAACTTTTGTGTTTTGTGCACCCACATTATGGTGATTTACCAGTTTGGGGATGAAAGGCTTTGGAAAGTCAATAGCAGTCTTTGCCCAGGTGCCTAATATTTGCTCCTCTGTTGAACTCACAGGGTAAAAAGGGAGAACCAGGATTCCCAGGAATAAGTGGTCTGATCGGCCCTCAGGTAAGTGATGATTTCTTCCTTTTCATATAATATGTGGAAAAACATATTTTGTGGCAACAAGTGACTTGGAACCGCAATGCAGCATGCCGTGACCTTGTTCTCTTCTCATCTCCAGTGTCTTTGAAGCTGATGTTTCTCCTTTAAGAGCCAAACTAATTTATCCTGGTGTAATTGAGAGAAGCCTGTCTGTCTGGCAGCAATTACTTTTACCTTCCAGAGTTTTTCAGCGTTTTTTGAACAGGGACATAAGGAGGTGTTTTGTATTTGATTTCCCTGTTGCTTGTGCATAGAGCAGTATCATTCCGGAGGGAAAGCAGTGATTTGTGTTTGGTAATATTTAGGACAGTGTCTCAGCTAATTGTTGGCTGTGTGAATTGGCAATTGCAGATATACCTCCTGTGCTGCAGTCTTGAGGGAAGAAACAGTTTAAAAGGTATTTGCTATTCAGAAAGCACACTTCTTTGAGCATAAGACTGTTTTTGTGGCTTTGATATTCACGTTTCTACTTGTTATAGAGGGATAGGTGTTGGCTTATTGAGGAAGGTAGAGGCAGGGGCTTTAAACTAAATGTTTATTCTCCCTGTGAGGAAGGATGTCTTAAGTTAATGACCCCTTAGTGTTTGGGTTTTTTAAAGCTTTTGGCAAGTTAGTGCTCTAAATTGCACCATCTGTAACATCATAAGGGCAAAATAGTGCTGTGCATCTTAAGAACTGTCAGAGAGGATTTGGTTCCACCTTGGATCAACCCATTCTGCCCTGTATTATAACAACACCAACACTTGCCTCTGGCTTGGTTTCTTGCTAACTTGGCAGCCAAATTCAGCTGACCAGAGTCACTTTGTAGGGTCACCCCTGCCATACAAAGAACATCTGCAGAAATGTCCTCAAGCAGGAAAGATGCAACCTCACTCCAAGCTGGCCATTCAGGGTAAAACTGAGCATTTCCTTCAGTCCCTTTTCAATAATAGATTAATGAACTGGGTCTTTGGCTTTGTTGTTTTTTTTTTTTCAATAATTGGTTAAGTTATGGGCAGGAATGAAGAACCTCCATTGCCACCACTGTTGCTGATGTTTTGCAGTAGCCGGCACACTGCTAGACAGCAGATGCTGATTTTTCATGTATTTCCTCTGGCAAGCAATGCCCCTGTAACCACGAAAGATGATCTAGAGATGGTTTCTGTGGCAGACGTTTTGCAATGAGCTGTCCACATGTGTGCGGAGGCTGTGGGAGAGGTGATCCAGGGGCTTGCGACACCATGCAGGTGAGGGCCCTTGTGTCCATCTGGGAAACCTTGCCCTGCGAGACACCACTTGATACTGGTTAACAGATTTTAAAGACTTCTTCCTTTGTTAGAGTATCTGGTTTGCAAGTATTTCATCAGTATTTCTAATGGATTTAAAATACTTTGTTGGTTTTGGGTTTGGTTTGTGTTTTTTTCCCCATTGGATAACATTAAAAGGTCCTCCCAAACTTTCTGAACCACTGGGAGATGAGTTTCCTTGCTTTTGGGGGGGAAGATTTTTCTCCATGCGTTATTTCTGAGATCTGACATTATCCATCCAAACAGTGTCACACTCGCTCAGCTCAAGTTCCCTGTAACTTTAAAAAAAAAAATAAAATATGCATGTGTTAGCGATTTTATAAATCTGAGAAACTTGCTGACGTAGCATTAAGTAATTTTCCTTTCCACACAGGCTAAGTAAAGTTAGCAAATTTTATGTTAATTAAAACTGCATATAATGTTAGCCCCATTGAAGGATACTTAAATTGACTGTTCCTCCAAGCTAACTGTAAGAATGGAAAAATATAGTTCCTATTCCTGCAGTGGCACTCTGTTCTGGACATATTACTGCAGATTTCCATATTTCTGTTTGGAGAAAGTGCTTACATTCAGTTTGTGACAAAACTACTTTTCAGCTTAACAGCACTTTTTGTGACATTAGATTTTTAAGCACTTTATCAGCATTTTTTTTTCCTTCATCACACTATGCCCCAAAAATACTCAAGAAGAAAACCAGTTTCCTTTGCTGTAGTTACATTGGATATACTTCCAAGTCATATATGAAAGCTGGTGTCACCTGTTTCTGTGCTTTCTCCATGGCATTAAGGGCCAACTGATTTGAGCTGGCCATGTCCTTGAATAGGACACTAAAACAACTTCCCTTTCCTTTGCTATTTTAAATTTAAATATACTTTTGTATATTTTATATATATGTACTATAATATACTATATAGGTGTAGATGTAGGAGCTGTAGAAGGCACATTGCTGCTGAAAGACATAGAAAAGATGATCTGAAGTTCTTCTTGGGTTTTATCAAGAAAAATAGTTACTGTCGTGCTCAGTCCAACTGAAAAGCCACAGAAGGATCGGGCAGCAGTGCAAGGGAACCTGCCTGAGGGCTACTCAGAATCACAGAATCATCATGGTTGGAAGGGACCTATGAGATGATTGAGTCCAACCACAAAAAAAAAAAAAGGAGCAGGGTCAGCAAATCCAGTGAAGAACCACAGTTGAGATGGTGTCAGTCCAACTCTCAAGGACAATTGATGAGGTCTGGTCACATCTGAGAGTTAATTTATGTGTCAAATCCTGCAGTAGCAACTAGGAGGCAACTTCTCAGCTAACCTGGGGATGTCTTGTGACAATAGGGTAGCTCCAGTTTTGCCTCTCTCCTTGCACACACCAACACGAATTTTAATCCCAGAAGATCTTTAAAGTTCTTTTTTTTTTCTAAATCAGCTGTGGTGGTGAACCAGTTGCTTATTTGATCCATGTTGTCCAGTCAGCACCCCCAAAAATGAGTATTTATTTTCCAGTTTTAGAAATGGTGCATCTTGCAACGTCATTAGTAGCCATGGAGTAGACACTCTGTGTCTTATTTCCTCTCTGGATATGAATGATTTTCCTGCAGCAAGGACACAGACATCTGAACTCATAATGTGTTTATGTTGTTATTATTTATTTGTACTATTTTATTTTCCAGGAACCTTAATCATGGGCCAAACTTCTATTACAGTAGGCTGTTCGAATGCAGACTGAAAAATGAGCATTTCTGCAAAGCGCTTTCAGTTGAAATAGATGGATGGGTACCAAGCACGGGAAACAACAAGGCTGTGCATTTCTGCATGGTCACCCAAGATCTCAGCATAGCTTATGTATCCCGCCATCTGTTGAGAGGAAGACCTCAGAGAAGGGGCTGAAGGGAGTTGATGAGGTACCTTTGCAAATGCTTTTCTAGGCAGGAAGGGTATCCCCAGGAGAAAGGAGATTTGCAGTTAGGCAGCATTTTTAAGAGAGCTGTGAAGGTTGAGTTCCCAGGCTCAGCGGAGGGGAGCTGATGTCCCAAGTGCTAACCCAGGGCTCAGACACTCTGAGCTGCATCACTGAATTGCCAGGGCTGGGCTTCAGCACCAAATGCAAGCACTTAG
>NW_015094509.1:26094682-26187064 GCF_001431845.1 Calidris pugnax | reverse complement strand
GGATAGGATAGGATAGGATAGGATAGGATAGGATAGGATAGGATAGATTGGAAGGGACCTTTCAGATCATCGAGTCCAACCATCAACCTAACACTGACCAATAGCTGCTATCACAATACCTTCAGGGATGGCGATTGCACCACTTTGCTGGGCAGCCTGTTCCGATGCTTGACAACCCTTTTGATGAAGAATTTTTTCCTAATATCCAACCTAAACCTTCCCTGGTGCATTTTGAGGCCATTTCCTCTTGTCCTGTCGCTTGGGAAAAGAAACTGACCCTCACCTTCCTACAACCTTCTTTCAGGTAGTTGTAGAGAGAGGTAAGGTCTCCCACTTGTTGGATTAAGGATGGGGATGCAGGTGTTTAAGCTTCTGTTGATGAAGATCCAGTTAATAACATCAGTGGAGCCTGAAGCTCTCCTAAAGCAGGTACCTACAAACGGTCTGCTGAGCCACTCTCTAGATTCCCTGAGCTGAGCAAGTAAAACTCTGTATTTTTTAAATACAAATGCCATACCTCACAGTTGCAATGTCTCTGGGCTGTCATTGAGGTTTTCTTCTGGTAGATAACCTGCTGGTATAACTAAGACCTGCGAGGAAGACTGGTACAAGCTGTACCTATTATGGTTGTGGCTGGCAGTGATTGAATTAATATAGACTTGTCCGTAGGGTGTGAGCTCAAGCCCAGCTTTTCTTAAGCAATTCAGGAAATAAATTACATCCTCCGAAATGCACAGTGTCCTTAATGTCCTTTTTATAATGCAAGTTAATACTGTGAAATGTAAGAAAAGGATACAGGCCCCAGCTGCAAAGCTCAGATTGAATTCAAACTATGCCAGCGCTGCTTGAAATTGGAAGATATTGCTCAGAGCTATCTTTAATAAGATCTATACCTTTAACAAAACTAAATGAAAAAAAAAAAAGTCTTCACCAGTGCAGATCACTAGTAGTACTGAAATGAAAGACCATAAGGGAGGCTTTTTTGTTGTTTTTCTCATTTGCTGTACTGACTCTGTAAACCAACTCCAAGCAAATGCATAGGGAAATACATCTTCCTCTGTAGACACAAAAGATCATGTACATATCTTACCCTAAGTGATGAAATTAAACAAATACTGCCTTTCACTGGAAGCAAGAAATTTTCCTGTAGAGACTGTTGTGTACAAAGTCAACTTTATTCAGTACTTTTACAGAGCTGCAAAGACAGTTCAAAGATTTTTTTTTTTTAAAAAACCCTTTATATTAAAAAATAATGTTGGTACTCCAATTACAATGCCACCTGGTGAAATAACTGGAGACCTCATCCATTTATGAATTATGACACTATGACTGAAGCTGACTATAGAGCATGCATCATAGGTAAATGTTCAGGTCTGTTGGCTCTTTAGGCTTTTGATTTTCAGTGTCATTAGCAACAGCCTTTTTCTAGCTCCTCTTTGTCTTGGTTTGTAAGGCAAGAGAGCAATATGGTCCTCTGATGCAGCATTACTGAAAATAATTCACAATAGTTGTGCTGGTGGATACTGTAGTGCCTGGGGTGATAAATGAAGAGCAGATTTGAGGAGCTGATAGCAGAAACCACTCAGATGCAGCAGAGGAGAAACGAGAAACGGAAAGTTGGAGCAGCAAGGGACGTAGTGAGACGTGTGGTCTGCTCCACAAAAGTTGCTGCAACAGCCTCATTTCTGATGGGACAGAAGTGGAAATAAAGGGGAGACAGTGCAAAGCCAAAAGGAAGGGTCTGTGGGGATTTCTTGAGATGTGAAATTGCAGGGAGTAATTGGTTTTGAAAGTAGAGACAAGCACAGACACTAGGGGGGAAAAGACAGTCAGCACTGTGGTCATGCATTTCACTGTCGTTGTGGCAGCAGACAGGATGCTCCTGTGTCTCCTGAAGGTTCTTCTCATTCATAAAGCTGGCAGGCTGCCTAAAAAGCCCAGACCATAGTCTGTTTTGACATGGGTTAAGAGCTTATCTAAGCCTTTCTCAGAGTCCAGTCATTGGCATGGAATAACAGAGAAAATATGCCTGTGCAAGCTTTGCCAGAGACAGGTATCTGGAAAAGCCATCAGACTTCAGTTTCCATCTTGAAACAGCATTTGTTCACCTCCTTCTAAAACACAGCCATCCCTTCTTTCATGGAAAAGAAATTTGGGCCAAGTGGCCTACTGATGTAGCCACAGACAAAGGGTTTTGTTCCTTTTCAGAGCTTCCTTAGGGAGTGCAGAAGCTAAATCTTAATAGTTCTGCCTTTACCAGCCTATCTTTCAGAAAGGTACGGTGTGGAAGAGGAGAGCATCTTTCAGTGGATGCTGGGGGACAGGCACAGCTGTTCCTCCAATATGGACAGTGTCAGATTTCTTTCCTGAGAGCTGTCCCTGCATTTCATTGTCTAAGGAATAAGCTGGATGAAACACAAGTCTGAAAAATTCCCCTTCCCTCAATGTTGTTAAAGATATCCCACCCCACGACATGCACACCCTTCTACACATTGTTTGGAATTTAATGAGCATTTGAAATCTCTTTTTCTTTTCCTTTTTCAAAACAACAGTTTGAAAATACTTTTGTTTAAACATTTTGATAAAAGATCCATGTTTTGCATTTTTTCCCAAACTGAGTTTGTGTGGTCCTGTTGTAGAATAAAGTTTTCATATATCTGTTTTTGCTTCAGCTTGTAGGAAGTACACTTCAGAGTCTTTACCAGCTGGTAATTATTGTGATTATTTTCTTCTAGATCAGAGTTTTAAAGGGACAACACTGGGGACTGGACTTGGGACAGGGAGTCTCATCTGTATAATTTATCAAATGATCACTGAAAAAGTCAATCAGTAAGATCAGGTACTTGAACATAGATTCAGTTACAAAAGGGAGGCAAAGAAAACATGAGATTGGGGCGTGAGATTTTGGGGTTAAGCATTACAAGCTGCCCTGCTGCTGCTGTTTTATAGGGTTTTTTAATCATGAATAAATACTGTCAGTTTGGTCTTTTCTAAATACTTAGAAAGAGTAGTCCGTGCTCTGAAGTATACTCAGAAATCAGGAGAAGGGCTATAAAACCAGAAATTTATGTACAATTGAAACTCTGGACAGTAGCAAAAGGGGGGCTCTATAGGGGACATGTATCATGTATTTCTGCAGCTTTCATGTCATTGTGTCATTTTCTTTCCCTGTGTCCCAATCACTTGCTGTAGCCCAGGCTGCAGAAAGGAAGAAATCCAGGAGGACAGTAGATGTCCTGGTGTACGCAGTCAACTGGAGCAGGTTGTCAGCATCCTGTGCATCTCCCAGGGATACTGGTGGTTATTACATAAAACTACTCTTTCTACATCCATCTCAGAGAGGCTTTTATCAGAAGAGCTTTCCATTAGTGGGTGCAACATTGGTTGGTGCAATATGTGGTGAAGCTACCTGAGTAAACCAGTCTTGGGCATGATGTCCCAGATGATTGCTCTCTTGGAGATCAATGAAATGGAATTATTAATAGCAATTTAGGGTAAGGATCAGTGTGTTTCCATTTCAAGACTTACAGTTGCATAAAGTTATTGTGGTCCAGAATATGGAAAGTTTAAGAGAATAATTAGAAATAGTCCTGGATACTGAGAATATTGAGAGTTACTAGGAGAAATAGCTGGGATGAAGAGGATGTAGCACCTCACGTTTCAGGAATTAAGCTGGCTGATGACAGACGCTTGAGTGAGACTTTGCTTTTAGGTCAGATTGACCCCTGTCTGTACTGTGTGGGGTAACTTGCATCACACTTGGGGATGCTTGAGCTGAGGCTGAGTCTGTGCTGGGTATTTTCAACTCTTGCTAGAAGCTCTCTGTTGTAGGGCCATGGAGAAAATATGTGTTTTCCAATGGGAAGTGGTTCAGTTATTGACAGAGTGAGAGAAAAATATTAGGTTATTAGGGAGGAACCAATGGATTGGGAGGAACCAGTTGGCAAGGAAAGTCTGCAAAGGTCAGTTTTGCACTTTATTTCCTGTACTTAAGCATAGTCCGCTCTGACTCTGAATCAGTTTATTGTGGTTTTTCTAAAAATACCTTTGCTTTCTCTCCCAGTACTGTACTGCTTTTCATGGAAGCCCCTTCTTGGACCCCATATCTTCTGCAGGGCCTCTGAGCAATACCGTCCTTGTAGAGTTGGAGTAGAGCTAAGCAGAACTTCCAGGTCCCTGGCGTCTGAATTGTTTTCTCTTGTGTTGGGCTAATTTGGACTGTTGATTCTTTCATTTGAATGGCAAAGCCTTTTTTTAAGTGGTAGGTGGTCTTGATCAGGTGTCTCCTGATGAAACTAGCGCTCCTTAACTGCAGGACCCTTCTGCAATACCAGCTGAACCAACATGCCCAGAAGCGACTCAGGGCTCCCCAGGAATTATGTCAGCGGCATTGGTGAATCCCAAAGCACATCTTTCTGGGAATTTTTTAGTTGTGCTCCCATCTGAGGCATTCTGCAAATGCTAATATTGATGGGATGACTCCATGTCTGTTCTGAGTTGCAATGAAAGCCGATCGCGGAAGGCGAGTGCATCTGTAGATCCCTTTTTTGGTCGCCTGGCCCCATCTATTGGTGAGAGACTGTCTTCTCCTCTGGCTCAATTTTACAAATGTAATCTAAAAAGACTGCTTGTCTGCTGCCTTCTCTGTCAAACCACGCCACAAATAATTCCTTCTCCTCACTTGGTTTTTACATCTTTTTCTTCTCTTCAGCTACAAAAAAAATGTGAAATGCTAATATTGATCCATGACTCGTAATAATGTTAAGCAGAAAAGCTGTGCTTTGTGATATTGAAAGGTGACAGGGAAAACGCTGACTGGCCATTTTCTATCTTGTATCAGTTGTTCAGATTCAATTCTTTACATACACTACAGTTGGGGGTTGGAAGGAGGATTGTTTGTTGTTTTCTGAAGTACAAACACACCAGAATTCCTGCTACGCTGAGAACTGAAAGTGGATGAAATCATTGTGTTAGAAAGACAGAAACAGGGTAAAATTTCAACTCAGCCATATATACATCTCTCACATCCATCCTAATGTTTTTTGCTCAGGTCCTGATCCAAAAAGTGCACAAACACCTCATTCTTCATGCTTTATTCTAAGCACAGGGTAAACCCCATCTTGTCTACAGTGGAAGCTGGAAGTAACAAACACCTCTGCATCTCAGGCAACCTGTTAAGATCTGTCAAGTATGAAAACAAATTTCTCAGCTTGGAAGCCAAATTTTACAATTTGCTCAATACACAAAAATAAATCCCTCTGGAAATCGGATGGCTATGGAGAGAATATTTTCCCTAAGAGAAACAGCTGTTGCAGGGAGATGAGTAAGAAAGACTGTTAGGACATTTCCAACTGAGCGTGTATATTGAAGGATTAGTTTGTGAGGAGTTTTTACTATCAAGAGGGTTAATGTAGAGCACTAAAATGGTGGTGTGTTTGTTTTAAAACACTTGATATGCTACATTGTTTCTCCATAATCTTGGATTCATATTTTTACCCCTACCCCCACAAAAAAAAAACCCAGAACAAAACCCCAAACCACAAGCCTGTTGCATTCATTAGTTACTTCAGAGGTCTTCTTGCAGAGGTAAATTGTTCACTTTGAAACAACGTTAATCAAGATTAAATTAGGCCAGATGCTACAAGGGATCCCACTGGACAAGCTTTGTGTTGTATGTTACCATTCAATGGCCTTCAACTCCCTTGACTCGTTTATTGGAGGATGGAGCTCACCTTGAAGGGATAGTAATTAGTGGCTTAAGCAGGAGATCATGTTCTGCTGGAGAGCATGGTTGCCTTGGAGCTCAGTTTGGCATCTTGCATTTTCTTGGTAGAAATTAATGAAATACTGCTCAGTGGTTTTGCCCATTTCCAATAGGGCCCCAACTGTACAGGAAAGGACCCGAGGCTTTCAGCCACTATCAGAGACACTGATAAACTGTTTTTGCTTCCTCTCTTACAGGGACCTCCAGGGCCCCCAGGCATTGCTGGACCCCCTGGACCACCTGGAGCACCAGTAAGAAAACAAGCTTGGGTTTATTTTGTTTTATAGCAAGGAGAAGAAAAAAACATCTGGGGAGAATTTTAGGTCATGGATTTCAGTGGGAATTGAGTCAGCGCCTCCGGTAATGTGTGTTTTCTCTTATATTCTCTCACTGAAAAGCCACAGCTGCTCCTAGAGGACAGTTTCTCTGTGCCTAGCATTACAACCACAACCATGCTACCTGGGGATAAGTCAATAATGTCTATAGGACTCCCCACGGCAGAGACCTGACTGCCGTGGAAGGGAAAATTTCATTTAAACTGACAGACTGGACAGAAATACTGATTATTTTTTTTTTCTTCTGATTTAATTTTTCAGGGACTGCCAGGAGAGATTGGAGTTTCTGGTAAAACTGGACCACCAGGACCAGCTGTAAGTGTTGAGGAACTGCTTTCCTTGCCTCCATGACTTCAGATACTTTAATTCTCAAGTCTTTGCCTCCTTTCCAGCGGCTCATCTGCATCTAAAGTTTTAATGTGGGCTCCAACACCATCCCCTTTAATGCAGAAGTTAGCCTCTGATGCCTTTTATGAACAAGAATTTTACCAGATGCAGCTCCACTGCTCCTACACACTGGGACCATGATGTTTTCTTTGCGTGATACCTTTCAAAGTCATTTTTCACTTGGCAAGATATTGTTTTTCCAAACCTGGACTTTCCTGAATTAGGCCAAAAAACTGCAATTAAAATCTTTAGCAGAGCATAGCAATTTCTGTTGGCTGTTAAGTCAAGAAAGGTGAATTATGAAATACTTAGTATTAAGAAGTGCCACCTACAGCCTGCAGTGTTTGGGGGTTGACTGACACTTGAAAAGGAGACAAAACTTTTTCTCACCATTTTAAATGCATTACAGGAAGTAATTCTAATTCTTATCTTGCTGAACAATTCTGTCACTATATAATTCTGCTGTATAATTTAATTTTAGGAGTCTGTGTATTGTAGAAGAAATCACCAATATTTTAAAGGAGAAATAGACTTTCATAAAATCGTACAGCTACAGATAATAGAGACTTTTAGAGAATGATAAGTAAAAATGTAATTTTTAAAAGTTATTTAAGAATCCCCATTACACAAAATCGCTATGGTGTTCTTTCTCTGGAACAACACTGGCATCTAGTGGTCCTTCACCCAAACTGGGACACTGGGAAGAGAGCTGAGCAGATCTGTGCATTGTGAGAACTTCTGTATATTTTGAGTCACAGTAGGGAAAAAGTCAAAACGAAATGCACGAGGTGATTCTTCTTTTCTTCAACTTCGGTCAGTGTCAAGAGGGACAAACTGAGCGTGCTTATATGAGCTTGCACTTAATGATTTAAAGAACAGGCGCTTACATCTTGTGACCTGCAGCTTATGGTTTTCTCTTGTGTAGGGGTTGCCTGGCAAAGATGGATTCAGTGGGCTTCCTGGGCTTCCTGGTCAAAAGGTAAGTGATGCCACATGTACTGTTATTATGCTACTTACCTGAGCAGTTTATCTGGGCGAGTTAGCAAGTGTAAGCGGGAAGGGGAGCAGGTCTCCAGAGCTAAACACACCTCACTAAGCCCACATACAGCAAGAAAACATTTATATTTGCCTCTCTCAACTGAGAGCACTGAGCTCTTGAGCCCAGATCTAGCAGACTCCTCAGGTTCCATTTACCATCGAATAAAGGTGAAGAATTTGGAGCCTACAGAAAGTTTCCGAGGCTAAATAAATCTTTTGATCTTATCCACAGCCCTGTGGATACTACTGTGCTTCACAGCTATGTAGTGTGGTTCAGCTCTTAATCCACTGAGGTCTCTGCTCTACATGCTGACACTACCTGCATTTAAAGGTCATAGAATTATAGAATGGTTAGATTTGGAAGGCACCTTAAAGATCATCCAGTTCCAAGCCCCCTGCCATGGGCAGAGACACCTCCCACCAGACCAGGTTGCTCAAAGTCCCATCCAACCTGGCCTTGAACACTTCCAGGGATGGGGCAGCCACAGCTTCTCTGGACAACCTATCCCTCACCACCCTCAGAGTATAGAATTTCTTCCTAATATCTAATCTAAATCTACCCTCTGTTTCAAAGTATTTACCTAAGAGGCTCAGTGGCCAACGTTCCAATGCCATAATTATTTCATTTTCTTATTTGAAATAATGTAGGCTTTCTAATCACATATAGTTTGAAGAAACTGAATGGAAGTTTTGTTTTTCAGGTGGTTCACTGTGGACATCTTTAATGTAACAGTGGTTGACTTTGTGTTATTCCAGAAATATTCCAGTAAGGTTTATCAGTGCTGGAGATGTGAATGCAAGCAGCACTAGAATGGGGAAAAATTCCAGGAAATATATTCTCACATGGCTCCATTTACATCCTCAGGCTGGTACTGAGGATCTGAGTCAAAATATTTCTCGCTGTTGCTTGCAGACATGCACTGCATGCACTGCCAGAGGACTTTGTATGTAACTTCTTGTGTTCCCTGCAGGGAGAACGAGGGGAAAAGGGTGAGGAAGGCTTTCCTGGAAAAGCTGGCGCTAAGGTAAGGAATTTTATTTCATAGTTTGATTGACTCAATGGCTACAGCAAAGTGTGATTTTGGAAGGTCTTATGCTGAGGTCAGGAGAACAAGATTCATCTAAAGTTGGAGGCATAAGAGGATGAGCTTTCAGTGCATGATGTTTCAAAATACTAAACAGTATTTGATGCTCCTCTATCAAATCTACATGAGTGGCCCTTGCCTTGACTCCCTGTGGTCTGGGTTACCAAGCCATCAGGAAGGCAACTTTGGTGCCTTATGAGAAGCAGGGAGAAGAACATGGGCCAGGACCGTAGGGGTCTTCTTACGAAAGGGTCAGATCCTTGCAATGTTAAAGTTTTGCTTTTGTTTTTCCAGGGTGAACCAGGGAGCCGTGGCCAACCCGGAGAGCAGGTGAGCATGAAAAATAGTCTTAGCAACAAGGCCTACCTGTCAGAGTGATATAAAGTGATCACATGCAAAAAGAAAGCCGTTGTTAATGAGTTAACATGCAAATCATTTGCATCTGTGATTGAAGATGCAACAGATGAGTGTTTGAGACTCATGGCTGGACAGAGCAATACAAAAATTCCAGAGCACGCATATGCTAAATCCAATTTTTCATTGTACCCTGGAAAATTCAGTCTTCTTGCTCCTGGTGGGTAGGGAAGAAAAGCAAGGCAGAATGGCTTAAAAGTACTTGTTTTTTTTCACACCTTGCATTAACTCAGGGTGCTGGTTCTAGAAGATGAGGAACTTATTTGTAACTATGTGATGCAGGGGGTCACGCTGGAATTTCGAAGCTGTTTCGAAGCTTGCTAGGAAACTACCCCAGATGACTGTTAGAAGTTGCACAACTATCTTAGGCTTTTTGTATTGGGATTTGGGTTTCAACAGACAGCTTCTGAACTCGGTGAAGAATCAGGGAAATGTCTTGTGATTCCCTAAAGCACACACTTGTCTAGAGCCCAGCCAGGAACAATAACCATTGATGTTAACATTTTTGTCCCTAAGCCAACATTTCAACTATAATATGAAATTCTTTAGAAAGAGAGATCTGTATGAGACAGAGTCTTGTATCTTTGGCATATGTCTCAGGGTTTTGGGGACCACAGTGTATGCCAGCAATAGAAAAGTCTCAGAGCCTCAGTTTTCTCTTACTCCTACCAGTCTCAGTCTAGTTTTCTGCTTTAAAGATTAAATGAGAGGATGGTCATGACTGCTGCTCCCATGTTGTCTTGTGCAACAAAGCAAAACATGCACCACAAACTGAACTTAGAGGGAGTGAGAGAAAAAGCTCTCCATGAGAAGTCTCATAGAGCAGCTTTCCATAAGGTGTGGCAGTTTCTCCATGACCATTAAATTTTAGGAATTGCTGACCAATTTTCATATTAGTCAGGGTGTTGTGGTCAGACCTCCTGCCTCTATCTACACCTTGAAGGAAAAAGGTTCAGAGTCTGAGGTACAAAGTGAGATTTATTGGGATAAGGCACTTATTAAGTGGATAACAATTACACCACCATGCATGTGGGGACTATTCTGCTTCTATTCCAAAATTCCTTATAATCTACCTAGTAGGCATCACCCTATTCCCAATTCCAGGCAAAGGAACTGCTTGGCTTGCGCTTGCCAGGCAATCTTAGCCCCAGTATAACGAGGGGTCAGGCCCCCAGTCAAAGCACTGCCACTTGGTCTGGGTTGTCTCCCCACATAGGGCTGTTCTGAATTTTAATACCACCTTCCAATACCACTTGTTTCTCTCTCCACATTTTATAAATGTTCTCCTTCCTGTCACCTCAGTCATAAATTAAAATAGAGGACTTCATATATCTTCTGAATTTGACAGGGAACAGCTAGTAACAGGTGTCTTCACTCAGTTGTACACTGTCCTCCAGAGACCCTTCTTCTGTGCTGCATTTCTGTAGTTTGCTAATGAGAACGTCATGTTGGCCTGTGTCAAGTATCTTACTAATGTCAAGATACATCACACAAATGCTTCCTTCTTGTCTACTTAGTTATCCTGTCAAGGGAGAGAACTGGATGGGTTTGATATGTTTAGTCCAAATCCACACTGACTGTATTATCTTTCTTTCCTTGAGCTCATATAAACTCATTGATGTTTGCTTCAGTACCTTTCCAGAGGCCAAAGTTATACCAAGTGTTTTCACTTTTCCTCCAAATTCTTTGTTTCTTCTTTAACATTAGGCCCTCAGTTTGTCCTCGTGATCTCTGGGATCTCGTCATCAGTCAGGATCCTGCAGTGACTCTCATAAGACACCAGTCCCTGTGTCACAAAATGTCACTTTCTTTAGAATTCTTCAAACATCACCCTGATGTTCCTAGTCATACTCAGTCACCACAGCATCTTGTTCCTCACCCGATTTCTTCCACAGACTCATTGTGCCTATATCATGACAAAGTTTCCAGTCTCCCCGTACTTCAGGGAGAATCTCTTTAGATCAGGGATTGCCTTTTATTGGTCAGTATTTGTACAGCACTTAATGTGTTTGGGTCCTGTCCATGACTGAGATCCTTTGTGATACTGCACTACAAATGCAGAGAGCAGAAAAATTATAAATTATAAAAAGGAAAAAAAAGGCTATTTTCAGATGACAAAATGGGTCAACTGGGAGCTAACTTTGAGAATACTTGATATATTTAGACCAAACCACATGACAAAGAGATCATAATTACTCCAATAGCAAGTGTTATAAAGCAGAAACTCAAAGATAAGGTTCAAGCAGAAAAATTCCAGATGTGCAATAGCGCACCCAGAAAAATCCAGATCTGTTTGTCAGGTAACATCTGTACTGTTCAGATTATTACAGTGCAGTTTTTGCATTTCCAGACCACACCAGATCATTAAAAATTAAAATAAAAGGTAGATTTAAATTTTTTAGATGCTTTTATTTGTTTGCTTGGTCCTGCTAGAGAGCAGCATGAAGAAAACATTTCCTAAATTTCAGTTTACAGTGTAATGGTAAAAAAAGGAGGTTCTAGCTGCTGTTTCAGGTAATGATTTTCCAAGAGTAAGAAATTATTTGGTAATCAAACTAATCTCATTCTCTCTCAGCAAGCTACACCTATAATAAATGCCATGAAAAAAATGGGGCAGGTTCTGGCCTACAGCACAGACCATACATATCCTCGTGTGACCTGGTATCAAGAAGAAACCATCTGCAGTCATTATGAGTTCTGAACAATTTATAGCCTAGTGTCAGATGTGCAAAGAGACATGGAGATGTGCAAAGCTAGATCAGGGTTTCATCCTCCCCAGCCTAAGGGCACTGAGAATGGATTAGTGTCTTAGAACCAGACTTGATGCATAAGCAAGAGAAGAGTTTGGCCCACCATTCTGCCTTTTCATTCTTAATTATATTTGAGACTAATGGGATTTATTAATAGAAGTCGTGCTTGATGCCTCTTCTTAGATTTCACACACTTGTCTTACCTTCAGGGTGAAGCAGGTCTTCCTGGTACTCGGGGTTTACCTGGACTGAGAGGAGAAAAAGGAGACCAGGTGAGTGACTTTGAACCACACCTTGGATTTTTTTTTGGCCATTTGGTGCCAGGAGGATTTATCTCGAGTGTCTCTAGATGATGTTCTCTCTTGGTGTGATTGCTGTGGTGAGCACCTGACTGGCATCCAGCAAAGTCACCAAGTCACCCCTTCCAAAAAAGGTACTTCACTGCCTAGTGACTGTTCCTAATTGCAGTGGAGGTGATAATCTTAAGTGCAGAAGATTATGACTCGTGAGATAGTACAAGAGGTACAGTGGTCTTTAGACCTTACTTCCAGAAACACTTTCCTGATTTAAGAACACTTAAAAAAAGTAATAACAGCAAAAAAAGTCACAAATCCCTCTCTTGTCCAACAAGGAAAAAAAATATGTTTTTTTATAATTGCATCAGAGAATAGGATCTTCTACATGAAAGTTGATTTAGGATTGGTGGTTTCCTTTCCATGAACTTAATTCCTATTTGTTGGCTTTTGAAAATAGTGTGGATTTTATGAAGCCATCTCCAAAATGTTACGTTTTTAATTGCTTGCACTACATCCTGGAGGACAGGTAAGATCAACTGAAAGTGTAAAATATTCTAGTGGGACTGACGCAATCAAATAAAAACATGTGTATTTCCTGCTTGCTTTTCCTTGCTTTTAGGGAGAAAAAGGAAAAGACGGTCTCCTAGGACTGAAAGGTGAAAGAGGAGAAAAGGTGAGTCATGAAATGAGCATGCTCCTCCTCAGGTGAGAGAGGAAAAGAGGCAGGGGCACAGAACAAGTGATAGAGGAAGATTAAAAACATTAGAAGTCTGTTAGCTGAGCCTTACCAAGAAGCAGCAGAGAAAGCTACGTGTGGGACAGAGACAACCATTTGCTGAGTAATGCAAGAAATAGTAAGAAGTTGATGAAATTTAAGGACAGTTTCTTTAATTCAAGGAAACTTTTCTTTGTTTTAAAATTGTCTGATAGAAATAAGCCTGGAATTAAATTCTAAAGAACTTTCCTCTGCCTGCCTGTGATGTGCTAGAACAATAATTTAAGGAATAGTTAGGGCTTCTACCATCACAATACTATTAATTTTAGTGGAAATGAGAGAACTAGACAAAGGCAATGTCCACCAAAATTTACATTCAACCACTATGAACACGGAGGTGAAGATGAAGCACTGACCTTGCAGATGCCTGTAGTTGTGTAGTGAAAGAATTACCCCCATTATAGTGGCAATAGCCATCAGGAAGTGGGTACCACTTTCTTCTTCTTCCTAGAATACATCACTTTACCAGTGACTAGGCTAGAACTGAATTTAGAAATGTATATTTTCAGTGAAAAACAGAGGCTTTTTTTTTCCATCGACAAAAAAGTTCAGCTAAACCATGTTTTTTAATCAAGCATTTTGGTCAACTTTACCTGAAAAACGCAAATTAAACCCCATATCACTCCTGCACTGGGTGGGGTAACACTAGAAATTCATTGACCTGTGAAGTCAGATCAATGATACAGTTGTAAAGTGATAAAGACTGCCAACAAAGAAAGGACAGCAGAAATTCTGGCCAGAGCAGTGGGGTAAATTCTACCTGTCAGAGAAGTGCTATGGGACTTTCAGTGTCACTAAGTGGACAGGTTGTCATTGAGTTACAACCCATCTGGTAATGTTGTGTCTTCTAGCTGATAATCTTGAGTTTTGTTTGGGCATTGTTTTATATTTTTATCTTTTTAGTTATATTTTTCTCCTCTCTCTAGGGTGACATGGGTTCCCCTGGACCTCCAGGCTTACCTGGAACAGTAAGTAAGATTGTGTTCTGTGCTATAATAGTATTTAAGGCATCATCACACTTCTTCCACACAAAGTCCTCAGAAACAAAGCTTTTCAAAATCCCTGCTTCTCTGCAGAAACTTTAGGACCCATTTACTCTGAGATTATCTCCCTTGGCTTTAGAGAAGCAATATCAAGGTGTATTTGGTCTTTTTACTTTTGTGGGAAATTGCGTCCTCATCTGCTTCTTTTCAAACATGCATGCCCTGGCTTTGTGGTAGCACTTAAATTGATTTTGTGATTTGTTTGGCAGCTGTGTGAGCTGTCTGAAGAAGGTCATGGCTGAAAACTGGGAGTGTGTTTTTACAAATTTTCCAGGGTGAGCTAGATTTTTCCCACTGAGATCTCAGGATAAGACCTGCTCACTCCCAACAGATACCAATGAACAACAGCTTGTCTTCTTGGGGAACAGTTCACCTTCTTCCAGGAAGAGCAGAGGGTCCCAGTTCTCATTGACATGAACTTATGGGGTAGAGCATTCAGGGTCAGTGATGCTGCAGCCTCCCAGAGCCTCCATCGCGTACAGTGCTGTACTTTCAGAAGGACCTTATCCCAGAACTCCTTTTGATTTCAGTACTGGATCCAACACTGTCATGATTTAACCCTGGCCAGCAACTAGGACCACTCAGTTGTTTGCTCACTCCACCCCATCGCCAGCAGGATAGGGAGAAGAGGGAGAAAAGGAGGGGGAAAAAAGCTCGTGGGTTGAGATAAAGACAGTTTAATAGAACAGTAATGAAAAAGGAAAATAATAACAATAATAAGAATATTAGTAATGGTAAAAGAATATACAAAATAAAGTGATAGAACTCAAGTTGCTTTCACCACCCGATGATAGACTCTCCAGCTCATCTCAAGCAGCAATTGCAGATTCCTGCCCCCTGGCCAACCCCCGTTAATATACTGAACATATGACTATGGTATGGAATATTCCATTGGCCAGCTTGTCCTGTCTATGCTCCCTCTCAGCTTCTGTGGGAAGCTTGAAAAAGTCCTTGACTAATGTAAACATTACTTAGTAACAACAAAACCAATATGTGTTATCAACATTAATCTCAGGCTAAATCCAAAACACAGCAGCCACTAGGAAGAAAATTAACTCTATCCCAGCTGAAACCAGGAGAAACATGCAAACCAGTCATACTTGATTTCATGTACTCTTTCCACCAATACAAAAAAGACCAAGAAAACATCAATTTACTGTTTTAAAAATGAGTCTGCAAAATTTCTTTTGGGAGCATGAACATAATCACAATAAAGTTCACGATGGGTGATTAAACCAGCATCTACTGAATGTAAAAACCTAAACTCAGAGTCCCCCCCAGCACAATCTGAGTAAGCACTAGGAATGGGCCTCTCATTGCAACATAGGAGGGCAGATCCCAGTCACAGATCCTCCTCCAAAAAATGGCAGATATCACAGAATTACACAGAATCACAGAATGGTAGGGCTTGAAAGGGACATTTGGAGATCATCCAGTCCAGCCCCACTGCCCAAGCACGAGTCAGCTTTGCTCACCACAGCTGGTTACAGTTGCCACGTTTATAAAATATGGAGAGAATTTGAATCAAGATCTGTTGGTGAAAATCAGGTGCCTAAAGGCCTTCATGCAGCAATGGAGGAGTTGTTACAATTTATTCCTTGCCATTAGAGTTGTGCCTCTTTAAGTCTGTGTCGAAGGGTGCTTGAAAGGCTCCATGTGTATCACACAAGAATGAACCAGTCACAACACCAAGGATAAATTGGTCTTAGATAAGGTGGAGAAGGCACCTTATGAACACAGTACAACATGGCTAGATAAAGAGAAGATATGCCTGGCTGCTCAAGGTTTCTGTGTTTGTAGGAAGAAATAATTTCTATTTCAGCAGTAAAAGTTGGTGATGATTTTGCCATATCCTCATTTCATCAAGGACTAAATTTTTCTGCCTAATTTTATCCGTTTTGATAAAAAATACTGCCTCTCTCTCTAAAACTTTATCCTTTTTTTGTGGCTAGTCCTTCAGGGTGACTATGTAATCCCAAAGACAACCATGTTTAGATGTGTATGTCTTGTACGTGATACAAAGCAGAGAGAGAACACACCAAGCTCAGCCATGGAGTCAGGAAATTTAATAATACTGAAAATAGCTCCAAGTGGAAAAGTGAGCTGGAAATTGCTAACAGTAAACTTGCTAACAAGGTTAAAGACTGATCGTTTTTTCATAGCAGTGGGACATAGAGGATGGGTTTGAGTTTATTTATTATTATTTTCAAATACTCTAGGAAATGCCTGATATTTGTGGGCTTTTTTCCAAACAGCCAGATGTTACAATGAGTTGCTCATTTTATAAGCCTACTGATGGATGTAT
This sequence comes from Calidris pugnax, assembly GCF_001431845.1. Lineage (NCBI taxonomy): Eukaryota > Metazoa > Chordata > Aves > Charadriiformes > Scolopacidae > Calidris > Calidris pugnax. The sequence continues at coordinate 26,170,872 of NW_015094509.1, read as the reverse complement.
GGGAGGTGTAATCTGTAATGACAAGGAGAATAGAAGTTATTGTGTTTCAAGGAAAATAGGCAATGCTTCTTTTAATTGTCCGGTTTCTCTTCCAGACAGCCTTCTTCACCCCACACCCTAGGATTCCCGTAAGTAACATATCTAATAAATATGGCCTCTTGCTTATTACCTCTTGTGTCTCATAGATACACAGCATGTTAGTATTTTTTCATGTTCTTTAAATGCTTCATGTTTCAGTAAAGCTTGAGTCTGCTTTCTGGGCAACTTCACCATTGTAACCAGCCGCGACGAGAAGCCCATGGCTGTCCTGGTAACAGCAGCATCCAGGCCAGCTGTGGCCAGGACACAGCTGTACGCTGTCCTAGCCTCTTAATTGAAGTTTAAAATGAAGTTTTATTTCCCACTTGCAGCACATAGTGGGAAATATCTGGCATTACACAGGATCACACCATTGGTATGTGAATAAACATGTTAAAGATCAGGAGGCTTTACGGCAGGTATTAATGGCAGAGGTAGGCTGTAAGAGTGCCATCAGAAAAGAAAATGCATACGCCAGGTTTGTCAGAGGCTGAGGAAGGAAATAGGAATGTGAGGTAGCACTGGAAATAGAGACAGATTTCTGTGGTTCATTTTCCCCTTTGGCTCACAGTTTGCTCACAGATATGCTAAGAAAATATGCAGAACGATGACATCTTATGTGGTCTTTGTAGCGCTACCATCACAGGAGTTCTCTCTTTTGCTTTGAGCACATTACTTGTGTAAATGAGCTGCAAGACGGTGAAGAATAAAAGGCTTGAAGTGTGTCAGCAGGTCAGGTCACTGGGAATTTTGCACGTGCAAGATGAATGGGAGGATGCACAGGTCTGCACGTAGTCTTACAAGCTTTGGGAGGAGAAGGGGAGGGAAGGATAGTTACCTTTGATTTACAGCTCTACAAATTAAGGTGTCAGAAGGTGGTGATAAGCTGTAGGAGAGTGTGTCATGGGTTACGCTAATGAGGCTCCAGGACCAGCAGGGTGCTGAAAGTTGTCACGCACTCTCCAAAGCTCCCTATTTTCCATTGCTTTCCATTCAGTATGTGGTGAACAGTGACAGGGAGGGGCTTACACAGGCAACAGGAAACACAGCCTGGAGAGAAGGCAGCAGCACCTGCCGTTTCTGACAATTACCAATGTGTGGTTTAAATGAAATTGATTTTAACTAATAATAAGTAAACAGAGCAATGGACATCCTATTTACCCACTGCCACAGCTCCGTGGTGTGTTTTGGATGCTCTGGAGAAACTTGACAATGCAGTAGGGGGTCTGTTTCTTCCATGGGATGCGGGGAACTTTTTCATGTTTATTTAGACTAGCCAGTTAAAATCACTAAATACTTCTTGGAGATGGGGTGTATGAGAACCACAGTGGTGGCCAGGTGTGACGGCTGGAAAGAGGCAAAAGCAGTAGAGCAGGAGATGGCTTCTCACTTGGCCTTCTATCTCCCACTGCAGCTGGGTACACCTGAGTCACCACCGTGTTTGCTCTCCTTTAAGTGGCAGAGAAATGACTAAGGTGTTAATTGAGATTACAGGAGGACACTGCCGAGAGCAGGTCAAGGAAGCTCTAAACACTGATCTGGCTGAGGTTGGTAGCAGCTGTTGGCTGTCACCGCATCATTCCTGTTCATTGAGCTGCAGGGAAGAAGTGGGTGGCAGTGGATTAAGTCCAGCTGCTGGGGGCAAAGGTCTCCACAACATGCAGCACTCGGAGATAGTGTCAACAGTCTCAGCAGCTAGTTATGGGTACAGCTAATTTGAAAGGAGTCACAAGCAGATTTGCTGGCAGGTTGGGTTGAGAAATGCTACCTCTACCCATATTTGTGGTTGTGCAAGGACATTAGACTGGAATTTTGCCGATTTTGCATCAAGATGCAAATTAAGTATCAAGGTAAAAAGTGGGAGAAAGGAGAATATTAGAAAAAACTCCCTCCCTTCACCTGTTGAGTTACCTCTTCCCTTTGCAGGCTTGTTTTCCCTGGTTAAACGTGCCCTTATTCCCACGAACTAACACCACCCCTGCCTAAAAATGTCCTGTCGTCTGTCTGTGCTTTGTTACTCTGCTCTCTAAAAAAAGTCTCAGAGGTTGAAATGTCATAGCGCAAAACAATGTCCAGACACAACCATCCAGGTTTGTTGCGTAGGACCCTTTCCTTGAACTACTTTAGGTGATCCCATTCTCTTTCTGAAGGCCACTAGATGGCATAAGGGACTGCCTGATTAAAAGTTGATCTAACGGGGTACTACTTGTAGAGTGAAATTCCTCCTGCTACTTATCACGGATGATAATATTTATTCGTGATGCATAATAAATACAGACATAAGTAATATTTATGCAGTTACATTTATTATGCCTGTTAAAGAATCATTTGCAAATGGATTTCGAATTCCCAGGTGCTGCAGAAATGATTGGCAAATAGCTGACGCGAATAAAATTCAAGCTGATTTGTCTTGGGCTCTGCATTTTGACTGATCACTATTCCTCATGTGTGTGTTGCTTAAATCACTGATGTTCTTACTCTTCCTTGATTGCATAATTGAAACACCTTGTATGATAAATAATGAATAAGTAATGATTGCTGTTGCCTGAATAGATATGTTCATATAAATTTACAAATGTGAGTATTCATGTAATGCCTGGCTTATTTCAGCTAGTTCCATAGTCGTGTGCTGTTCCTTTTCAATTTCTAAAAGGCAGAAATACAGATTTATTGATTATTGTTCTAGAGCTCAGAACAAAGCTGATGAACTTCTGTCTGAAAGTATCTTCAATTTACTGTAAGGAGGAAGAACAGGAATAAATTAATCCTATTAGTTAGTGATGGTGGTGCATGAAATAAATGAACCGACATTGCAGGAGGGAGGGGAAGTTGCATGGACATATGGAGATGGTAACAGAACTAGAGGTGAGGAAAGGCTGCATAGTACGCATCTCTGGAAGTGGTCAAGATCAGACCCTGAACACCTCTCTCTTATAGGCAGAACAGGAAACTGTCTGTATGTGGGATAATTTCCCCAGTTGTAAAATGACATTAGGTCTGTGGTCCTACAGAGAGGCAGTGCAATGGCACTGGTGCATTTGCTCTTGGTCGTATCATCTGGCCATTTAATACATTGGAGCTGAACCAATACAATTATGGAACAATAGATTCTTTAACTACTATTGTCTGTGAGGGAAAACTGTTCTCTTTTTAAATTAAATATTTTTGCAATTATTATCATAACGGTCTAAGAAGTCTAGACAAAGATCTCCATATCTTTATGTGTGGTATCATAGTTTTGATTCATTGACCTCAAAGTCCTTTGAGGAAGCTACTCTATATTAGCTCTCTTAGAAAACAGGACTAGTGTGATACACAGCCACAGAACTTTTATTTCTCTCTTTGTCTTATTGTTTTATATCAGGGTGAACCTGGACCAAAAGGGGACAAAGGAGACAAAGGAACGAGCGGAGAACCTGTAAGCACAGCCAAGTGTTTCTTCAATTGGTTTTGAACTTTAGCAGGGACAGGACATGAAAGCTACCTGCTTTGGGGGGACTGGACATGTTCCTTCCGTAGCTGGGTTGCTTGTCTCATCAGAAGTGGCCACAGTGGCACTCGGGTTTGTACGGGCTGTAGAGGAAGCTACATGATTACATGAATTTAAGTACCTAATTTATAGCTCCAGGCAGCGGTGACTGAAGAGAGGTTTGCTAGGCAGAGTTTGGTTGACACTAAGGTTGTACAGGGTTTATTCGGGGATTTTGAAGTGATGTGGCCAAGCTCAGTTGTGCATATTGCTACTCTATTTGTATTCTGAACTGCTCTTGTTCTGGATGGAGCCTCCAGGAGAGACAGACTCCTATGCAGTCACAGCCTCTGTAAAAACTGCCCTTTCTTCTCTCAGTGGGAGGAAGGAGAAACATCTCCTCCTTCTCAGGACAAGAAAGGAACAGTTTCTTTCAGCTCCTTCAACTGTCCCTCTCTTTTTGCAGGGATTACCTGGGGTGCCAGGTGGACAGGGTGTCCCAGGCCCTGCAGGAGTACAGGTAAGAGACCCCAGCCTTGAATAAAATCTTTGATGTGACCAGAGAGGGGACCCTTCAAGGTCTGCATCACTGTAAATAATTCTTACCCTATACACCTACAGCTCATTTCTCCTTCCTCATTGTTGGAAGTCCAGGGACTTCTGCAGAGTCATTTATTTACGCAGGACATCAGGACAACATGAGGAAAATCAAAGCAGACATACAGCATGATGAATATTGTGTGAGATACTCCTTCCAACTTCAGGATCCTTCAAGAGGGCTTCTTGTACTGATGCCACTGAACCACAGGTCTCCACTGAGACTGGCATGGATGAGTTGAAACATGCTGGTCAAACTAAAGGGCAAGAAGGAAATGCACAGGCAGTGTAGGGATGAGGTCAGGAAGGCCAAGGTGTAGCTGGGGCTGAACCTGGCAAGGGCTGCAAAGAATAATAAGATCTACAGCTATGTCAACCAGAAAAGGAAGACCAAAGAAAGCATACCCCCGAGATGAGCAAGACTGGCAAACTGGTAACAATGGACAAGGAGAAGGCTGAGGTACTCAACAACTTTTTTGCCCCAGTCTTCACTGACAACCTTTCTCTCCACACCTCTTGAGTGCATGGACTGTAAGATGAGTAGAGGAGCAAAGTCCCTCCCACTTTAAGAGAAGATCAGGTTTGTGACCACCTGAGGAACATGAACATATAGAGTTTATGGCACCTGACAAGTTGCATCCCAGGGCGCCAAGGGAATTGGTTGATGTAGTTGCCAAAGCACTCTTCATGATATTTGAGAAGTCATGGCAGTCAGATGAAGTCTGATTGAGTGCACCCTCAGCAAGTTTGTGGACAACACCACCCTGAGCAGTGTGGTTTGACATGCCTGAAGGACAGAATGCCGTCCAGAGGGATGTGAACAAGCTCAAGAAGCGATCTGAAAAGGGGTTTATAAGAAAGATGAAGACAAACATTTTAGCAGGGCTTGTTGTGATAGGACAGGGGCTAATGGTTTTAAACTAAAAGAAAGCAGATTTAGACTAGTTGGAAGGAAGACATTTTTAACAATGAAGGTGGTGAAACACTGGCCCAGGTTGCCCGGAGAGGTGGTAGATAGTCCATTTCTGGCAACATTCAAGGTCATGTTGGATGGGGCTCTGAGCAACCTGATCAAATTGAAGATGTCCCTGCTCTTTATGGCCTTTAAAGGTCACTTCCAACCCAAACTATTCTATGATTCTAAGTTACTGCAGTATGTTGGCAAAACATTGCAAAGCATTCAACTCCAGCCCATTTGACTCTGAATGCACTATGGCTCATATGAAGTCGTTTTATCATCTCAATTATCTTCTGAAAAAATTTTGGCTCATGCATATTATTTCCAGTCATCACTTCGGTATGTTTTCATGTCAACATGGGAGGGTGTTCACTTGGTGCTGTGCCCAAGACATATAGTTAGCTATTACTTGGGCATCAACATCTTGAATAGGTTAACAGGAGTCTTAGCATTACAAAAAAAACGGTAATACCATGCAAATTTTAACTAACATCTGCTATATGGTGAACTGTTCAGTAAGTGGACTCTGTCCTGCCAAAATCTTTAAGATGTATGACACTACATGATGTATAGGATTGAGACAAGTCCTCTGGACTGTGATTTATTTTGACCATTCCTAAATGACTGTTGTTTGTATTTGAGAACTACAGGCAAAACTTCTTCTGTTCAGGGAGAGCATCAGAGCTGAGCAGGAAATGAAGTAGCTGGTAGGCCTGAGGATAGGAAGGAGTTTCACTCAGATGAATGCCTGCAAGTTTCAGCACTCTGTGCTGAGAAACAGCCTCTGGGCTGATCAGTCATTAGTAATTCTTCTTATGTCTCAGGGTTTTATTTTTATATTTCATTTTCTCGCTGCACAGGGAACTGGGAGCCATCTCCTCAGCCGTTAAACTCCTCTGTGAATTGATTAACGAAAACCATTGCCTCGTGCACGTTCAGGCATCTTGAAGGCTTTTTGTCTGGCAGACAGTCCCCATCCCATCTCTAATCAGCTCATATCTCTCTTCTTTCCGCAAGGGCGCAAAGGGGCAGAAAGGAGCCCGAGGAGAAGCCGGAGCCCCTGGAGAGACTGTGAGTAACTGCTTCCCTCGCAGCACTTTTCCCTGACAGTAACACACCTGAAGGGACACCCAAGTCAATGCCTTGCAGATTGGCAGGCCCAGGCTGCCCGGGCACAGGGCACATCCTAAACTGCAGCTGGAAGAGTCGCTGCTTGTGGGCAAACAGGCACAGCTGCACCAAACACATCAATGCCCCAATCAGCCAGGCTCTAAATTGTGCCGCTTTTGTTGGCTAAATCTCTGCCTCTCAAACAAAATGCCCTCTTTTCTGGGTGAGGTGCCGGCAGAGCTTGTTACTGCACTGCGCTATCAGCCAAGCCCAGGCAGCCAGCTGGTGCAGGGAGCTCACTTCTCAGCAGCAGCCTGAATTAGTTTCTGATCACGGTTGGGTTTTGGGCTGCTTAGTCGATTCTGCTTTCTTTAGTACGGGCTCATCACCAGAGGAATCATCACAATCCACTTTTTGAGGCATGTGTTGTAGGGAGTGCTGTTATTGTCTGAGTGCGTGCTAAAGAACAGCAAAGGATTCAAGACCTGTTGTATTATTGTGAGAGAGTATAAGCCCTTTGCAGTGGAATAAAAGGCCACATATTTTCTTTGCAAGAAAGACTGAAGAACCATTTGAAAGAATGATTGAGAGAGAGGATGTTTGTGTCTGGGAGAAGGAGGAAATAGGAAATCTAAACAAAGCATCCTAGAGCTCTGAAATTTCTTCTTCCACCTCTGTGTGCATGGTTTTCCTTTCTGGGCTTGTGCTTAGATGTTGCCTCTACCAGTGCTTTGACTTGAAATTCTGAACTGCCTGTCCCCAGCTCTCTTTCAGTCTTGATTGAAGGAGTCCTTAATCTAAGGCAAAAAACATCCCCCTTCCATCAAACTTATCCATCGGTTTATTTCTTGGTATAACCCGGTGGCTCGGAGGATGTTAATGACAGGGAAATGCAGGCATATGCAGGCATCTTTTTTTTTGCCATCCTTTCAGAGATTGCCACTGCTCCAAACGTTTCTGTTGGCTCATAGACCAGTGACTGTAAATAACACAGAAATGAGGAAGCCTTTAATTCTCTTTTAATGAGATAAAGACAACGGATAGACATTCACTTTGTGAAGAGCTGTGCTGTGGAAGATTTTCTTCATCTTCCAACTTTTTGCATTGTCCTTCTGCAAGATATTACTGCCCAGTAATATCTTCCCCTTCCAGCAGAAGGGGTTTCTCTGTACTGCAAGTCAGATGGATTATTTCAGTCTGCTGATGCAGGATGCAGAAGGTTTTAGATAGCCTCTCTGGTTTAGCCCTAAAAGGATTATGCATGCTATTAGAAATCCTTTTCCTTGCAAAGCTGTGATGACAGGTGAACCCTGGCCAGTGCAAGGTGATGAACAACTACAGAGGTACGTAGCATCTTCAACCTGATAATGTTCAAGTATCTAGAACTATCTAGAAAGTACCTAAATATAGCCTGGTAACCCCAAACACCCATCTCTATGGGGACATAAATCCCCAAATATATCTACTGTCATGTCCCCCATGCATTTTTGGGCATACACATGGGCTTTCCCACCCTAAAAAACTTTCACTGGCAGACAGAAAATACCCACAATTCAGAACTATAACATTCTGAATAGCTTGAGCTGTTCATCTGTTTAGTGTGAATGAGTGTTTTGTTCCCCAGAGTAGAGAAAGGTAGAATTGTCAACAATGCACATTTTGTTGACCTAAATTTTTATTTTAATGTTAAATCAACATACTTTTCTCTGGTCTCTTGATAGTTCGGGTCCAGGCTTTTCTTCCTGTATCTCATCTAGATTTAGGACTTATTTTGACAGAGGGTAATTTCAAGGTCCCAAAGAGAGTATTAATCCATTTTGTATTGTTTCATGCTTCTTTACACTACAAAGTGTTTCACAAAAATGCTATTTTTTGCTTTGTGCTTGTGCAACACCTTGCTTGACATGAACTCCCATCTCATTTTGAACATCTTGTTCCTGTGGTGTTACAAGTTGTGATTTATATATGCACACACATTTCATTTTTTTAAAACAGGGTGTGATTGGACCAGCAGGGCCCCCAGGTCCAAGAGGCCTGCCAGGAAATGTGGTATGTATGCATCAGTGTATTTGTTTTCCCATCTGTGCCCTGATTTCTTTATTTAATATGTTTAGTTTTCCCTTCCACGGGGTTTACTATCAGATTCAAAAGGCTGTGCTTCATTACACATTTTTTATGGTTGAATTGAAGGATGTGGAGGAACCTGGGAATGGTGTATCCATGAAACATACCCTTATTTTCATTTGTAGCAAGAGGAAAGCACGGAGCTGCTTCGTTCCTCATCAAATTGTCAAAGGGATTTTTTTATGACAGCTCTTAATGTGAAAAATTTCAATGTTTATTATCTCTCTGGTTTTGTTTCGTTTCCCTCCTTTCCACTTGAAAACATGAATTCTTAATATAAAATATACCATATAAATATGTTAAGATCTTATTTGCATTATGAAAACATGCAAGCATTTGATCCTGCAATCCGAGCCCTGAAATCAGTACGGTGTCCTCCTTACCCCAGTAGTTGTTCATCGACAGTATTGAGTTGTGCGTGATAGAGCTTTTCGTGTCTGCAGAAAAATATTTGGACTAACTTTACTCCCTGCTCCACCAGGGTAATTTTCTTTCTAGTGTCTGGGGTTTCTCTGAGTTTACACCTAAGTGCAAAACAGCAGTTAGACTCCGTGTTATAATGTATTCAGCCACAGTGGTTTAGCACAGAGGGCTCTTTAAGGCAGAGTTTATTACCTGGGCAATCTAAGAAATCTTAAATTGCCTTTCTACTAATTGTTACGGTACATTTGATTTAATTGTATTAATGTAGTGATTTAATTTCAAACTAAAAGATGATATAAAAAATGAAGACCTTTTCCAATTTCATATTCTTTTAAGTGAACTTCTGTATCAGTAATACCAATATATTACCTGTAAAAGCTAATATAGTTGGAAATAATATTAACTGATGCAGAAAGGAAAATAATTATTGCATTCAACCTGTGAGGGGGTCAATCTAATCTTACCGGTGCCAAGACATCATTTCACATCATAAAATGGAGTACCATTCCATAATGTGTTTTGGTGAGTTAGGAAGTTACAGTGTTTAATTGGGAGCTCTAAATCATTTATATTTTGACAAGGAATCCTTTGAGATCTGCCAAGATGCGAAAAGGATTGAAAACTGAAGTGGAAGGAAAGCTGAACATAGCCATGTTTTCCAATGTATAGCTTTGGAGAGCAGTAGCCATAGAAAATTAATATTGTGAGACTTCTGGCTTCTCTGATACAGAGGTGATGATTTGGGGCTTTTTGGTAATGGGTTGGGAACTGCTGAGGATTTCACAGAATGAAAAAAATAGTTATTGGTAGAAAAAGACAGCAAAAATCTGGGATTAACTCAATTTCTGCTTTTGCTATTCACCGTTTTTATATATTGAAAAAAAAAATAACTCCTTTAAGCACTTGGTACACAGCTCTTCTGTGGTGTTCTCTGGATTACATGTTGTCTGCACTAGGAATGTAGAACTGATACTAATCCTTGAGATAGATTGTACTAAACCCACAGGTCTATCCACTTGCTTTAAGATTAAATACTGCCTAAAAAGAAAGTTTTAAGCTTTCAAGTTCTTTTCTCTCCAGGGCGTGCCTGGAAACCCTGGACTGCCGGGAAAGGAGGGAGCAAAGGGGGAAAGGGTGAGTTTCTTCTTTCATGGATTTGTTTCTTTTCTTCTTGGTTGCTTTTAAGTAACCTGGAACAGGAACATTCAGAACTGGGAAATGATTTCATAGGTTTGTGGATGGTTAAGACCCACGGACTCATTAGGTCATCTTGTCTGACCTCCTCCATTACACATGCTATAATGTTTTCACCCCTTTTCAGCTCTATAATTTACCTAATAATACCATTGAAATACACCTGAATACAGCGAAGTCACTGCTACACATTTGTATAGTGATGATGTACCGCCCTCACTGCCTGATGAGAGTGGGCATTTGGTGTTTTAATTCCTTTCTGTCCACTGCTGTAATTCCAAAGCTGGGGGAAAAACTGGCTTTCATGGTTAGGAAACTGAGATTTCTTCTTTCCTGATAAGCTGTTGTAACTGGGCCATTAGTTCAGTTTTCCAGTGCATCCTCACTTACCTTTTGCCTGCCTTGCCTGTTCTGTCCCATCTCATAGCTAGGCAGGGAGCTCTCTGAGGTCAGGGGTTTGTAATTCATTCATACGTTGCACAGTGCTCAGCTTATTGGGGTCCTGATCTTGGTTTGCTGGAGCAGGAATGTCTTATCAGAAACATGGCCTCATATATGCATATATATGGAGTTTACAAGGGGATGAATCACAGCCCCTTCATTCAGATCATCTTCCAGATTACTGAGATCTACCCCAGGGTCATGTGTGGACCAAGGACTCTCTCATATAGCTAGTTTTTGCAGTCTCCTTTTACTTTCCTTAAAGAAAATAACAAATGCCTTGAGATTACTGAAGGAAAGGGCTTCCTATAGAAGAGGGTTTCCTATGATACCAAGAGAAATTCTGATCAGAAGGCTAGAAGAAACACATAATGTTCAGTCCTTATGAAAGACCTAAGACAGAAATGGTCTTTAGTATGCTACTAAGAGTTTTGCTGGATTGTCTTCTACAGGGTGATCCTGGAAAAGAAGGAAATGTGGGTTTACCTGGGCCAGCTGGTGAGCCAGGGCGTGCTGGAGAGCCAGGTTTGCCTGGTAAAGGTAAAGATGGAGAAAAGGTAAGTACTGCTGGCAAGCTCTGCACTTGAGTAGTTCAATGTGAGATAGACAAGCATGACTTCTACAGAAGAACAGTGGACTTTTGGTAGAGTTATGCTTCATTGTTACAAGAGCTTGCAGGCTGTCTTCTGCAAAATCCTGCAGATCACAGTGCTGCATCCAAAAAGGCAGAGAGAACTGAAGCTCTATTTCTGAACATTAAACCTCCTTCAGCGTGCTGTGGTGGCCATCGAAAATAGAGGCCTCCACAAGGAGTAACTGTTGTCCTTGTGACTAGTACAATTATGATTAGCTTGATGGAAGCTCACCGAAAGCATTTAATTCTAAGCAAGATAGCATATTATTGAATTTTCTTGCATGTTATCAGTAAAATATTGTCAGGATGATGTGTGAGGCAAGGAGGGTGGTGGTGGGGATGCTCGCTCCCTTGACTGTCTCAAGGTCCAGGTTCCTGTTTAGCTGCATGATGACTGTTTTCTGGTTTCGGCTCTCTCACTTTAGGGGCAAAGAGGCCCACCAGGCTTGCCAGGACCCTTTGGACATAAGGTGAGCATGGGATTTATTGTGGACTGTGCTTCTCTCCATTGCTGGAAGTGGAGAAAAAGTTACGGTGAAAACATGCTTTGTTTTTCACTGGAAAATAGAGTTCGTGAAGCTTTCACTGAAAAATACGCTTCTTTTTAGGAGGTTCCTTTCTTTATTATTCCAATGTGTCTGTAGATGTAAATATTAAGATATGAATTGGCTGTGTTCACTTTCCACATTTAAAATTTCTTCCAGCATTATGAGAATTCAACACAGTCTAAGGGCTAAATTCACACTTCTTCAGGGAAACAGTGACTGGGGATTCATACAGCAAGAGAGACATTGTAGGTAAAGTTTGACCTACTCTTGAGGCTGCCTGTCAGCCCCTCAAAGAACACTCCTCCATAGCACTCATTTCCTTCACTGCTCTCCAAGGGGGATGTGAATTATTTTCCAGTGGGACCGGATAGTCCTGGTTTGCCCTTCTATCTTGTAGTTAAGGCAAAGACTAGCTAGTTGGTTAAGTTAATGACACTAATTTCAGCTGGAAATAATGTTTATTCCCTTATAAGTACACATCAAGTAGAGAAAGGAATAAAATAGCAAAAGTCTTTGCTTCTGGGCACATCTGGGTTGTGCTTGAATCTTTAATCAGATATGTCAAAAATTCTGCTCTTTGAAATGACCATGTCACGATCTGGATTAGAAGAAGAATAGGATGCTGAAACAGATTCTGCAAATTATATAAGTAGGAATACAGCAGTATGAGACTAGATCCATCTAGATCCCATATTTTCAAAATAACCAAACTGCTATGAAATATTTTCTTTTGTTTTGTTGCATTCTGTATAAATGCATTGTAATCTGTTGTATAAAGCTTTGACAGTTCAGAACACACATATGATAATAGACTGAGAAGTAATATAAAACTCAGAAAAAACCAAAACACTAAAAGAAATCTCATGAAATACTCTATTCAATATCAACAAAAGATGGTAAGAATCTTAATTGTATGTGGGAAAATGCTATTGAACTTTTTGTATTGAAATTATGTTCTTGAATAAAATAACAGATAAGGGATCTGCTGGAGTGTTTGAACTAATCAGAATACATTTTCTCTCACTGTCCTTGCAGTATTGTTTCTTTGTAATATAAGATTAGTTTAAGAAGAAAGAAAGAAAGGAAAAAAAAAAAGAGATATTCAGAATGCATTTTGGGTGGGCAGAATCCATGGGTAACAATTTTTCTACTATGCTTCTACATAGCTGGAAATTGTGTAATAATAAATAACATAAATGAGATTCATTGTATAAGTCTACTGCCAATGTGAGACCAAATCTCTGCAAGACAATCCATAAAAACCTTATTTGATTTCTCCCTATAACAAGAGAACAGACGTTAAATTTAAGTACTGCGGCTGAATTCTTTCTTAACCCTCTGTCTACAATCCCCATAAACATTGTCAAGTAGTTGTCTGTTCTTCTGGTTTTACTATTGAAAAAACTTTTTTTTTTTTCGGGAGGGAGGTATAGTCCTCTAGAGAGAATGGTAGAGCTGTTGAAATTTTTTTATACACTTCTGTGAGTAAACCTCTATTGGTAAAGGAAAGGAGAACATTAAAATGTAATACTTTCTTCCCCAGCTAAATAATCTGTACTTAGCAATGTTTTCAGGTTAGCCATTTACCATAGAAACACAAAGAAAAGTGCATTATGGTGTTCAGTGTTTCCCCAAGCCAAGGACAATGTCGAATACTCTGCAGGCAATTGCAAATGCTGGGAATTGGATGCTGTGCACTGAAATAAATACTCGTAGAGGGTATGTTGCTGCTCAGTTATGTGGTGTGGCACACACTGGTGATGTGTGAGTGCTCACAGAGATGGGCTGGGGCTCACGTGAAGGAAGGGGGCAATTTTCTTGGCACGATGGGACAGTAACTGTGCTGTATCCCCATGCTGCCACAACCTGATACCCTTCCTGCGTGGGCAGGATCAGGTCAGGATGAATCATAGAATCAATGGTTTGGGTTGGAAGGGACCTTAAAGATCAGCTAGTTCCAACCCCTGCCATGGGCAAGGACACCTACCACTAGACCAGATTGCTTTTGAGCAACCATCCAGCCTGGTCTTGAACAATTGGAGAGATGGGGCATTTACAACTTCTCTGGGCAACACGTTCCAGTGCCTCACCACCCTCACATTAAATAATTTCTTCCTGGTATCTAATCTAAACCTCCCCGCTTCCAGTTTGAAGCCATTTACCCTCATTCTATCACTACATGCCCTTGTAAAAAGTTCCTCTCCAGCTTTCTTGTAGGCACTCTTTAGGTACTGAATGTTTCAGTGTTATGTTCTGTTGTAAAACCTGTTTGTGTTTCAGCATGTTTCCTCAACAGTGCACAATGCCTTTAACTTCTTCCTCTGTTTCAGGGTGAGAGGGGAGCTCCTGGGCTCCCTGGACAGCCAGGAGACAGAGGTGTGCCAGGAATCGGGCTGGCTGGACCCCCTGTAAGTAGCAGATGCTGCTGCAACCTATAACAAGGCAAACATTTGCCCATCGTCACCTGGGGAATGTGTTGCCTGTGCTCAGCTGTGCCTGTGGGACATTTTACCCTCTGAAGATGCAACCCACATAGTCCACAGGCTGCCATTCCTGTCTCAGATGTCTACACGTCTCTTGTGAGGGCTCTTGACGAATTTGGTTTTAGTTGAAAGAGAAAGGCAGAGAAGTGCTCTAGGAGTGATTGATATCACTGGCTGTTACTCATGACTTTACTGCATCGTCTTGAGACATTGGCTGTGGATGTGAGTTGAGACCTGAGACCAGGACTGCTCTGCTGGGGAGATGTAACCCTGCTGTCACCCCATTACAAAGGATGAGTGACACACATGTCCACACCAGTGACATAGTCAGTGCTCTTGTAGGGAAATACAAATTCAAATTACTTAAATTGTAGTGTTCCAAGAGTGCCATTGTCCCCATAATTTCCCACAGAGATTTAGCTACACCTCATCCAGCATCACTGTATGATGTTGAATCCCTCAGGCTTTCGCAAAGAATAAGTCCCACAGAAAAAAATAGAATAAAGTTGGTAGATCATCATCAGTGCATATTACACACCGAATTAAAGGTGTCAGACTATGCCCTTTTTAGCAACGTGACAAAACTGTGTGTTTAATACTTTCAGCTTCAGAGCTGAGAGCCAGCAACTCTTTTTAATTGGAGTCCTCACCCTGTTTCCTCTTGTTTTAGGGCCAGTGCTCTTCAATGTTTTTATAAATTATTTGGATACAGGAATTGAATGTACATTAAGTAAATTTGCTAGACTATTATACTAAACTAGGAGGAGCTGTGGGCTCCCTTGATGGTAGAGAGGCCTTACAGAGAGATCTGGGCAATCACCAACAAAAATTCAACAAGAGCAAGTGCGGGATTCTCCATCTGGGATGGGGTAATCCTGATCCATGCTGTTGGAGTACTGCACACTCCAAGGATGTCTGTGTGAGCAGCCTGTCAGACTTGCTCTTTTCCTCACCCTTCCTTCTCCAATTTTTGTTATCTTGGTGCTTCCAGAGCCATCCTGATCAGCCAAGGTGGGTTGTTAATTTTAAGTGTTTTAATTCTTTTGTCTTTTCTGTTTGCAGGGGCCTGTGGGACCACCAGGAGACAAAGGGTCATTGGTACAGTATGTCTTTCTAACTATACCCAGATTTTATGGGGAGGGGACACCACATTAATCGTGTTTCTACCAGTGATTTCATAAAGACCCTCCAAAGGAGACTTCTCTTGTACATTACCAGCTACTTGTCTGCTATACTGAGTTGTGAGAAAGAGTTAATCAAGACTCTTGGCATGGTGACAACTTTTCCTTACCTGTCAATAGTCCTACAAAAGAAAGAATGAGTTTCTTTTTTAACCCTTCATTCAAAAATAGTATTTTGAGGCATGTAGTTCAAGGCACACCGCTATGCCTTATATCCAAGGCCTCAAAGGTTTAAAATAACCCATTTTAAAACATTTTTCTTACTTAAACCTTACAGAAACCCCTACATTTCAGTCTTGACCAAACACACTTTGTTCCTCACCATGCAGTTTTACAAGGATGTTGTGAAACAAATCCATTGGTGTGAAACAAATAACTGTGTATGGTGGTCTCAGTGTACACTAGCATGAATTTCCAGCACAATGGCCAGTCCTAGCCAGTCTATGAGCTTGCAATGACAAGCTGGACCTTTTTTTCCCTTCTGCAGTCCTGTGCTCAGTCATATTTTCTCCCTGTTCATAAACTTGCCTCCTATAAAGAGTCATTATTACCTTTCCAATCATGGTATGTGAGGCTTGACACATAAAGTCCCTTGAGGCACAGAAATTACTGATATTGTGATAGTGCAATATGAGATTTAATTTTCTTTCCCTTAAACTCCATCATAGTTGTTTAGCTGCTAGTTAATTTTTTTCCTAATAACTATTGGGTTGAGAATTTCTTCTCTTCAGCTAAGAAACTCCTGATAAATACTGGTCACATGAGTGGGCTTGTCTGTTCTCTCCCTGCCAGGGTCCCCGTGGTGTACCTGGTATCCCTGGACCACAGGGGCCTCCTGGCCAGGACGTAAGTAAAATAAAAGTGTAAGTGCTCAAGAAATTTGCCAGTGCTTGAATCTAATTTACCTAAAAATTATGCTCCTACTCAACCACAGTCATTGAGTGCTACTAGGGTGGTCCAAGGGAGATGGTTTGCATAAGTGGAGCTCTTACAGGTTAAGATGTCAATGGGGGGAAATAGCCTAAGGAGGATAGTGCCAAGGAAAATGGTGGACTTTACCACTGAACCACTTTAAAATGACTCTGGAGAAGGGACTTGGCAGCATACACTGGGGAATGACCCCACACTGGAAAAGGATAATTATTAAGCTATCTAGGAACTTCTTAGAAGCCACTGAAATAAAGTAACCTGTAATATTTCTATGAAAACAGGGCCACAGCTGTTAAAAAAACGCTTTGTGAGTTCATTTTGCTGCTGCGGCTGTGCATGAGAGATGACATTTTAACCTCTTGGTACGTTGTCCTCACTCCTGCTGTCTCAGTGGGTGAGTCACGGAGCCGAGGGGTAGAGAGAAACGTGGCAGACTCCCAGCTGGAAAGCTGACCCCTCTCACTGCCTGGCTTTGTCACAGTGCTGAATCAGAAAGAGCAGAGGTATTTTTTCTCTGCTGGTCAGCCAGCTCTGTGATGTGGAAACCAGTCCTGGAGGAAAACCAGCAAGGGGGCTCTGAAGATTTTGAAAGGCTTGATCTTTGGATTTGTGCCTGTTGAGGGAATGCTGTGGGGAGGGGGAAGTGCCCTTTTGTAATTCTCCTCCTCAGTGCTGCTTTATGATGCTGTCACATCTGAAATGGGTACCAGTTTTCATTAAGTCCACGGCAAGTAGTTTTCCTCTCTAGTACAGCTTTACTCATGTACATCAGCTGGTCTAAAGGGTGTACTGTCCTGCAGGAAGGATCTCCTTTCCTCCTGAAGTGTTTGGAGAAGGTAGTCTTGTTTTCTTCTCATCTACTTCATCACAAGACAAGTAATTATGGCCAGGGTACTCATGATAGTAGAAATGGTCCTTTGCCTCCATCACCCTGCCTGCCCCTAGACCCTCCTCACTGTATTTCAGATGTCTGAGATTTTTAACCTAGAGGTTTTAAACAGGAGATGTGACAGATGGGTTTATTACAACTGTGTTGTGTGAGGGAGAGTGTCAGAGCCAGCTTTTCTGTGTCTTTCTGGCTCTACTCAGATCAGCATTGACTGGTCAGCTGTTGGAGAGGCAACACTCAGCCTTTACAGCTTCCCTTTCCCCCCCACAAAATTACCCAAATGGAACCCTTCCTTATTGTACTTATAAACGCATCCTCTATTACATTAACTGTTTTAATTGTACTCAATATGTATTTCAGGAGCTCTCTGTATCCTGGTTGATCACCTATTAAGCAATTCTACCTGTGTTTCAGGAAGTGTAAATGTAACTTCAGGGCACATTCTACTACTTCTTGGTATAGCAGCAGGAATACCTGTCTTGACAAGATCATGCATTTGTATTTTCTTGATCTCCACTTTCATTTATGATTAGTACAAAGGATTTTTTTGTTCTGCTTTTGCACTCCTGTATATGAATGTAGCATTCCTCTATTCTTTGAAGCATGCCCGTTTTTGTACTCTGTTGTATTTAAAACAGTATATCATCAGTTAGGAAAGCTACAGTTTGAATTGCTAATATGAATTTGCCAAGCCATTCAGTGGCAATAGCCTTAATGAGTTACCTCAATGTCTTTTGTTGTTGCCTTTGCAAATGCATTCCAAGTTTCTTCTGAGACTGAATAATTCTTTTAAATCACATTTACATGGATGAGGCTATTCTCTGTATTATTTTTCCAGTTGCAGACTCATCAGATGCTCTTGGAACTGTGTCTACTATAAGTTGTTGTATTCTGTGATATTGCTGAATCCTATTTACAGTAGTATTTGGGGGAGTGGAAGATTCAATACTTCTGCAATAGCTTTGGCCAGAATTACATCCCAAAGGTGGATAGATTTTATTTTTTTTACATGACTGCATCCTAGCTTTTTCCTATTGCCCCAAATTCATGTGCCATATTTTTTGCAATAACACTGCTCAGGGTCACGTTTTGAAACATCTGTTGGCAACTTGATCCAATATCATGAGTTCTTAGGACAGTGTCTTGCTTTATTAAAATGTTAGGTTTTGAAAATCCTGGTCCAGGTTTACACTACAGTCATGCTGATTTGGCTTTATTATGTTACTTTTAGCAAAAACCTTGGTGTTTATTTGTATGAACTGCCCTTTAGAGTTCACTATGCCCACAAATCCCTACAGACTCTTTTCTTCATAGAATCATAGAATGGTTTGGGTTGGAAGGGATCTTAAAGATCATCGAGTTCCAAGGTCCCTGCCCTGGGCAGGGACACCTCCCACCAGACCAGGTTGCTCAAAGCCCCTTCCAGCCTGGCTTTGAACACCTCCAGGGATGGGGCATCCACAGCTTCTCTGGGCAACCTGTTCCAGTGTCTCACCAACCTCAGAGTATAACATTTCTTCCTAATATCTAATCTAAATCTACCCTCTTTCAGTTTTAAACTGTTGCCCCTCATCCTGCCACTCCACTCCCCGATGAAAAGTCCCTCCTCAGTTTTCCTGTAGGACCCCTTTAGGTACTGGAAGGTGCTATAAGGTGTCCCAGACCCTTCTTTTATCTAGACTTAAAAACTCCAATTCTCTCAGCCTGCCCTTATAGCAGAGGTGCTCCATCTTGGTGGCCCTATACCCACGTCCTGTTTCACCTGCATGTCCCTTCATGGGTCTGCACACCTCTATCAATTCCCATACCCTCCAAGTCCTGGGTCCCCCTGCTTAAAATCTTATCACTTACAAAGTCCGGGTTGATCTTGCTTGAACGATGCCTGTGGTTTCTTGGTAGCCCATCATTAGTGTGAGTGGTGAGGTTTGTTACTTGTCAGGTTTGTGTCTTGGTTAATTTTATTTCTGGCTTCCTCCTTTTCCCTTAGTTTCCAAATTGACAAGGTCCCCGATCAGATAGCCTGGCTGGAATAAACATCCACCCCCGTCCCTCGTGACCACATCAATTAATGTGACTGTTCTGGTTTGGTTCCCATCACTGCCTCCCTTATTATTAGTTGGTCAGGTTTGTGTCTCTGTATGTTCTTATTTACGGCTTCCTCCTTATTTTCCCTTCTTGTATTGAAAATGGTCCTTAACCAGATACTCCTAAAGGAGCAGACGCTCTCTGGCCAAACACCCTTAGATTACACTTTTTTCAGGAAGCATTTGCTCTCCTCTGCCTGTCTGCTGGGAGCTAAAATGCTTCTGTTCAACATACCTACTTAGTTCCCTTAGATTAAAAAACAATCTGAATGAGACATTCTCTTGTCCTACTATTAGCAGTGAGGGCACCCGTTTAATAGGCTCTTTCTGTATTTTGATTGTGATCATTTTAATTAACATAAACATTGGATTAATCACTTTTTAATTATGTTAATTATTTCTGATAACTAAGTTCCAGTATTACGGCAAAGTTAATCTTCCCCTGCATTTATTTTCATAATTACAAAAACTTAGTGGATGCATACATTACTGCCATCGGATCTGAAAAGAAGAGTTTTCTGTCCTGGGGTTGATTTTCCCATACAGTTAGGCCAGTTCCAAGGACCCTTTGTGCCTTGGGGTACATACCCCGCAAACCAGAGTACATTTATTAAAACTCCTATTGGCCTTTTATCCCCGAGACCTATAACCTATTTAAGCTATTGCGTTTCTAGTTTAATTTTCAGTCTTTTAATAGAACCACACGTCCATAAGCCTGTGTGACTGGATTCCCTGTGTACTCTTTCTTTCTTTTATTTTCACGTACTTCACTTACCTGAGCACCATTCTTCAGTGTGCCATCTGTACAGCTTCCATCAGTTCCCAGTTAGAGACAGCTCCTGGGTGTCAGGTTTTGCAGACCAGTAGAGTACTCTGGATCCTATGCATCATACCTCCCCACTGCTGACATCTCTTCCCTGCACTAGTGTGTCGTACCACTAATCGGGTGTTCTACTTTGTGCCTGCCACTGTTGGCTGCAAACTCCTGAAAGAGTTCAAACTTTATTAGCTTTCCAATACTGGTTGTAAACGGACTGATTGGAGACAATGGACCAACCTGAGACAAAGTGATTGACAGAACACCTAGTCCCCTTCCCGACAAAGCATTTGACCAATTTTTAAAGGAGTTTTCCAGATGGAAATTTTGGGTAGTCTCAGAGAGTCCCTCAGGTAGCCCCTGCTGAGCCTAGACCGATTGAAAGCCACTATTTGATTAACAACCTGGATGCAGAATCAACCAAACTGAACAAAGACAAGATGCTTTTAAATTATCTGTAGAAACTGTTCCTGAAGATGCAAAAATGATCACATAAGACAGCGTTTTGTATGTGGTTAAGATAGGTAGAAGGTATTTTGTATGTTCTTTAAGGTACTCAGTAAGGATAGAATATGCCTGTGTTTGACACAGGGTGATGGGCCAGCTGGATACAGGAATTTAGCAGAGAATGGTTTGGCAAAATCTTACCCAGTTCAACTTAAATTACTACTGAAAGGGTCCTTGCAATGCAGATTTCTGTAACCATCCAGACAGTGACCAACTGTCCTGTTCAAAAGATTCGGTTTGCAATGTGAGCATTACTTTATGCAAAGATTCAATAATAATGTTTAGTTTTGTTTTTCATTGATGTTGTTTGCTTGTTGGGGTTTTTTTATTATTTATTTGGTTGGTTGCTTTTTTAAGAAGCTAATGACTTGCTAATGGCAGGCAAGAGATGCCCATTGAGGTGTGGGGAGGTCCGCTTTCCAAACCAGGACTTCATGGACCTTAAATTCTAAGGATGCTGGTCATTTTTATGCCTTCGTCTCATGAAAGCTGACACCAATACACCCCTACAAACAAACAAAAAGGCTAATTTCAGGCATACGGGACCTGTTTGTAAGGCCTGTCCAAAGCAAGGTCTTGATTTTTGCATGTTACAAGTGTCTTCAGAGATTTAAAGCTTCATCCTTCACACTATTGTATTTCAGTGTTTCCTGCAATCGGGAGAAAACTACAGCAATTTCATTCAGCTTTTGTGTAACTCGGATGAATTTAACAGGGTCGTTTGGTAGATAAATGAGATTTAAGGGGGGTTGAGAGGGCATGATTAAGAGATGAAAAAAATTTGAGAGGGATAACTTTTAAAGTTGCAAATATTTAAAAGAATTTACTGTTTGTTACATGCAAGGAGCAGTGCTGCTCAGTGGCAGAAAGTAAAATGTGCTCTAGTCCAGAGCAGTCAGCAGAGTGTGGAGGCAACCAGGGCATTATTGTATGATAATTTCACATTTTTTTCTTTCTCTTGATCTGTAGGGTCTACCTGGAAATCCAGGGGAAAGAGGGCCTCCTGGAAAACCTGTACGTGACTTCACTTCTATATTACATCTTCCTTTTAACTCTGTTTCCACCTGTACACCTCGCCTCAGAAATGCAATTCAGTGCATTTCCACTGCTGGTCTTCCCAGCAGAGCAACCAGAAGAACACTAAGAACCACTAAGGGGTTATGATAAAAATATCTGTGAAGGAATTGGAACAGTATGAAAGTAATTGGATATCCTGCATGCAAACAAAAGCCAAAATTTTAAAGGCAGTTTCTTAGCACCGCTGTGCAGAACCCTCAGCAAGAACTGCATTTCCTATATATGAAGAGTTAAGCTTATCTCAGGTGTGATGAAATGCATTGATAATGTAGGGCAGCACGTATGTTTTTGGTCCAGTGGGTCCTGGGCAGAGAAACCAATGAGAGTCTATAAGCACGTTCAGGAAAATTTCTTATACCTTGGTGTCTCTTAAACTTGCCTGAAATAATGAATTTCTCATTCCACAGGGTTCCTCACCCCCGCTCTCTCCGGAGGACATAAATCTCTTAGTAAAGGTAATCAGCCTTTGATGATGGTGGGAGTTTATCTGTACGTTTGATTCAGACCTGACTAACACTCTGTGATGGGAAAGTGTCTCTGCTACAAGGGAAAAAGGTGCCTTTAGACCCTCTGTCAAAGCTTGAAACTTACAGGTCTCCTACTTGCACAAGTGTGGGGACACTAGACCACATACTGGAGATCAAAATCCAGTGCTTTTTGATCATCCCCAGCAGTGAAATGACCTACAAAGATCTTTATAACATGGTGTGTGTTACAAAAGCTCTGAGACTTTTTTCAGCTCTTTCTGAGGTATGAATTCCATAGGAGAAATAAACGTTGTCAACTTGTATTACCTAAAACAGAAGATGGAAACCATTTTAATAAAATGTCTGATTTTTTCGCATATACCTTTAAACTGGAGTGACTGGAGTAGTTTTGAGCTGTGGGTGCACAGCCAGTTTGCAGAGTGCATCTAAAAGGATGCAGGTAATTAACCCCAGATGCACCTGTGATGCAAAATTGATGATCTTTCTGTGTGCTTTTACTCTCCATGTAGAGAGTTGTCTGGGAAATAAGTCTGTATTTGATAGGTGTTGACTGCAAAATCTTTACAGATTTACATGGGCTGAGTTGGAAGATTTTTAAGCAGTCTTGGGACGCGGCAAGAAATCTTTTCTTATTGATTAAAAGAAACTAAAAAATTACCCTTCCTTACCAATCCCATTAAAAAAAAAAGGACCCTTTTCAGATTGCTACTGTGAAATGCTTTCGTTAAAGAGCTGTCTTTCTTACGGAGCCAAGTATTTTTCTGGAGATTTCACAGTATGGTATTGTATGGGATTTCTGATCAGGATAATAGCGAATGACTGATTCTTGGGTACAGGATGTAATTTTGATGTTCCTTTTTTTTCTTCCTTTGGTTATGTCATGGTTAAACACACTCATACACCTTGTGTATTCTTTCTTTTTGGTACTTTTTCACTCCACACTTGGTACAGCTCTATATAAAGCAGCACCTTGAAATCCCAGATGAAATTTGGCCTCTGTTGTTCTGGGTGTTTCTCAAGTCACTTATATTGTAAGTAGATAAACATGCATGTAGGAACTGGGACTTAGAAAGACAGTTTATCCCACAATTTTGCAACAGATCATTGACAGAGGTGGGTGTTGGAGCAACGTCTGCTAACTCTCGGCCTGATGATCTGTCCGTTGAGCTACCCTATCTTTTATAACCAAAATTCACTCCCCTTTTCCTGAAGGGAGTGTGCCTTTGAAATGGAAATGTCATACTCGCGGTATTTAATTTCCTGAGGGTAGTAGAAATGTAATGACTACTGAGATGTTTCAAAGAGCTTTTAGAGGGAAGGAGGTAGTAATTCTCCATGACAGAATTTGGCCAGGACACGGTGACATTCACATGGTCTTCACAAACTCTATTGGGTGACTCCTCTTTGGCCATGCTAGCTGCTGAATGATTTCCTTTGCAGAACACCCTCTCTGACACTGTGCTGCACCTGGATTTTCCCTTGCAATCTGCCCTCTGAACAGTAACCCAGCTCTTTCAGACTGGTGCAGACACAATTTTCTAGTAATCTTGTAGCTTCAGAACAATATTGTTCTTGGTAGTCTTCCTTTGTGGCTTTCTGACCTCCCCATTGGGAAGAGCTTTTCCTTGGTTTCCTGATCCTGGATGATCAGTTAGGAATAGTCCAAGTAGAACTGATAGAAACGAGCATGTGAGAGCTCAGCTGCTGACCCTTGCTCTATCCCACACTGCCCTCATTTCAGTTCTGTAAGGCAAAGTAATCCAAATCTTACCCAGTGTGATCAAACTGCAAAGGACTACATTATTATACTACCCCCACACTGCTGCATTCATAATGGGTGTCTGTAGGGTCTGCTAAGGGCCTTCAGTCTATTGCTAATTTATTTCTCCATGTTTCTCTCCTAGGATGTGTGCAGTGAATGTCCCCCTGGCCCACCAGGACTGCCAGGCATCCCAGGTTTCAAAGGTGACAAAGGTCTCCGAGGACCACCAGGTAGAGATGGCCAGGATGGGAAAATGGTAAGAGAGCTGGGGAAGTGACCATCCCTTGGATGGGGTGTAACCTTGTTTTTCTTATAATATTTTTCAAGAGTTGATTTTTATTTTATTTTCGTCAACAACCTACTGAATCTTTTTTTAGATGTCTGTGGAGTCAATGGACTAAACTAGTGCTCACGTCTACCTCTTCTGCCTTGCAGGGGAATGCTGGTCCCAGAGGTCCTGCAGGCCCACCTGGGCTGGATGGCCCAAAGGTTGGTTGTGTTTCTTCAGTTGTCTAATAAAAGCCACGGTGGTTTTATCCACATACTCTGAATGTTTCCTAGAATACACTATAGGGAGCAATCCTTGTTTCAGCTATATGCTTCTGGTCTAGGGACAGAGACCAACATAAAACTTCCAGTGTCTGAAGGATTCCAAAAACGCTGCATTTCAAGTGTCTCCCATGAAGAGGTCTGTCATCAGTGCTCTCACAATGCCAGTTCCTGGTCACAATCAAAACCTTTACAAGTGCCTAATGTAAAATAAAACAAAACAAATCAATGGAGGGAAAGATAAGGTGATTTCATGATGGACCACAGTTTCCTCCAGACTTCCCTGCATTACTGTCCTACCACCTAAAACAGCTTCTGCTCTTTTAACACCTTTGTATTTGCACTTATTAGAGTGCAGGGCAAGCTAATAGAGATTCATGAATTAATTTTATATCTTGCAATTAAAAGTGTGGTGGAGAGAGCAGTAGAGTCTCAAAAGTAAATATAGAGTGGATAGAAATGAATGTATGTTCCAGGATAAAATTTGCAAAAGAATTAGTAGCCCATAAAGACAATAACTGGTAGAAATGCCAATTAGTCTGAGACATACAATGTCTGCTGGTTTCTTAAATGCCATGAAAATGCAGAGATTCGGGCAGAAAGACTGAATGTTTAGGTGAAGTATCAGGACCAATTTTAAACTGTTCATGTGCATAAAATAAAATCAAGTAATTAATAAATAGTCTAACTTGTATTCAGTAAAAAGACAGATTCACAGAATTTGCAAATGTTAAAAGAATATTGTAAGACCTCTAAGAAACTGCAAACACAAAGATAGTCTTTGCGACTCCTTGCTAATTACATTAGGAGAATCCTCATAGTAAAAGACTCAAAGAGCTCTGTACTTTTGAAGGTGTAGTATATTGTCCTTAACAACACTATACATCCAAACTAGTATTAGGTCCCATTCTGAAATACAGCAATAAAAATGCACATCTTTGCTCATGAGCAGCTTCATGCCTTCTGGCAATATGAATTAGACCTCTTTTAATTAATAAATAGCTGCTCGCCCTCCCACATTTGTCTGCTATCTCTCCTGTAGTAAACCAGAGTATTATTTCTGTGGCCAGAGATTCATTAATGCATTGTTCAGAACTTCATCATCCCAGTATTTTTCACTGTGAGACGCATCTTGCCTTACTTTAAGCATCAATAATACAGACATTCACATTTGAGTTGGCTGCTTTGGTTGTCACTAAGAGAGAAAGAGAGAAAAAAAAATGGGAGCACTTTCTGGATATGACTGTACCTTAGCTTATACTGTGGACAACTTTGTTGGGCAAGATGATTCCTTACTACTATCTGATTTAGTGAAGTTCCTAACAACCTATCTAATTTCTAAGGATATTCCTTAATAATAATAATAGTAGTTCCTCTTCATGTCTATGAGACTACAACATTAAAAAAAGGGCTATGCTGGGTCTGCTCAAAGGCCATTTGTCACATATAATCCTGGCTCCAACACTGGTAGTGGAAGTCCAGGGAAGAATTTAAGAGGAGGGTAAGTAGGACTCGGTCCTAGTTTATGTGTTTTATGCTCAAATGTCCAAGTGCTTTATGAAATAGGTCAAAAATCTGATACAATACTGACTCTAAGTGACTCTCAATGGCCTTTTTTTTTTTTTAAATTATCAGGGTTCTAAAGGAGACCGTGGTATGACTGGGGATGCAGGAGAAAAAGGTGAACAGGTAAAAACAGAATGTGGTGTCCAACACTGCTGTCACTGTGACTGTTCTTTCATCAATAACTCCTGCGATGTCAATAGAGGAATACCCTTCTCAGGGACAGAGGAGGAAGATGGGAACTCCTTGTCACTGATAAACATCAAATGGACTATGCTGAAGAGTTCTGTAGCAGTCTTCCACAGCTTCTGTCCCCATGTCCAGTAAAACCCTTCCCATATGAAGACAAGCTGAGAGAGCTGGAGATGTTCAGCCTGGAGAAGAGAAGGCTCCAGGGAGACCTTATTGCATCTTTTCAGTACTTAAAGGGGGCTTATCAGAAAGATGGGGGCAAACTTTTTAACAGGACCTGTTGTGATAGGATGAGGGGTAATGGTTTTAAACTGAAAAAGGTAGATTTAGACTAGGTAGAAGAAAGAAATTTTTTACAATGAGAGTGGTGAAATACTGGCTCAGGTTGCCCAGAGAGGTGGCAGGCGCCTCATCCCAGGAAAAAATTCAAGTTCAGGTTGGACGGGGCTCTGAATAACCTGATCTAGTTAAAGATGTCCCTGCTGATTGCAGGGGGGGTTGGACTAGATAGCTTCCAACCCAAACTATTCTGTGATTCTATGATCTGTTCCCTGATATCTAGATTGGATGCATTTCACTCTCTACATTACCTAACATTTAGTCACTCCCCCAGATAAAGCCTAGGTCCTCTAGATCCTAAAGACACCCGCCTCCTGGGTTGGAAAAGCCAGTGTTTGTCCCAGCAGATGAACATAAGGATGACCTCTTTTATGAGGGATTGAGATGCCACAGGAAAGAGAAGAATGGTCTACATTAGAGAAAACTTTCATAGTTAATTTTGTCAAGGGCTGACTCAGTAGTTTAAGGTACAAACCAGCACCTTACAATGAGATTTGTAGGATATTTTAAACAGGTTTGGTTTCCTGCCTAATCTCCTGCCTTGTACAAATTCGTAATATATGTTCCTGTCTCCCATTAGTATAGACTAAAGTATATATTAGAGAAAGTACACCTTAACACTATGTTTGTTTGTGAAGTGCATGCCTTGAAACCAAGGTTTTGCTTTAAAAAATCATGGTTCCTTATTTCCTTATAAACAGTTCTCTGTGTATTGTCTCTTTTTGATGTTACCTCACAACCTTCAATCACCAGTTAACTTTTGTACTAGAGATGTGAATAATGCATAAGGAAACCCTCTCTTTTCATTCTGCAGGGACACCCTGGAATGCCTGGCTTCTCAGGGGCTCCTGGAAACCCTGGTCCACCTGTAAGTTCCTCTGTAGAAAGACTATCCTGTGTTTTCCTTACTAATGTAGTTATTGCAAGCTCCATATGGAAGAAAGGGCCATTCCCACCCATCTGTGCATTGAATTTGCATTTTCCAGTGGGTTTCTAATGGTCCCCTGAGTGTCATAGAGCTCCCTAGTCATGATGATTGCTATTTAACACATTGGCCACTTTTCACTGATTGCTTCAGCTCACTCTGTAAATTGATGCTAAGCTTCAGTCGTTCTCTTTATACAAGGCAATGATCATGAAAGCTCTTCCACAGGGACTACTTAGTAGTATGTGTATAGGTGTTTTCTTATATGCAGAATACCTTGTCAGTCTACAGCAAGCAGATCAAAGAATATTTTAGTTCTCGATTTTACCCAGTGGTATGAGACTGGATTTTCTCCAGTTTTCATATCCTGTGGATTACTTTTGAATTAAAAGGCCTTTAATTTAAGAGAGGTGTTCCTCTCCATCACAGTCCTTCTCTTTCCTAGCTCTACCCTCTCCATGAGTACAGCTGTGCTTCTTTGTATTTAAAAAGGGATGACAGCACAGAAGGAGGGCTGAAATAACTTGGCTCTCCAGCTTGTGGTATCACTGCTTATGCCTTCCAAGAGTTGGGACTTTTCCTTAGCGAAGGGCTTTTCTTTCCAAAGCGCCTTTCTTTTCCCACAGTCATCACCACTCGTATTGCTGCTTACGCTGCAGTTTGGCTCTGCCACGCTGAGGGTGTGCAGCCTTCCTCTGCTCTGGGGATCAGCACAGTCTCTTCAAAGCTGAATTCACATGGCACTGACTAAATGACAGAAAGTACCAGAAAACAGGATTACACTAAAAT
Organism: Calidris pugnax; assembly: GCF_001431845.1. Taxonomy (NCBI): domain Eukaryota; kingdom Metazoa; phylum Chordata; class Aves; order Charadriiformes; family Scolopacidae; genus Calidris; species Calidris pugnax. The sequence goes on along the minus strand of NW_015094509.1, from coordinate 26,142,721 downwards.
TCTGTTTTCAGATGGTAGCAGTGCCTAAAGGATGCTGAATGTTTTGCCACTGGGACAACACGTGGACCTGCTTGGTGGGTCATTTGTGCTCCCATGAGCTTTATTTTAGGAGAAAATAATAATACAGACACATACAGCCACATCCATGGGGTTATCCCAGTAGGATTAAAACCTTTAAAATTGTCCTGTGAGACCTTCAGAATAGACTTGCAGTGAAAGGAAATGTGCAAAGTGAAAATGAGCCTGTTGAAGCAGAGCAAAATGTGATGTTCCCCTAGATATTTTTTGCTTCAACTTTTGCTGACTTTTTCCTCTGTCTGCATTGGCTCGTGGCTCCAGGAGTTTGCCTGTCACAGTGTGGTTCAAACTGCTCCCATAATTTCTGTTCTTCAGAGTTATTTTTGTCACAAGATTGGCTTTTTCCTATTTGTCCCCTATTTTCAGAAGGAAGGGCCAGGACCAAACTCAAATATCTGACTATTTCTGGCTTTGGAGGCTGATTGAATGCAGAGGTTGGCACTGCTTTTCTGTGTTGAATGAGGAAATGATGGAATGAATGCTGAACTGAACGACTGAAGAAAACTTCAGTGTAGTCAGCTGTGGTAGGGAGTGTGTTGACAAATATACAAAATGTGCTAATCACTCCTGGTTTTTTCTGCTTTATTTTTCTTAGGGACCAGATGGGGCACCAGGACCAATAGGACCAGCAGGAAACCCAGGAGACATAGTAAGCTCTAAGATTTGTGTTTCCCCACTAGCTTCTCCTATATTTAGCTTTGTGAAGTAAAGCTGTGATGGAACCCATGCAATGTCCTTTGAAAGCTCTCCAAAGTATTCACCCTGAATCAAATCTACACCTGCAAGTAGCACCCCACAAATGGCCACAGATTACTCTGTTCCTGCAGTTTTGTTTACTCACAAATGAAACTCAAAATTAGCCAGAACACAATCTAGTCCCTGGGACCTCTAAGGAGATTTTTATACCTCTTGTCTGTCTGTCCTTGCTATTAGCATCTCTTAGCCTCTAGAACAGGGTGCCTAAATCTGTTAGGATGCTTCATGACCAGGCTGACACCTGAACTGTACATGGGGATTGTCAAAATGAAATGAGCAACTTTTTGAAGGATGTCAGAGCACAGACTGCTCAGATCATAGAATGGTAGAATAGTTTGCGTTGGAAGGGATCTTTAAAGGGTCCTCCGAAGACCTCATAGGAGGGTGCTCCAGCCCTCTGATCATTTTTGTGGCCTCCTCTGGACCTACTCCAACAGGTCCATGTCTTTCTTGTACTCAGGGCAGATACCAGGGCCTTAGACCGTTCCCTGGCACCACTAAAAAATGCTAGTGCAGATGTAACCTTTGAGAAGTCCGTCAAGAATTTTGCTACTGCTGTTTCATTTGGAGGGTGTTCAGATGCTCCTTTAGGGTAATATATCAGAAAAACCTGGGAGAGACAAGCAATCTGATTGATGCTAACTTCAGGTTGAAAGGGAAAAAAAATAACTTGCCCAGAGTAATGCATGCTGTTGAGCTGGAACAGTTTAAGACTCTGTAATTCTGTGATTAATTTCTAAAGCAAGGTTTCCTAACAAGCAAGATGCCTTTTGCAAATCCATTTCAACCTGAACTTCATCAGGAGTGACCAGTGATGGCAGTTGTGAAATCAGTGAGCACTCTCAGCAGAGACGCCAGAGACTACATGGACAGGCTGGCTGAAATTCCCTTTCACCTTTTGGGTGATCAAGGTTGAGACACTGTGAAAGACCTGGGATGCCATTGTCCAGTCCTGTAGAGTAAGGGGATTTTTTGGGACTGTCATCAAGGCACTTCTTATAACTACTCATTTGATAGCTATAAAATACAGATCTTCTGCTTCCTGCCTGGACACCTCATGCAGGAAGCTAAGGACTAAATGTGAAATATAATTAAACTTCAGAAAAAAATTACCAGTGATTCCAGTGGTTTCTCTGTCTGTAACAACTTGCAGCTATTACTGGATGTTTTCTGTGAGAAGAAAGCCCTCCAGTTTAAGCTAGAAGGAATTCAAGGAAACCTCAGAGACTGTGTGACAAGGGCTACAAATCCAGCTTCTCACAGTTGTGCCTTGCCAAACTCTGCATCTGATAAATATTCATCTGATAGACGCATCCGAGGAACTTGTCTGACCCGCAGTGTTTCTGCTTTCTTTCCAGGGAAAAGATGGTCCTCCAGGTCCACAGGGCCCACCAGGGCTGCCTGGACTTCCAGTGAGTGCAATTCAGCTTCTTCTCATTCAATACATTAAACTGTTCATAAACACATAGGTGTGTAAAACAGACAGGTGACATTTTTGAGGTGCTTTGAAAGCTATGCATGACCTGTAATTGCATCCGTCATGTTGATGCTATGCCCGTGGTCCAGGACAGTGTGAATACTGTATTTGATCACTTTAAAGCTAAGAGTTAATTACCAACGTAAGGTCTGTTCCTTATCTGCCTCCTCATTGGAAGAAATACCCTCATGCAGAGCACAAAAATCAACTAATAGCTCCAGTGAAAGGACGCAAGAATTCATAGAGTGCAATGCTGTCTTTCAACCCACAAATGAAATTATTGAAATTATTCCTTTGTGCTGACTCAAGTGCATCTTGGGCATAGACTCTTCTCTTCTGGAAAATGTCTTAGTACAGCATTTTGGATTTTTTTAATCTGTCATAGGGATAGGCCCAGAGCTATTTCTAGTGTAAAGAGGCCTAGCTGAATGAAAATAAAGGCATTATAATGATTTATAACAGCTCTTTTTAGAATCCTGTTTGAAAATTGTTGGAGTGCTCACTGAAAGGAGGAAACCCTTCTTGGAGAGGGAAACAGTTTATGCTCTTACAGTGGTGTGAGAAGGAGAGGTTTATGGCTGAGCTATGGAAATAGGGTAGTTTTCTGAGGATTAAGCAAACTTAAGTATGCCATGATGAAGCAGAGTTGTCACTGTGAAACTCACACCGACAAAAACCACACCAGTCTTTCTTATTGGCTCCTTCCCTTTACCCTGTTTGGCATTTCATTTACAGGGCATTGCTGGGACTGACGGCAAAGATGGCAAGCCAGGATCTCTTGGGGAACCGGTAATGTAATTTAAAACTGTTTCATTCAGGCAATCAAAGCCTTCATCCAGTTATTGCTTTTGGAGCTGCCTATCTATGGACTCCTCGGGGGGGCAGGGAGCTTGTTTGCATGTCTTTTTTTAACACCAGAAGGACTATATTGTCTTGACCAATTTATAAGAGTCACACACTAGCAATCTTGAAAGGAAACTGTGTTCTTTTACTTTTACAGCTACCATGAATACAGTAAAACGTAGTGATTCCACTTTTACAGCTACTGTAAATATTGCAGAGAAAGAAGGTTGTCTTGGAACATTAAAACTAGTGATCTATTTTTTAGGTGGAAGATTATGGGGCATAAAAAGTTTAGAGGAGGTGTCTTTAAAGAAGCCTTTTCTGGATTGCTCTGCGACAGTTCTGTTGTCCAGAATTAGAGGTTTTATATTTGATTTTCTCTACTTAGTGTGTACTTGCATTCGTTGAACTAAAAAAGCTGAGCCATGAAGTTGTCAGCCCAAAGGAAATCTTAATAAATTGGGCAGTGAATGTTATTCCTTGCAACTGTGTGTGTTATATGAAGAATGTGCTTCCAGTATCTGGCACTGCCAGCCCTTTTCTGTGACTTGTCAAATGGGACTTAGTGATTCTGTGAAGAGCCAAGTTTCCAGTCATTAGGGCAACTGGTGGTATGTGGAGCAGCTCTTATCAGAGCAGCTGCAGACAGTTGTGTGCTCGCATCAAAATACCTGGTTTCTACATCCAGATGATGATTTTGCAAGTGCTGACTGCATATTAAGTGCAGTTATTGGTGTTATCCCTCTGACATTAAAACACTATAAAGGTGCACCAGTCCAAAGGTGTAAGCTGGCTTTGAACCTCAAAGGCTGCATTCGGAAAAGGAGGCTGAGGGGGAGACCTTATTGTTCTCTACAGCTACTTGAAAGGAGGCTGTAGCAAGGTGAGGATCAGTCTCTTCTCCCAAGTAACAAGTGATAGAACAAGAGGAAATGGCCTCAGGTTGTGCCAGGGGAGGTTTAGATTGGATATTAGGAAAAATTTCTTCACCGAAAGTGTTGTCAAGCATTGAAAAAGGCTTCCCAGAGAAGTGGTTGAATCACCATCCCTGGAAGTATTTAAAAGATGGGTAGACGTGGTGCTTAGGGACATGGTTTGGTGGTGGTTTTTGCAGTGTTAGGTTGATGGTTGGGCTCAGTGATCTTAAAGGTCCCCTCCAACTGAGACAAGTCTATGATTCTATGACACTGTAGGTAGGGGTACGTGTGGGAACATCTGTCACTGCTGTGCTTGCACATTCAGACTCCAGTCTTGCTTGAGAAACCCTGAGCAATCACAGTTCTCAGCGTCGTTACATCTAAGGGAGCACAGTAGGAAGAGTATTCAACAGCAGAGATGGACCTGAGACTCTCCCTAATATGAACATGATTGTTTCCCATAGGGAAAACCTGGAGAACCAGGGCTCCCAGGCCAGGAGGGTGCCAGAGGCTTACCGGTAGGTGCTGCTCTGAAGGGTTCAATCCAATCACTTTTCTTCACTATAGCTGGGAAGCTTTTGTTGGGCAGATGACGTCCCTTACTGACGCAGACATTGAATCAAATAGCTGGCCTGGCTCAGAATAGTCACACCATTGTGACTCAATAAATAAATAATCAACAAAAATCGAACGCTGGCATTTCCAAATCCTTCACACTTGGAGAAGGTCCCTTGCCTAGAAGTTAAAACACATAACCTCATGATACCACTTCTACCAGAAGGCATGGTCACAGCTCTAGTCCTTGTGCTGTTACGTGTCTTCAGAAAGGACAGAGACAATGAAATTTAAGGTTAAAAAGTTGGCTGGTCACACCAGGAATACACTTGAAGCCTAAGGAGCTATGGAAAGCTCTTTCTTCCTGCGATGTGGCCCTTCCTAATCACTCCTTGGCACATGGCAGATCCACACTGACCAGTCCCCAGTAATCTTAGGCAAAATTGGGAAGGTTATTAAGCACACATTCAAGCTAGAGTTTTCTTAGTGTTTAGGTAATGGGTAATTACTGATTTAATTCTCTTTGGCAGGGTTTCAAAGGACAGAGAGGTGATACAGGTCCCCCAGGTCCCCGGGTAAGTAACTTGTACCACGTGCATGATTATCCTTAGGAGAAAGATTGTGTGAATCGAAGTTGACCTTTCTGAGGCAATAGGTAAAATAATGACAGGTCTGTGTTTAATATTATTGTTTTCAACCACAACCCCGTGGGTCACACCTGTGGCGTACAATCACAGCAGCTGTTTTCACTCCCTCTGTGGAAGTTCTGCTTCCAGGTAAGGCGAGGCAGCTGGTAAAGCTGAGTCCTCCGATGCTCCCTTTATGAGAAGGTTTCAGGGATGCCTCCATACCACATCCCTCTGGTATAAATGCTGATGTTTAAGGTGAGGAAACCTAGATCACTCGTTGAACAAGTATCAGCTCTTCTCTAAAAATGACTAAGTACAAAGATGAGAGACAAAACTTACAGAAATGAGAATAGAAAAGCCCTTTGACTTAGTTGCCTCTGGATCATAAACCCCAGAACTCACGTCCTGCGTGAAAAGTTGGCCTCCTCTCGGTTCTGAGCAATGCAGTACAAAAAGCTCCGAGGTGTACAAAGTGGAATACAAAACAATGTCCTTCTGCCTAAATTCTGGCTTTTTACAGGGAGATAAAATGCTCTGCTTGCAGGAGTTTAGCTGAAAAACCCAGTGCTGGAGTTCCTCATCTCTTCCTTGTTACAGTAGCTTCTGTATCGTGGATAGGTTGGTGGCTTTCAGTGACTGCACTGGCAGTAGCAGATATTGTGCTGGGAAGCAGTGCACTGCCTTGTGCATCACTTACAGAAGATGCTTCTGAGTTATTTTTATAAGCTGCGTGTCACGTATGATGTACGAGGCTCTTGCTGGCTTTTAAAAACTTTTCACTGAGCTCAGTCCAATATCTCAGAAACCCATACCAGATACAGTGATGTTACTGGTCTGTCTTTGACCTTGAGCTGGTCTCTCTTTCCTTTTTGCTGAATTGCAGGGGGAGCCAGGTGCGACAGGTCCTGCTGGGCATGAGGGGCCACCAGGGAAGGATGTAAGTACACCATTTTGAGCAGAAACTAATCTCTTTCTCCCTGACAAATGAAGATTTTAATTCACGGCGACCCTGACCTAAAACAACTGCAGAAACTGCAATGAAGGGTGAATTGCTGCAGCAGCAGCAGCGCACAGGGAATGATTTGTGCAAAGATCATTAGGGTAACAAAGAATTTGAGGAGCTTTGTCACTGCTCAGCTGCTGACACTTAAATGTCAGCGATATCTTTGGAAAAGCAGAGAGAGGTGCATTATTTGAATCCCAGGCTGTGCTGTGATAGCCATGGACCTGCTTTCTGCCACCCCTCTCCGAGCAGCGCTTGGTTCTGTGGGTCCCTCTGGGCCAGGTTCTGTCACGCTTCCTCTGCAGAAGCTGTACCCTACTGCCTGGGTAGCTCCTCCGAAATCTGTGAAATGCCTATGGAATACGATGCTGCTGCTCAGAGGAATGAGAGACGGTACAAACAGATCTTCTGACATTATTAGCGTCAAACGCAGTCACGTAACAGAGTCCTGGGAGAGCGCGGCTGACGTGGGATCCTGCAGCAGCCGCTGGGCGATGTACCCCACGGCTGATGTGCCATTGCCAGGGGGCCTGGGGAAGTGGTTTCTCATTTGCACCCCCTTGTATCACTGGAAAACTGTTGTGCTATAAATGGTAACCTTCAAAGTAAAATGGAAGACAGACCTCGGGGAAGATAGAAGCCAGTCTTAAGGCCCCCTCGGGAGAGAATGAAGTAGTCAATGTTTGAGGAATACTGGGGAATCTCTGTCCCCGAGAAAACAAGCTTTAAGATAATCTGATAATAATGGTTTCTGCCTGTAATCAGATTGCATTTAGTGATAGAACTTTAAAATTCAAAAGGCTGTTCTTCCTCATACATAACTGAAAGGGGGTAGTGACACCTTAATGCTGTTTCCCTCTAATACGTGAGCAGCCTAATTTAGTAGGAACGTTTTCAAATGCCTGTTTGCTTGTCTTCATGTCAGATCTTTCCCTCTCACTGGAATATTTTCTTCATTTCAGGGTGAAACAGGTCCCATAGGACCACAAGGCCCTCGAGGTCTCAGAGGGCCGCCGGTGAGTTTTCTCTCCCAACAAGTCAGTTCTGGAGGTATGTTGTGTATAGTGGGAACGTCCTGCAGTCCAGAACTCTAGTTTGGAAGAAGAATTTTGAGCAAAATTCAAGTGATGTTTGATTAAAACACTTTGCCTAGTTTGAGAAAGACAAATCAGAACAATATTGCTAGAAACTGATGAAGATTTATAATAGTGCAATGGAGTGATGGTTGCTGACTTGGTGGGAAGGATAGTTTAATGGATTCTGGCAGGACTGCATTGTCAGAAGAACTCATATTCCAGTCCTGCCTCTGACATCTCACTCACTTCTCATATGTCCTCAGTTTTCAAAGGCAGACACTAATTGCGGGTGCCCAGTTTGAGATATGTGGGCTCCAGCTGTGATGTTATTCATTTTTGTCACGGTTGCTGTAATTTCTTCTGGGGGAAAAAAAAAAAGCAGCATAATTTTAGGAGAAGTTTTGTTTAATTGAAGACCTGTAGTGTTTTATTACAACTTCAGTGGAGAAATGGTAATTTAGTTGACATTTCAGAAAGTGTCATTTGGGACGGCTGAGAAATTACTTTTATTAATTTCATGGGTTTTTTAATTCTCTCTTAAAAATCAGCCCTTTCCAAATCTGAATGCAAGTCTCTGTTGCTGAACCTGGGCACATCTTTAATATGTTGCAGCGAGTGATTTCTTTCCCTTCTCAGAAGACCTGCTAGTGAAACAGATTCTACAACGTGTTCCAACGTGTTCCATAATCAGGGCTAAATGCTGATTCAGCCAGCAATGCCAGGAGCTGGAGCTGGAGGTCCCTTGGAGCTGGGAGGATAGGGGTTTGAATTTGAGTAGAGGAACATATGGAGAGCTCCTCTGTCTGTCTTGTAATGTATCTCATTATTCCTGTTCTGCTGACATCACTCACTAACGTGTCATGCCCCTGCATAATGCTAGCAATGAATAAAAAGATTTGAGGAGGCAGAAATTGTCGTTAAATCCAGGCCATATTCTTCTTTGGAGAAGAGATACTTGGGGTTTTGTATATTGGAGGGCAAAGCATCAGTGCCTCTTGTTATTCCTCTGCTTTGTTTCTTCTTTAACAAGGCGCATGAGGAATGATTTTGAATATTGCCATTAAAAAGGCTGGTCTTTATGGTCAGCTCCAATGCAGGGAAAAACATCTCTGCATGGTGAGCTGGGAAGAGCAGGGCGTAGACTTTCATCTCACCAAACTAGAGTCAAGGTAGATGTTCAGCTCAGCTACTTTGATAAGGAACAGTGAGAAACAGGTCCTTCTGAATGGTCATTTGGCTCGTTCTGAGTTGTTTGGTGCCAAGCAAGTATCAAATGTCTCAAGGCTTTAGAACAAGTGTTTCTCTCTGTTCCCCAAAAAATGGGAAGCCTGAGTTGATTAAAAGGTAGATGCCTGGCCTCTGGACCCTGATTCAGGTGACAGCCCTGAGGAGAGAGTGGTAGGTGGTAACTTGCAGAACCTACCTCAGCCACTGGAGAGAGGAAGGTTTTTAAATCAGGAAGGTGTGGGGGAATCTGGAGATATCTGTTGACTAGTGCAGAGCACTTTAACGTTTCTTAATGAGTTGCCAAGAGTTGCTTCAAACATGGACTAAAGGGCCTTTTCTGGACACTAGTAACTTGGAGCTGCCATAGTAGGTGTCTCCATCCACAGGAGGATGCTGCATATGATAGGGATAAGGGTGAAGAAATGGAGGAGGAGAAGGAGTGCTGGTTAGGACCTCTTTAGACTAGGGGTCTAGATTTGGGTCCACATCTCTCTCTTTTTGTCCTGAGATAGGGTCAGCCACGCAAGCAGGGGATGCAGAAATTGTGGGTTCCATTGCAAATAAGACATCCTTACTTGTAGTCTGCCTAGAGAGGAGGTTGGACAATGGAAATCCCTGGTGGTGTAGCAGTAGGTGGATATTTTTAATTGTGGTATATGCTATTTCACTAACCTTTCTTCCTTTTGACATAGGGCAAGAACGGATCACCTGGATCTGCAGGAGAACCTGGCCCAGCAGGTAACCCAGTAAGTACCACAAAGAGAAGCTCATGCAGTAAGCAGTTACGTCAAGGAGAGGTGACTGATGAAGTATAGGTGAAGTGGATTATGTGTAGCTGCTTACCATCCCTGAAGGTGCCAAGTCTGAAGATCAGTGATCTGAAAATCACTGGTTGGCCGCGGCATCTCAGAGGGTTTGGCTACGTTCCTGGAACTGAGCTGCTCGCTGGGTCATCGTTTTTTCCCAGCAAAAGTTAAGTGTTCACAGAAAAAGGAAATGATTGATTACCCGCTATGGAAAAAAAAAAAAAAAAAAAGATTGGCATGCCTCCTCTTCACCGGTAGATTCAATTTTGCCAAGCAGAGACTGTGCAGCCAGCAGAGAGTTGTCACAAGGAAGGAGAGGGCCTCGGGGAGCTGGCAGACTGCCATCGAGGAGTAGCAGCGGCAGAAAAAATCCTCCTCAGGCACTTGGGGAAGGAGCAGGCAGTGGGCAGTAAACCAAGATCACCAAGCAGAATGAAACTCCCCTGGGGCCATCCTGTGCAAAAGAACAGCATGGTAATGAGGAGCTGTTAGAGGGACAGTGAGGAGGGTTTTATTCCTCTGTTCTGCTGCTGAAATCCATGCAAATGTACTTTTGTGCCCAGTAGCATCTGTTGAAATACGATTACCCCCTAGGAAAAAAAAAAAAAAAAAAAAGATTGGCATGCCTCATCTTCACCGGTAGATTTAATTTTGCCAAGCAGAGACTGTGCAGCCAGCAGAGAGTTGTCACAAGGAAGGAGAGGGCCTCGGGGAGCTGGCAGACTGCCATCGAGGAGTAGCAGCGGCAGAAAAAATCCTCCTCAGGCACTTGGGGAAGGAGCAGGCAGTGGGCAGTAAACCAAGATCACCAAGCAGAATGAAACTCCCCTGGGGCCATCCTGTGCAAAAGAACAGCATGGTAATGAGGAGCTGTTAGAGGGACAGTGAGGAGGGTTTTATTCCTCTGTTCTGCTGCTGAAATCCATGCAAATGTACTTTTGTGCCCAGTAGCATCTGTTGAAATACAGGGCCATTCCCTCTGTCCACCCAGACGTTACAGCTTGCTGGGCTGGTAGATTCAGATAGAAAAAAAGGCATAGCAGGAGGAATCTGAAAAATTGCATCAGGATTTCACTCTTCTTTGTGGCCCTTGCAATGCCATAAAGCAACCTCGGCCTCGCCACGGACTTGTGCCCTCAGCACAAGGTGTTTTGCTGCAGGGATGTCTCCTCCCGAGCGGCCGCAGAGACACAAGCAACACCTTTCTGCATGGGGAGGTGATAACTCACCGATTACAGGGGCAGTGCAGTCTCGCAGCCTTTCTGCAGCCAAGAATTAGCACCATGGCTTTTTTCTCCTTGACACAACTTCTTCTTTCCTTCCTGGGACCACTGCCATTACTCCTTACCCCCTGGATCCCCGCTGTTGCCTTTTCAACCTTCATTTCTTCTTATCACGCCTGTCCCCAATTCCTGTCACTGCTTTTTGGCTTTCTGAGTCTTCACCTGGCCACTGTGTCTTTGGGATGCCCTGTGAGTGCCAAAGGGGGGGTTATTTTTTAATCATCATCGTGTTATCACATTACCAAGACAGTCAGCTAGCGACCCAGGGACTCACCAGGCAGCTTCCTGCACAAACACAGAACTACAGCAGTCTCCGCTCCAGAGGATTTACAGTCCAAAAATAACACAAGAGATTGAAAAAGGATAAAGTCAGATGGATGAGAAAGAGGAAACAATGAGACAGTATTGGTCAGCGGAGCAGACAGTCATCTCATCAGTATCCTTCTCTGTCATTAAAATTAATCCTCTCCCTTTCATAAAGGTTATTATGGGAAGTGTTTCCATGTGCTGTACAAAAATCCTTTATTTCCAACTTGTCTGGAAAGGCACTAATTTCCTTCTCTATGTGGTGTGATGAGCCAATATATTATACTTCTATATTGAAAAAAGGGAGAAGCGAGAACGGTTATCATGGCAATAAGAGTTTCTTTTCCACTTTCACCATTGCTGACCTGTAATCACAAAGTAAAACGTGCCAGGACCTTTCTCCTTTCGCATCTGCTGGGTACCAGTGCCCATCCCTCTTCACATGGCACGTGCCTGAGCCTGCACACAGAAATGCAGCCCAGCCCCTGACATCTCCAGGGCTGATGGCTTAACCCAAAACCATGGGCTTTTGTGCCTGCCAGGGTCCATTGGTGCTCATTTACACAAGACGGTCTTGAAATGAAGACAAGTTTCACTCTAAGAAGAAAAAAGGATACGTTAGGAATTAGAAGGCAGGGGACAAAGGCGTGAAAGAAAAGGTTAAAAGAGGAGTAAAAAAGAGTAAAAGAAATCAGAAGTGTACGTGAGACTCTGTGTCATGAACTGCCATTTAATCTGCCCTGTTCTGTAAGAAAAAGGGATAGTTTGGCAAAATATGACGAGAAATAACTAAAGGGCAGACTTTTTTGAAATTGAACTTGAAAATAAAGGCAAAAGAGGAACTCGGTAGTTGTCTGTTGATTGTATTCTCAGATTTTTGGCTTTATGGCCATCTGCACTATTTCCCTGTCGTCGCACATCACAGCGTTTCCGCTCTGCAACACCACCTTGTAAGCCGTGCAGCGCCAGAATCGCCACTGAACATACCTCCTGTCACTTCCATAATTGTCACTTCTTTTTCATCTTCTCGCAGGGACCCCGCATAGCTTATTAATAATGCAAGCGTGGTGTTTGCAATCTGCTTTTCTAAGTGACTTTGTTCTTCCGTTCCTTGTCAGTTTTGGGAATCCTGCTGCTACGGTGAAATTTCCCACTTCCAATGTATCTCTAAATGCATGCTTTGGAAAAGAGATGTTGGAGAAAGGGCTGCTAGTGTCTGTCTCATTTCTGTCCTAAGGGTCCTAAAGGAAATAAAGGAGAAAATGGCAGCCCAGGACTCCCTGGCTTCATAGGACCTCGAGGACCACCTGTGAGTATGTCTGGGGATTGATAAGACCCACTAATTGCCTGCTTTGAAATGCTGGACTGATGAAGGTGGAACATAGTCATCTTTAATTGGGTAAAAAGCATAGGCAGGGTTCCAACAGATGAAGAAACCACACTCTGTACTTCTAAAGGAAATTGGACTGCAAAAAATAACATTTTTCTTATGGATCATCATCCATAATCTCATTTACTGAGGTGGTACCTGATATTGTGTGCGTTAATCGGGCTGGTTCAATAGTCTTCTTAATATGGTTATGGTGTATTTAAGTTACTCAAACTATATCTCTGCATGAACCCCAGAAAGGCTCAATAGAGAAATTTTAAGTGCTGATAATAACATAGGTGCTTCTAATATTTGCTCTTCCAAGGAAAATTCCTTTGTTACCAGCAACAGAGGTACATTGCAGTTAAAGTATTCATATATGTCCCAAAGTGATCTAAAATAATACCTATACATGTGAAAATATCACAGCCTTGAAATCCAGTATTTTCCAAGGCGAGTGAAACGTGTTACATTCCACTGGAAGGATGGAAAATGTGAAAGTTAGGCAAACATTTTTGTTTCTTGCTCTTTTGTGACTTAAAATAAGTTTTAAAAGGTTTTCATGTGAATCTATCAGAGCTGAATCATCCACGGGATGATTATTTTTTTTTTCTTTCTCTTTTTTTTTTTTATGATTGGAAAGGGTATTTCATGATGAAAAGAGGAGAAAGAAATATTTCTCTGGAAAATTAATTTAAAGTAGCAAACGTGGTGGCCACTTAAAACTGAAGTGGCCCTAAGGAATACTTGAGTGAGTCTGATGCTGCCTAATTTGGATCTGATGCGATCACACAGCTGTGATTAGTCACATTGCTCATGCGTGCATAGGCAAATGCTAGTGCTGTCAAAGCTGTTATATGTGCTTCCAGATTATGGGGAAAAAATACCACCTGCATGCATACATTACAGATGTGATCATGTGTGTGGATTGTAAATGGACTATAAAGATGAATCTTTCCATTCACAATATGAGAAAGTGGGAAGAATTTTAGCACTGTCTGATTTAACGTTTGCTTTGCTCTATCAGTGCACTTCAGGACTGCAGTGACTAAAATGCAAAGATTATATTGCCTAATTATCACATCATAAAGGCAAAATACAGAAAAAAATCATAATAGGGTGCTTGTTATTTGATACAGTTCTGAAAGACAGACAAGATTTCAGGCTCAAACTTGCTTTATCACTGTTGTCTCAGCTGGTGTAATACAAGATGGTACCTCCCCTTAAAAATTGTTGTCCCCCTTACATCTTTAGACTGTTCTGGCAATAACATTGTCACAGATTAAGCTAAAACAGCCCAAGTAAAGTTTATGAAGCTTTGTGAAATACAAGAAAAAGGAATAATACGTATTCAAAGCAGGAACACACTTTCAATGAAACATCCGTCCTGATCTCAACTACTTCGGTAGAAATTCCTTCCTTTTATATACAGAGATTTACATGGTATGCTGCTTTACTAGAAAATGCTTTCTAAATAGTAGGATGTGTCTTTCCAGGAATGTCCTATAGCGGTAGGATAAGGATAAAATGATCCAAACCTGCTGCTATGTAGCAGAAAACTTGTGCTCTAACTCATGGTTATTAGGTAGGGTCTTCCTTCCACCTCCTTGCAGTTCTGTACTAAATTTACTCTCTGTGTCTCTCAGGGAGAACCGGGAGAAAAAGGCTCTCCTGGAAAAGAGGTAAGTGAAATTCCAAGTTGTTTCAAAGCAGGGCTGGTGTCTTGGGAAAAAAACAACATGAAAGATGCTACCTGGGTTGCAACAAATTGGTATTTTTTCCTTGAATTGTTGATATTTGTGAGTAAACAGGGAGCTGTCAGGAATCTATGGGTATGTCAGGGAAATACATTTTCCCCAGGTCACAAGAATCATTGCAAAGGCATACACTTTATTATTTACTGATATTATGGATAGTTCTTTCATGCTCACCCTTCATTTTTTGCAGGGTGCACCAGGGAAACCGGGTGAAATTGGCTCCAAAGGAGAGAGGGTAGGTTGGAGAATATTATTAGTTATTTCATTATGTTGAAATAGAGAGCTATTTTGAGTTAGGGGCTGAGGGCAGGGGTGATTCAAGAGTGAAGAGCAACCTCCAGAGATCTGCCATACTCCCCACCCTCCCAGCCCTCTCTTTAATCATTCTCCACCAGTAATAATTTGTGGATCATTTGTAATGCACCAGATGTTGTGTTCAGTAACTTTGCCAGCTCAGCTGTTTGTGTTCCGCTGTGCTTGGAAATCAGAAGTTTGCCTCTTATTTTGTGGTGGTAATGTCGGCTTTTTCACCTAGGGAGAGCCTGGCACCAAAGGAGAAAAAGGCCCTCAAGGAGAAAAAGGCCCTCCAGGTGATCCTGGGATACCTGGTCATAAAGGCCATCCAGGACTTATGGGTCCCCATGGACCCCCCGGAGACAATGGGCAAGTTGGACCTCCTGGTCCTCCAGGACAGCCAGGATTTCCAGGACCAAGGGTAAGATTGCCAGAGAAAGGGTTTGTACAGTAATTTTACTGCCTCAGTGTGTGACCAGAAAAGTACTTAAGATAATGGTAAAAGTGGTAGAAACCAGAGCAAGTGTGTGTTATAATGGTGAAGAAAGATTTTTATCTCCTGTCTCTTGAGACATGAAAAAAGAGAGCTAGAGCATATCCCAGGGAAATGCTGGGGGGGTGTTGGACTGAAATCCAGGAGAGCTGAGCAATCCAGACCTATAGCCAAGGCAGCCAGTCCCTGACACCTTATGCCCCTAAAAGCCTAAATCAGGTTGTGTGACTATGGCCACGGGTCTGGAGTCTGAAAAAGCTTCTTTCTATTGGGCTGTTAGTGCGTAGCGTTGCATACGGAGGTCTTACGCCTTCCTCTGCTGCTGGTTGTTATGAGAGACAAAATGCTGAGCCGTGAAAAGGTCACCGCTCTATTCCTGGAAATCCTGAAGTCAGCTCATCAGAATTCATAAAATCCTATTTTTGTTTGATACTCTTTTTTTTTTTTTTTTCCCCTAACGGGAAACAATCTTGCTACTGAGAGTGCCTGAGGGTAATGTATGTAGAAGAATGAGAAAAACTACCAACACTAGTGAAGCTGCTATACCCATCCTGAGGATGAATTGGAGAGTACCTCGGAGGGGAATAAACAGTGAAATAATCTCTGATGTAAAAGCTGGGTAAATTTTAGACAAAACATTTCTTTGTGTGTCTCAACATCATAGAGATTCGATGAAATGCAGTGGTGATTGTGGAGACTAATGCAACTAATGCAGTTAAAGCTTGAAAAGATAATTTCTAAGCCTTTGAAATGTGTTCCACAATCATGTTTACTTGCTGGGGTATTCACTAAGAGTACTTAATGACAAAATTGTTTCTTTTGTCACTAACAAACAGATCTGTTTCTCATGCAAAATTTGTGTTGGGAAGCAGGCAGCAAATAGACCAATTCTGTACTTACCAGCAATGTTATTGGTTAAAATGGAAATGTCTCTTAGTGATTTAATAAAATTTGCATTTCTTAATGAAGAGTAACTTCTGATTCAGAAGACCTTACAAGGTTTTTATAAATATAGAGGACACAGACTGCATCCTTCTATGTTAAAAGGACAGGTGTGAGAGAAAAGGAACACTTACATGTGAATAGCTCATACGCGAAAAAATGCAGCCCTTAGGTTGACCAGAAGTATTTTCAAAACTGGTAAAAATTCAAATAATAATTTTAGCCAAAAAATGAAAAGTGTATTTCAAGTGAAAAGTCTCACTTTATGATTTACAAAGGAAAACATTTTATCTTCCGGGTTCAAAATGGTTTATTTTTTACATACAGCTGCACTTTTGAGTTTATGCAAAGACAAGAGTCTGATTACCCTAAAAGCACTTTTTTTTATTATCTTGGGAAACCACAATCTAAAAAAATTCTCCTTCCACCTACTGAAAATCCTTTCATTGTTTTTTCAGTTGCATCATCCAGAGTTGTTGTTCACATAGCTTTGAGTTTTGACAGCTGTTACAGCTGTTCAACAGCAATGTCACACAAAAGAGCAGAGAGAGGGCATGACAGAGACAGACACTGTCCCTTGGAGGCTGGGTAGGGGGCCGAGGCCAGGCAGCCACATCCCATCTCCCTTCAACTGCCTGAAATCGTCAGAACCTTGTACTCGTTTGGAAGAGTGGGTATCATATGTGTAAATTGGCTTCTGTTCCCTGAGAGAGGGCCTGTTGTTGGGCAATGCATCCAGAATGAGTGTTTATAGTGAGTCTACATACCCACCTTAAGTACCCTGTAGACATGTGTGCTTCTCCCATATAACGATTAGAGTTGGAAGTGACCTTAAAGATCACCTCGTTCCAACCTCCCTTCCATGGACAGGGATACCTGCCACTAGAACAGGTTGCTCCAAGCCCCATCCACCCTGGCCTTGAACACCTCCAGGGATGGGGCATCTACAACTTCTCTGGGCAACCTGTTTCAGTCTCTCACCATCCTCCCAGTAAATAATTTCTTCCTAATATCTAATCTAAATTTACCCTCTTTCAATTTAAAACCATTACCCTAGTAGACTTCCAACTATGATTCAGTAGGGCAGAGGATGTCTCCTGATTCAATTTCTACTACTTCTCCTCTGACTGTGTATAGGAGGGAGATTTTCTCTGGTAAGGAGACAGGGACAGTATCCCAACTATTCCCTCTGACCAGGCTCCCTGCTTACACTGCTGAGCCCATGGCCTGCCAGCAGGTTGGGAATTGTGGGTGTTTTGAGTCCCTTTATGTTCTTCTTTCAGGTAGTCCCTGCAGCCCTCTGTATGCTGTGGGTGATTAAATGCAACCTACTAAACCGTTTGTGGAGGGTTTAATTTGCATATCCCCCAGCTGTGATTATGATAACTTGTTATTGCTGTGATTATTACTCTCTAGGGGGAACCCCCGTCTCTAGACACTTTGAGAAGGCTCATCCAAGAGGAGTTAGCCAAGCAGCTAGATGGTAAGTAACCGGCTCTGGGAAGCCAGAAAATATATCTGTGAATATGAAAGATACTTTACATAGCTGTGGTGGCACCTTAACCTCTCCTGCTAATGGAGGGCAATGTTGCAATATGCCTGCCTGGAAGCAGTAGCGTGTAAAATGAAATGTGCTCAGCAAGATTTACCATTACTCAAGCTTGATGTTGCCAGCAATAGCACAGGGGCTTTCTCCCTTCTGCAACCCAAGGCCATTGCCCGTGCTAAGCACCTTGTGGCTTTTTGCTACCAAAACAGCTTTGCTACAGAGACTCATTCCTGCAGATGACTGGGCTGAGATGGTAGGACAAGAGAAGATACAAATTCAGAGTAATTTGGGGCCCTGGAAGAGAAAGTAAACAGAGTAGGAGCCCATGGAAGGACTATGGGCTCTGATAAACTTGCCTTTGAAGTCCCAGCTAGAGGATAATGGCTGTGACAATATGATGAGAGGGGTGGAGTGGGTGTGGGCTGCTGCTTTGCTCAAAGTATGTGAGTTGCAGACCATTACTGACCTCATCTACAGCGAAATGCAGAGCTGTAGTGCTTCTCGCACCCCTCTTGGAGCAGCTGACACATAGCTGCAGGCATTTTCCTCCATGCTTAAGATCATGGTTCAATGGAGTGATTTATTTGAAGGATTTTATTTACCCACTCTCAGACTTTAAAACTCCTTGCCAATCTAAAAGCATTGAAAATTTTTGATCAATGAGGAGAAGACAGAAAACCCTTCTGCCTCTATTCAGTAGGATGTTTTTGTGATGCTGAGTATGTCTTAAGAGCTCTCTAGGCTGTTCAGGGTCTTCATATGGAAGTGCCAAGCAAATATGCCTGCTTGGAAATTGAAGAATCTGCTGACGGAGGGAGCTGCCTTAGTTCCTGACTTCACAGCCAGAGATGGGTACATTAGCTTTAACTCCATGTGTGTAACCACCCAGAACAAAAAATGTAAGCTTTCTTCCTACAGAGCAGCCATGTAGAATCTCACTCTATGTAGCAGAAGCAGCGGAAATAGACTCTCTTTTACAGAACAGCAAAGATTCCAGTTTGACAGAAATCCACCAGCTGCACAGCTAAAGGAAAGGATATTTCAGATCCTGGTGGACCAGGAGCGGAGGTTGAGAGAATTGTTTAAGGATGAAATTTTGGGAGAGATTTAAAGCTACTGAGAAATTAGGTTTAAATAGTATCGAGAGGATCGGAGGGCACTACTGTGGCTTATTGGGAAGGATTGTGTGGGGACAACAAATGTGTGGCTCTGAAAAACTGATCTGTGACAATACTTGGACTTTACTGGGCCACTGATTCTGGCTCTCCATGTCTTGAAGCACTGACCTTCTAGTCTAACAAACTCATTTTCCTCTGTTCACAGCAAAGTTAGCTTATCTCCTGGCTGAGTTACAGCCTGCACATGTAAAAGCATCCCATGGCAGACCAGGACCTCCTGGTCCCCCCGGGAAGGAAGGACTTCCAGGAAGAACTGGCCCTCCAGGAGAGCCTGGACAGCCGGGACAGACTGGGTCTGAAGGGCCACCTGGACCAATTGGTCCAAAAGGTGAGTGAAGCTGGGTATGTCTGGGAAGTCGATAAAGGGATGTGTCCACCACACTTCGATGTCCACCTCCCCTGTTAGTAGCATCTAAGTGGTTTTCAAAATGCATGTGTTAGAAACAATCTGTTGAACCAGAAGTGGTTCATGAAGATGATCTTCATGAAACTATTAAGATTCTGTGGTGAATGTGACCAGCAATTGCTGGCATGTTCCACCTCTGTCCAGAATTGAAGTGGGGTGAGTTTTCATTCCCACTTAACAACCCTCCTCAAAGCACTGGCCAAAATTAGGAATTATTTATAGCAAATATGTTGGCTTCAGTGTGGAGGGAAGACCTATGGTGGTATTCTTTACTTCTGTAGATCATGTTCTTAAGTTCATTATTTTTCTTTCCCTCTTTACAGGAGAAAGAGGAGCAAAGGGTGAGAAAGGAGACACTGGTGTTGGCCAACGAGGGGAAATAGGTCCTCCAGGAATTCCAGGTATGTTTATTCAGAACACCCCACAAAACACATCACACAAAACCACTACAAGGACACAGGTCTCTGCCGTATAGATAAACGATCAGGATAACATAAATACGGCATACACGATTTCTGTAGAAAGTGGCCCAAAGGGAAGAAATGTATTACTAGCATCATATCTGGCCACCGTTGTTTCCTCAGCCTGTTTGACAGGCGTTATGATCCATCTCAGTAAGAGCTAGGTTAACTCACCTTTGGGACAAATCCAAAGTGAAGCTTTAATTACTAGATGCACTGTGAAGTGTCCTCTATGCCTTTGCCAGAATTTTGTCGTGACCAAGCTGAACCCAGAGGTCCTGGCAGCTTCAGATGTCATAAAAGGTCATATCCAACACCTGTGCCTCAGGCATACAACTCATGCTGGCAAAGAAGGAGCAAATACACTTTGTTTCTAATTTGAAATTAGGAGCCATTGATCAGTTTTGCCTTCACCCTGCCTTGCTGGAGAAGGAAAGTATGGGGAGCCTTCATATCTCCATGGTGTGCATTTGGCATACTGGCCCTGCATTGCCTTAAAATAACTGTGGACACACTGTGCTTCATGTGAATGAGTTATCTCCCAAAAGTCAGTTCTTGCCTCAAGCATTCCCATCCTCACCTCCTCTCTATGAGGACTGTATGTTGTTGGTTGGCTTGTGCAGCTGCACAACTTCAGCAACCTGGTGACAGAGGAAGACCAGCAATAGCACACAGTTGTGCAGCCCAAGGATGCCACAGAGGATGGAAATCGTGCGTTCAGATGAGATACACTTGCCACATCCTTGTAGATACAAGCCAGCTAGGCCCCAGGCTGTGGAAGCTGATGTTTGCACCCAGGTTGGCAGCAAAACCACTCATCAAGGGCATTTTGTTTTTACTTCAGGCCTCCCAGGGGAGCCTGGTTATGCCAAAGATGGGATGCCAGGACCACCCGGCCCTCAAGGTGAAGCTGGGGTACCTGGTCTCGCGGGCCCTCAGGGACCTCCGGGAGTCAACGGGCAGTGCGACCCCTCTCAGTGCGCTTACTATGCAAGCCTGGCTGCCAGACCCGCCAACGTCAAGGGGCCCTAGCGTGCAGGGGATACCCCCAGACTTGTTTTTAAAACTTGAATTCATCATGCCTGCCAAGAGCTCTCAGATGTCTTCAACTGGGTTTCTTTCGTGGGAGGCCTTCTAAAGCCAACAAATGCTGCCGGTCGGTCAGATTATTTTTATGAATTATAATTATTATTATTATTATTATCTTTGATGTGATATGTGAATTTGTTTTTGTTTTCTCTAACATCAGGGCATATTACCACATTAAAAATAAGTGATTTTTTCCTCTTTTGAAGAGCATACAGTATTGACGCATTGTGTAGCTGTTTATGCAAAACCATTCCGATGCCAAAATTTTTGTCTGTTACCTGGTTAATTCTTTCCAAAGCTTTACCCCTCACCCTTGAAACAGAAATCAAATCCTTCACTGTGCAGTCCAGGGCATTAACTGTGAGACACAGGCTGATTGCAGGGTTGTTGGTGCTGTCTGCCATCCACATGGAAGGAAGGAAGGCAACGCCATGCCAAAGCTGGGAAAGGGGTCTCCAGTATATTCAGGTCACGATGGACAGACAGTTATGAATTGCCAGTGCACATTTCCCAGAAACTTCCTGTTAAATTTAATGTTCTTCTGCCTATAAGTGAATCTGTATCCTATAGGAACTACTTTTTATGGGACCATGTCAGATCTCACAGTAAGGCCTGAAGAGACCACAGAGATGATCTAAACCTCCTCACTGCTCCCTGTGGAAGAACTTCAGTACTCTGAGGGTTTTGGTCCTACCAAATGGAGCTCAGCTTCCTTCTGTCAGGGAAATGCTTCTGCAAAAAGCTGTGATGCTGCCCTCTGTCAGCTCAGGGATGCCAAATCCCCTTTTCATTGTCAGTGCACACACAGGTCCCTACCACCGCTTTGCCCCAAAAGCAGCCAGAGCAGCATAGAAAGTCACATGGCATTAAAAATCTCAGAAAGCCAAGTGTGACCCAACTTGACCATTTTGGATGATCTGCTATGATTATAACTTGGCAGGGTTGTGTTTTAGAGGGCAGGTGAGAAGTTGCAGACTTTTCTGGGAGAAGGTTGATCTTTCGTGAAAGGGTCAGAACAAAGAGTTCTTCAGAAACCCAGAGAAAATTTTGTGTGAGGGTGAAAGGAAAAAGTCAGACACTGTCCATTTTTCCCAATCAGCTAATTGCCAAAATCAACTTGAGAATGCAAAGAGAAAGTAAAGAGGGGATGGAGTCTCAAAAGACCTTCACAGTAGGTCATTTGTGAGTTTAACCCTCTGACCAAGGCAATCCCACCCACAAAGGAGCTGATCTGAGAGGTGACCAGGCCTCAAACATACGTGCTAGCCAGCAGAGCAGCTGCAGTTTCAAAACTCTTCTGCATGAAGCAGTTTGTATCGAGAGATCAGAGTAATGAACCTGACACAGGCATCAAGTGCTGAATGTGTCTGGAAATCTCATCAGGTCATTTGGAGATGGAAGAGAGGCACCCTGCCCTGCTGGCATGGTGTTTCCAAGCTGGCTAAGCTGAACATAACCCACAGCTGTCTATAACCACCCCAGAGTCAGCTCCCACTGCTAAAGCCCAGAGATAACCCTGTGCCAGCCTTGGAGTCTTTTTCTCACCCAGTAGCAGATAAAATTTGCCTCTGCTTTACTGAAAAATGAAATTAAATAACATGTTCACATGCCAAGGTTAAACAAAGTCTTTACTGTGTAGCTCTCAGTGGTGCTATTTTTGCTATCTCCTATGCAAATAAACTCTTTGATTTGATTTTACTGTGTTTCTTGCTATGGAAAGACTAATCAAAGTGAAAATGTCATGAAGTGAAAAGCTTAGGCTTTTAAGTAACTCTCAATGGTATATCTGTTACTGTTCTGCATCTTAGGTCAGCTTTGCTGTATTTCAGTATTCAGCAAGCATGTTGATCACATTCTATTTAACAGCACCATTTTTCCTAGTCCAGGCTGAGCTTTCATCCCTCCATCGGTGAGGTAAAATGGGTTTTCTACACAAGAGATACCTCCCAACCTGGCACAAGCCATCCTTCTGAAGAAATGCAATGGCAATGAGCAGGTTTTATGACGGTCAATCATATTAACTGGGTCATGTTAATGGGACATTTAATTCCTGTCGTGATGGTGACTCCTCAACCTCTGTAGATCATCTCTTATGTGTCTGCATGTGCCATGCATGACATAGACTTTAACACACTCCAGTGCACCATGTGAAGGGTAGATACGTAGTGCCGTTCTGTTTAACAAATTTCAGGGTCTTTCGCCCCTGTGAGATGGTGCACTGATATCTACTTGCAGGAGATCTAGGGGGTTTTTTCGATAACCCCTTTCATCTGAGTGGCAGTTGGAACCATTGCCAAGAGTCTGTATTAGCAACATGAAGGGCACATCTGTATCTTTAATAGCAATTAAAATATCTGCATGGGTTAGGCACAGACTACAGCTCTGCAACTTCTCCACCCAGAAGAGGGGACACAGCCTAATTCTCTTGACTCCAGCATATGGTTGTCTGTTCAGTCTGTTCCTGGAGACACCCCAGACTGTCTCTGTGCCCTAAATTCAGTGGGTGCCATTTCCCTGCTGTTTCTTAAACCTTGTTTTGTCTCCAGCCAGTTAAATGGCATAATCTGTCACTAGTGAGAGGAGTACAAGACACATGCTGCAGACCCAGATCACGACCTGTGTTGAAAGCTACCCTGTTTCTATGGGTATAGTCATCCAAGGGAGGCTTCTACGGCTGCTACCTCTTACGAAGCAAGCCCTCTGTGGACCAACCAGCAATAAAAGGTAAGAAAGGAGGATGCATTTGCAGGATTTCTGCCCTGCATGCCCGAATACTAAAAGGTGCAACAGGTTTTGCCTCAGTCTGTTCTGTGGGTATTTGCAGTCTTTGGGAAGGTGGCCTGAGATTGCTTTCCAAATTAGGTCTGCCATCTGGGCAGATGGTAAACCTACAAGTACAGCCCTGGGCATGGTCAGAAGCTGCCCTCCAGAAAATGTGGATGCTTCTGTGCCTGAGCAGGTGACTGTGCATGCTGGAAGGCGACAAGCAGACATGTATTGTCTGTCCAGCATCTTGCAAGGTGACCACGCAGGCAGGAGGTGGCGGATAGGACAGGGACATGCTGATGGCCTCTTCCCTAACTGCTTTTGAATAAGGGGGACGGTGGCTTTCACATCTCAGTGTTTCTGTCTCTGCAAAAAAGCAGTTGGTGCATCACCATAAAGTCTGTTCACTGGGTCTGAGGTTTAAACCCAGGAATACGCTGATATATTTGTTGATGGTTTTTTGGCTGGTCCTGTGGTAAGAGAGAACATACTGTTAAAACTGCATTAGAGAGCCAGATAATGTATTATTTATATATTTGTAAAAGTGCTAATGATACATGGGTTTTATGGCATCACTGTGGGTTGTTCCTTTTCCTTTTTCTTAAAATCAATTGTGTAAATTATTGCAATTATAGCAAACAGACCATTATTCCGTTAAATTTTTTGTCTGTCAAATAAGCAAATTAGAAAAACAAAACAAAGCAAGAGGATTGCTTGGGAAGATAATTTTTTTCTGTTAAATTATTTAACAATTTATACTTGTTTTCTAAACAGTTTTGAATTAGCTGCTTTTTGGAAGCTGTAGCAGGGAGTGGATTATTTTCCTTCTTTTCCACTTGTGAGTGGCACTCCTCAGTCTGGCCTTGTGAAGCTGTTTTCCTGAGCTGTCTTTTTCCCACCCCTTGTTGTTAATACGGGATAATTAAACTGTGTAAGGCTGAAGTCTATTCTACATGTTTGTTTGGAGATGTGTAATCAAAGCAAGACTACTCTGTTCAGGAGTAAATCAAATGTGTGTAGGTTTTTTTTTCCAGAGAAACACTAAAAATCCTGTAGAAGCTTGTGTCCAAAATGTAAAATAACAAGCAAGCTCTGTGCTCTAACAGGCTGGGACATGGACATGGCTTTTATATTCTAGGCCAATTAAAAAAAAAAAAAAAATTACATTAAAAAAAAAAGAAAATAGAGTTTATCGATGGCTCAGACTTTTAATGGCCAAGCTCTGCCCTGCTATAGATTGCATTTTGGCAGCTTCTGGAGCAGGACTGGATAGTTAGGCATGGCTGGGTTTCACCATCTGACAATGTCTTAGGTGCCAGAGACACTGACATGGAACTGGGAGGTATGATGTAGGGGAAACTTTCCAGATCTTCAGTGGGTGACCCTAGGGAGGAGTATGTATCACATTAAATGATGTAAGACGGTTATGTCTAGGTACCTGAATCCCACACTCAGTATCTCTCAGTGGAATTCGGAGTCAGGCCATGGCACCTGCACTTTGGTGGTTCCAGTGTGAGCTGTGGAGCCTGGAGAGTGGTCCAGCTTATCCTAAAGCAGTTGGCTGAAGCACCTGGGGCTGTGTTGCGTCCACTAACTAGGTCTTCATGGATAAAAGATGTTCTGGTAGCTGTCTTTATCCTCCACCATTATTGACTCATCTTTCCCACTGAGTTGGTGTAGGGTTATATGTATTATAGATGATGAGGTGTTGGTTGTTATATGAGTAGCAGCCAGAAAACTCAGAGGGAGAGGGACAAGTTTATGGCATGAACCTGTGCTGTTCTTCTGCCTGGGAGTGACAGGAAATTGTTTTTAAATGACTGCACTAACTCAACAGACTGAAAGAAACCCACTGCTAGGTCTTTCAGCCTCCATGAGTTGGAGTCAGTGCTGCTGAGGGTTAAGGTTGCTGCTCCATCACCTAGGGAGGAAGAGCAGCACAAAGGCAGAGCCAGCCCATGACTGAAGGCAGGCTTCTGCCCCAGTCTGCAGCCCTGCACAGGGGTGAGCATCCATCAAAGACCGTGAGGAGTTCTCCTGGCTGCTGTCTCTGCAGATCCAGCACTGCTGGAGCAAAAGTCTCTGCATCAGCCACCCAATTGGCTCCTACATCCCAACTTGAGCACCTGTCTGAGGTTCTTAGGGTGATAAGGGTCTATCGGAGTCTGGACTCTCAACACGTTTGTAAATGGTGAAGTTTAATTAAGAAAAGAAAGCCTGCTTAGCTTCATCAGTCTGGATTAAACCTGGAAGTTATAAGTGTAGATTTTTGTCTTCTGACTTGTGAGATGGGAAGAACTGATTAGACAAGCGTGAAAACATGAAGAGCAGGAGACTGGTTTTCAGTGTTGCTTTACAAAACAGATTTTCGCTGTAGGGGCTAAATTCTGAATAACTTGCATAGCTTGACTCAATAATATTGATGCTGGCAATATTCTCATTGGAGTTTGTCTGAACTGAGAATGTCCTGCTGGGTCTCTAGGGAGATCACATGTTGAAAATATGGGCTCCTTCTTATTATTTTACATTTTGGATCATGAACCTTATGTAGAAAGTACAAGGGAACAATTTGACAGAGGGATATTAATCATACTCTGACTTTCCCAATGAGCCAGCCATCAGCGTCAGGAAGAAGGATGTCCTGCAAGATGGAGCAGCAAAGAACCTGCCACCTTGGTAAAGGAAAATCCAGGCTCAAATTCCAGGTGTGAAAAAGTGCAACAGGAGAACAGTGCCCAACATCACAAAAATATCTCTCTCTCTGATGACTGCTTTGGCTCTGGATGATGTGCTGTCTGAAAGACTCGGGGTTTGATTTGAAGAGATAAGCGTGTTTAAGCAGAAGGCAGAACACACGGCAACTTGGTTTATTTCACAGGACAGACGTATTTGACAATGTGTTCTTAGAAACACATTTTTCCCCTTGGTAATGCAGTAGATGGCTTTTGTCCAAGTCTGAAATTACTCTCATTGCAATAACTTCTTCAGCACTTTCTTGATGGGAGTTGAGTTTAAATTTGAGTCCTATTTTTATGGTCAGTTGTGAGGTCTGTAATTTCTGGTAAGCAACTTTCCCTTGCAAGTGTAAATCTTCCTTTTCCTTGGCTGTTATATTCACTCAGCGCCATCCTTGTCTGGGGAGATCAGAACTGAGCAGGGTGGGAAATCATAGCTGATGTGCTTCCCTTCACAAGACTTGGCCTGGTAGACTTGCTTACACTGTACCTTTGACACATTGTCTTCTACCTTTGGTAGCCTGTGTGAGACTGTGGAGACCCCCCTCTCCTTGAAAAGCTTTTGAAATGGTTACCCTAAGCATTTTTTAGTGGAAAGCCTTAAGGATTAGAGAATGAAGTAAAGGAGATGGTTTTTCTCAGCCTGAGGCTTCAAACCCACAATTTTCTCCTTCCAGGAAAATGCCTTGATCTCTACATCACATACTGTGCTGAGTGACTTGGGATAAACCTGGCATTTTTCATGTCTGTTATGGCAGGGAGGCATAAAAATTTGCTTTTCAATATGCCAGAGCAAATGCAGCACCAGAAAGTCAGTATCTCTGTGGTGCAGGAGTTCATAAGCTCAGCAAGGGGGAGAAGGACTTACAGATTTCAAAATTGATTCTTTATTGTGTTTGCTGAATGTTAAAGGCACAAACTGACCCAAGGACAGGATCTGTTCATGGTTCCCAGCTCCCAAGCCACCAGCTGTGAGTCTGTCTTCTTCTTGACCCATTTACCGTGTCCTTTACCTGGTCCCATGTACCATGTGTTTTATCTACCCAGCCTTACTTCTTGCATTGCCACACTCTGAGAGTGACCAAAGTGAATTCCTCAGATGAATGCACCCTGGGTGCTCCCAGAGGGAAAGTCCTACACACAAACAAGGATCTGAACAAATCTGCTGAAAAGCACAGGCACAGCACTGCTGCTTCACTTTCTGAACACCGATGGATATTTGCCACCAGCTCACTGGCAGCAACCATGAGAGGCAACATAATAGCCCGGGGGCTAGGTGTGTATGCCGTAGAACTAAAAGGGAAACACCTAATCAAGTGAGAACACCAAGTGTTTACTCAGTGGGATGTATCTGAGCAACCCAAACACTGTGCATTGGTAACATACCTTGCAGGGAGGAAAGCTGACGGAGGGCCTTAATCCACCAAGAACCTCAGAGGTTTCCCGTGGAGTGGGCAACCAACTGTCAGTGGCTGTTTTGGTTCAACCAGCCACGGTCCTGTGGGACAATGGATGCAGCCACCTCCTTGGGATGTGCCTTTTCAGGCCCCGATCTACTCTGGCGGTACCTTACAGAGCATGATCCAAAGTATGAAGGGAAGAAGAAACTGAAGATCTCAGGCAGGGAGCTGGCATCAGTTCCTGTGCAGGTCTTCGGCTTGGACCAGCTGCAAGTCCTGGAGATGAGCCCAGAAAGAGAGAGCTGCTTGAGGTACCGGATGGAGCTGCTCCCCCCAGAGATCAGTCGCCTGAGGAACCTAACCTGCCTCTACGTGGACTCCAACAACCTGAAGAAAATCCCTCCCGAAATTGGCACTTTAAGTCACTTGGAGAGGCTCACTCTGAGCAACAACAGCCTGAGCTCTCTGCCTCCAGAAATGGGGGCCCTGCAGAGGCTGCACAGCCTCCACCTGGCCAACAACAGCCTCACCGAGCTGCCTGCACCCCTCTGCCAGCTGAGGAGCCTCACCTTTCTGGATGTGAGTGACAACAAAATAGGCACGATCCCCCCCAGCATTCGGCATCTGGAGAAACTGGAAACGTTGCTGTTGCTCTTCAACTCCCTGGAGAGCCTGCCCGAGGATGTCTGTCTGTTAAGGAATCTGCACACACTTTGGTTGGGAAACAATCATCTACGGTCCCTTCCAGCAAGCTTTGGGGAGCTGGTGAACCTGGACTGGGGATGCAATTACTGTTCCTGCAACTTTGAGGGGAATCCACTGGAAAGTCCTCCCCCTGAAGTCTGCAGCAGAGGCCCAGAAGAGATCAGAGATTATTTCTTGTCCTTTCATAGGGCACAGAGAGACTAGACAGCTGGTGCTAGTCCTCCTGAAGTGACTGAGATGGACTTAGTCTGTGCAAATTAGGTGCAAGAACAAAATGGGTTTCAGATGGAAAAGGCTGGTAAAATCACTCGGTGGAGCTCAAAGCCTCCTCTCTGCTGTAAGGTGATTTCTCTGGCAGCCTTTTCTTTTGACAGTAGTATTGAACGGTGGTGTATACCTTTCAAAAATTCGTTCAGGGACAACTATAATCTTTTTTGTTATTTGCAGTTGCATAGATCTATCTCAGGAAATGTTGCGGACAAACATTCAGTCTGAGAAGATGAGCAATGGCTAGTCTGAGAGGACAGAGTCAGGTAAACAACTGGTGATGCGTAAGCAGCAATAATCCCTACCGTTTGTTTGCACACTGGGTTGGTGTTTGAGTCTGGAAGTAGGTGCAGGCTGAGATTTCTGGAAGGGTTTAAGGCCATACAGACTTGTGGATTTGGCTTTGATTCAAGTAACCCAGAATCTCACTACTTTCCATGGTATTTTACATCCAACACACAGGTGGAATCAGCTCAACCTTCTGTCTGGCTCTGGACAAGAACCAAGCTGTGTCCAGGTCCCACAAGGTGCCATGCAAGCGACATCTCCATTGCTTTGGAAGGACGTACCATATTTCTTACCCTGCTTCTCCTGAAGAGCAGTTTCAGCGCAGGGTTGTCACGCTTTCTGGAGGCAGCATGGACATGGAGTCAATGTGCCAGTCCCTCCAGAGCAGAGCTCAGTGACACTGGAGCTTGGGGATGCACAGGGGTAACCCAGATTTAGAGCATGAAGCACTAGCAAAAAGGTTTCTGCTTCTACTGAGTCTGGGAAAGTGTTCCAAGATATTAAAATATGAGTATGCAAACTTCCTGCAAGGGAACATTTCTGAGAATTCCTGTCTATAATCATAAAAGGCTTCATCAGTGTTACATTATGGGAATTTGCTGAGACTCCTTTCTGTTTCATTTTGCTCTCTCTTCCCCTCAGCCTCTCATCAGCATTTTCCTCCCACCTCTCCTTAGCTTTGCTCGTTTTGTTTTCTCTGTGGCTACTCCCTCTGACATTATCTTTGTGTTTCATTATTTTCTCATCAAAAGCCTCTCATTCCCTTATAAATGCTTTTCTTTGCCCTCTCTTTTCTTTGTTTCCTATTTCTCCTTTGTCCAATGTACAGAAAGCTGCAGCTTTGTGCCTTTCCTGGAAAGAAGGGCTGAGTCAGGCCTGCTGGGAGAGATGAACATGTGCTTCCAGGGTTCACAGAGAAGGGGGGAGAGAAAGGGTTTGAGACATAGATACATGGACCATTAAGTCTCTCGTTCAGTCATTTTCTTCTCATAGCAAAGATCAGCAGAAGGAGAATAAAAGCTCTGGACCCATGCTGGAATTCTACTGGGTGACAAAAGCACAACTCCAGATATCATCCTTAGCATGAACTGATTTTTACACTGCTCTGACACCCAGTCTGCCCCTGACCTCTGTGAAGTTTTCAAACCAGCTGTCACCTTTTGGTGGCACAGTAAGCAGGTTCAGTGTAGGAGCAGTGTATCACACAGCGATAAATCAGTGCGTGGCAATAATGGGCATGCCATAACATCAAACCAGTTTACTCGGTTTTTTTCCTGCAGCTGATTATTTTTAAGCCGTGTGACACAGGACAGAAAGGAGCAAAAAGACTGTGGTGCCTTGCTCGCTTGGCTCTCTCTCTGGCAGCACGGAGAATCAGAGGTGAAGGAGCAGAACGAGAACTGTGAATCCTTTGCTCTTGGTTGTTTTTCAGAGACCTGCAGCATGAAAAGGGACAGTGTGTGCAGTAGCTCCTGGAGCTGGTGGTAGGTCAGACAGAGAGTTCCTTCAGGAAGGACAGATGTCAAAGGACTGGGAATTTGTTCCTATTTCTTCCAGTGATTCACTCTCTGGACACAAGCAGGTCTGCTGCCTTATTTCCCCACGTGTCCTGCCCCATTCACCATGTGCAGTCATCCTGCCTTTCTAAAGCTTCTCTAGTATAAGACGTTAAGTATAAAGGCAGTGCCTACTAGTGGGGCACAAGACAAGGTTAGTCCCCTGTTTTGGGGCATGTGCAGGACTGAAATTCTAATAACTGTGGTCATTTTTAGAGGCTTGTGTCAAACACACCGATTCGTTCCAGGGCATCATCTTAGATGAGTGGTATGAGGGGCAATTTCTCATGTGCCTTGTCAAACTGTTCAGATCCTGCCTGGCTTTTTCTCTTCTCCACTGCACAGGGTTTGGGCTTGAGGATCCATTTCCAGTTTTGGGAGCCATTCCTTTCTGCTTCTTGGCCAGTGATTCCCAAAAGGCAAGTTGACTTGAGCTTGTTTTGGTGAGTTAATAGCATCTCACAGCTTTCATTTTTTATTTTGACCAACCGGATTTCATATATTAGAGGGTCCCACAAGTTTCTCAATGAGCAGACAAGCTCTTTTCATAGCAAATCAGTGCTCAGTTTAAGTAACCCCCTCTCAAAAGACCACAGACATAATTTCTGAAGCCTGACTGTAGCCATTAATAATATGCCTGTCATTCTTTAGAGTGAGTGGAGCTAAAAAGGGTGTTAAAGCCAGCAAGAAAATGTCATCTTTAATAAATAGTGCCAATACCTTTGCTGTAATTCTCCAGTCTGTTGGGATCAAGAGAAATTCTGAGAAATTAATGCAAGTGAGGGCACTTTGACCATCAAGCTGCTTGAGCAGACTGCATATGTTATTCAGCTGGAAGAAATTCTGTCCTGACCCCATGTTGTCTGTCGCTTCCTCCTCTCCCTTTTTCCTCCTTGCTTCCAAAATCCCACTTCCCAAAGTGGAAACCCCACCAGTGCATACGCACTGCAGTATTCTGGCATCTGTGTTAGTGGCAAGAGTTACGCAGAGCAATAACTAGATCTTGGTGTTGTCATTAAGATGGCATTGAAATCTAATCTCAAACTGCTTATCCTGTATTTGTTGTACTCTCTGTATTGTTGCTAAGCACCCTCCTTTGCCTGTGCTCATTAAAACTTCAAGCGTTAATATCAGAGAGTGGCAAACTGCGTGGATATAGGCCCCTGGCGAAAAGACCTAGATATCATCCATGCTCGGGGGGTGAGGGGGAGGAGGGAGAGGGGGGAATTGTTAAAGCTGACATTCAGCATTGGGGGGAGTTGTGCACGCATTTCCCTCCACCCCATATTGCACTGCAAACAGACTGGTGTAGGAGAAAAGCATTGTCCCCTGGAATTGCACAGGACTTTAATCTGAAAACTTTGAACTCCTGCAGCGGAACAGTAATGAAATGTAAAAGCAGTGCGGGGAAAAAAGCTCCAAACAGAAATTCAGAATAATAATATATATAAGGGCAGAGGGCTCTTTAATTTAACATACAAATGCATAACACTTCACAGGCTGGTAGCTCAAGCCAGACAAGTTCTGACTGCAGATAAGCTGCGTATTTTTAATGCTGGAGAGTTCACCTGAGGATATGACAGATTTTCCACCACCCAAAGTCTGTAAACCCCACAGTCTAGCTCACCTGAAGGTATGACTGTAACACTCCACCTTGTTTTATGCAAAGTGAAAGTCACAAAGGCTCCTTCTGTCTTTAAAAGTGTATGGCTATAATCTATGGCTACCAGAAATCTAAAAGATTAGATCCCAGTGTTTGTTTACTTCTCCCTCAATTTACCTCTTCATGAACTTCAGCTTTTTAGTTTTCGATGGCCTCAAGAAATGCTTAAAGAATTGAAGGTCCCCAAGCCAGGAGCGCTGATCAGAGGGGTCTTGTGTTCAGTGGTGGAGTCTCTGAGTTGGCAAAACAAAAATGAAGTGCCATTTGCTGTTCTTTTCATGCCCTTTGGAGTCAGCAGCAGATTTCCAGGCTCACTAATGGAAGACTGGTCCCAAATTCACTTTGAGTGGAGTTTATTACTTTAGCTTTCCAGGTCTTTGAAAGGTCTTGTGGTTAAGCAATCAAATATATTACATATTAGAAGATCAAAGGAAACACAACTTTGCCGACCACCAGAAAACAGAATACACTGCAGTTATTGTCCTACAAACATTACAAACATATTTTACATCTGGAAGGAGAATGTTGCCTTCTGAACATGCAGTTGTTTGGTATCTGTTCCCAGATGTTTTCTGTGTGTTCCTAGTCCAGGAGGGTGTCCATCCAAACGGCCATCGTCACTGAGAGAGGCCACTGTTCCTGCTAGCTGGCTGGACCCCAGTTCTACCTGCTCTTCTGTATTCCTCTGTGCTCTGGAGCCTCATCTCAGAACTTGACAGTCCAGCTTCAGAAATCATGATTTTCTGGTGATGCAACACTGAGTCAGTGCAAGAGGTTCAGGTCTGATATGAATCCATGGGATCGATAGGTTTAATTATCATTGATTGCATACGATCAGTCACTGTCAGAGGCACCAGATTCAAATGAAGATGTTTCCCTACATTTGGGCAATGGTACCATAGGAGAAACGAAGCAATCTATCATAAGCAGCTGCCATATCGTTCAGCCCATCAAATTGCAATGAAAGCCTAAGTGGAATATTTAATGAAGATCACTCTAAGCCATCCAAAGAAAGGTTTTCAACTCCCCAGAGTGTTCTGCCCATGAACCAAGAGACGGGTAGTAAATTGGGCTTAAATAAATATACATCCAAGCCACAGATTTCTTATGTTTGATAAAGATCTCAGAGGCCACCAAGAAAATTTTTATTTTTCTGCCCTAAGGGAACTATAAAATGTGTTGCCATTCCCACTGCCATGAAAACAAACTTTCCTTGAACAGTTCAGACAGCAAGAAAATAGCAAGAGGGGAAGAGACTGATGCCATGAGCAAAGCCCAGATGGAATAGCCCACAATGAGTCTTCGTAATGAACCTCGCCGGGTTTTGCCAAATTTAAGTGTCTGACAGAGCCAGCCTGGAGCTCACCGCTGCCGAGACTGCCAGAGTGATCTCACACCCAGTCATTTGGTGCATGGACTTTATGAGGACTTGCATTCAGGAGGATGCAGTGACTCTCACATCAAAGATATTGGTTCAGCTGAGGTCAGACCATTAGCACAAAGTTATGTCTAAAGAAAAATCTTTCCAGTACTTTGCAAGTCTCACTGTTGAAAAGTTCAAACTGTAACTTCTTCCTTTAATGCAAGCTGCTTTCTTTTCCATTCCTTAGAGACTTAGAAAATAGATTATTCTTGTCCTGTTTGCATCAAGCCTTTTACGTACGTGAAGCTCATTGAAGAGCTTCTTATGAGACTTAGTTATTAAAGTTAAACAAGTACCAAGCCTATCAGTCCTTCTGCTCTGGCCATGTTTTCCACATCTCTGGTAGTGTTCTTCTCCTCTGGACTAATATTATGCATCTTTACTGAGCAGTCACATTCAAAGCTGAATACAATATGGCATCTGAAGTCTTTCTAGTGCCAAAGAAAGGACTACTGCACATCTTTAAAGTTATAAAACTGTTTGTTCACTCTTGTATGGAGGTGATTTCTCTTTTTTCACAAGCAATTTAGCTTATCACCTACTGTGACACCTCACTTTGCTACAGAACTGCTATTGGAAAATTTTGTTATTGGTGTATTTGTATAAGCTGGAGTTTGTAACCTTGTGCTTGTCCCTGCTGAATTTCAGCTTTCCCCCTCCCACCCCAGACAGGTTATACAATTCTTCAAAATCATTCTGAATTCAAATCCTGTCCTCCTGTGCTTACAAAGCCTCCAAGCTTTATGCCATCTGAAAATTTAATAACTCTTTTCTATCGCCTAATTCATTAACGAAAACACATGCCAGGATTGGATCCAGGACAGACCTGGCTGAACTCCACTTTCTACATCCTTCCACTCTGACAAAGCACCACCGATAACCTTTGTGATATGTTATCAAACCAGCTTTGCACCCAGTCAATCATTGTCTCATCTAGACCACGCTGCTGCAGCTTGCTTATGAGAATGGCACTCGCAACCATTTTGAAAACCTCAGTAATGGTAAGATTTGTGACAGCTACTTTTCCTTTATTCTTAAAGCCTGTTATGCTGTTCAAAGTGGAGATTAGATCGGTTCAACACAATTTATTCTTGAGAAGTCCACATGGGCTACTTGTCCTTGCTGCTACACGAAGCAGCTGCTGCTGTGACTTGTTATCTTCCAGGTGCTTATGAAATGTGGTTTGTTCCAGAATTTTTGCAAGGCTTGAAGGCAGGTGACCCTCATTTCCCATCCCCCTCCCCCAACAAGAGCAACCAAAAAAAAAAAAAAAAGAAAAAAAAAATGCTTTTTAGCTTAGAGTATACATATTCCTTATAGCTACCACAACTTCTTTGCCTTGCACAGGCCTAGTGCTGTGTGAAACAGTTGTCTTTAATGCAACAGGCACTTGCAGCTTCAGCCTCAGGAGAAAGATTCAGTGCTGGCTGGGGACCAGAACTCCAGCAGAGTGCATTAGAACACAAGTACATCCAGGCTGGAAGGATTTGATAGGATCTGTACCATGTCATGGCCAGTCCTGATGTGTTCTGGGTGGTGCCATGGTGGTAGCAGAGGGTTACAGCCCCTCTACCAGTTTGGGAAATGCAGCTCAGAAAAATGTGGGAAAACATTAACTTCCATTTCCCTACTTGTTTGCTGTGCAGAGGACTTTGGCCCGGCCATGGTGCACGGAGAAGACAGTCACTGGGAGGGGAAAATGACACACGTCTCAAAGTACCTAACCCATTTTGGTCCCATCTTGTCAGCTGGGAGCTCTTCGTGTCTTTTCTTCCTGCGTCCTGTTTTCAAATAGATGTCCTTAATCCTATTTCTTAGACTCAGAATGGGCCTGAGTAGCAATTTTTAAGAAGGCAGCAGGGAACTGACAGTTTAGATCCTGCAATAACTAGTTTCAGTAGCTCACAGTGTGCGTCTGTGTGTGTTCCCTGGGCAGCTATGTCAACTAGAGGATGTCTGCACCCTTCGACTTGTAAAAAGGGTTTTTCAGATCAGCCCAGGCATCTTCTTTTGATCTAGATGAAAGGAGGATTCCTTTTTGTTCTCTACCACTGGCTGTTAGGGGGTTGGCCCCTTGCATTGGGTCTGTACGTTCAAAAAAAGAATAGAAAAAAAAAAAGTTAGCTCACTCAAGCTAAATATCTGCCAGACTGATTGTTTCTGTGTAGTTTTCACACATAAAATAGTGTTGCACTTCAGCTATTTCTAAATATCCACACGGTAATAACAGCATGGTTCTGTGTCTCTTTGCTGTTTGCGAAGTTTCCTTTTCAGGTGTAAAGCAAGCTTTATCCAGACTGAATAACTGTGATTTGTTCCTAGAGCACTAATAAACCTAAATTATTGCTTATTCCTAGGGGTTTTTTTTGGGAACTGTGAGGTTCAAGTCCTTTGGACATGCCCTTGATTCCCTCTTCTAGTGTTTGGTGGTGTCAGAGCTTGCGTAGCTGGGAAGAGTTGCACGGCCTGTGTAAGGGACCTAGAGGCAGAACTTCTCTGTAGACCCCATTTAAGTCAATGTCTGTCCAAAGGCTACTGCCCTTCCAAGAAGTTGGACTTGATGACCCTGCTTGTTCCTTCCATTTCTGTGCTCTTAGTTGTCTCTTTGCTTATTAGATGGTATTACTTCTTGGGAACATGTTAAACTGCTGCACTGTGTACCTAGACTGTTCCTGTTCAAAATGTTAGGGTTATTTTTCTTTAGCTTTTTGTACTGTTGTTTGTACTGTAGAGGCTGACACCAGTTCTGCACAGTTCTGACACTTTCTGCATAGGGATATTTTTTTGTTTCCTAGAAAACTTTTCATGGTCTGACTGAACGAAACCAGAAAAGAAAATGGAAGAAGCTGAATGATGCCATGGGTATGTGTACATTTGGATTTTGCATCTTCATTTAGCAAAGGCATTAGGCAGATGCCCTGTAAGATCCCAGTTCCTTGTCCTGTTTTAATGTTCAAAGCACTTTACAGGCTCTTGTGCATGTCATTGTGTTCATGCCAGACCTTCAGATGTTTCTTCAGAAAGGGAAGATAATTATGGACTGATATTATACAGGAAAAATGGTATTTGCTTTATTTGAACTAGATAGATTGTCACTGTAAACAGCCTGCATTTCAGACTGGTAGAAAGAGCCAAAACCTCCTTCCTCTTTAGAGAACAGCAGCTAGGATATTTTACAATTAATTTTCAAAATGAAATTTGCTTTTTACTAGCAAAAGTCCTCCTTGCTCCATTTCTGCCCTCCCCCTCCCCCAATGAAGTTTAAATAGGAATAGTGTTTTGTTTCAGGAGAATCAAAAGTTTACCTGTCACTTTCCTTATTGTAAACGATAGCAACAAATCTTCATCTTATTTTCTTTTCCCTTCTGTGTACACTGCATGTACGATATGTTGTCAAAATATAGACATTATTGTTGCAGAAAACACTGAAGATTTATCTAATCCCCTGCATAAAAAGAGGGTGGCTACAGGCAAAAAGTTAAAAGAGCTGGAGTTGTTGAACTGCAGGATCATTCAGGAGTCCACAAAGACTGGTTCCCTCTTATCTCCAGGAACAATTGCAGGCATTAGTCTCAGTCACTGTTTGCAAAGAACTCCTTAGGCAAATGGTCTCAAACCAATTCCCACTGAGGACCCCTCCATGCCACAGTAGTGCTGTGCATTGCCAGCCTTGTTGGAGCTTCTTGGAGAAGAAACGAGTGGGTGAATATGGCTGAACTAGTTGGTTTCTCCTGGCTACATCTGGAAAACATCCAGAAGGTTTAACCTACTGGAAATGGTGCCTGGAAGCACCGTTCTTGTAGCACTAGACTGTAGTATGCACCCTGAGCACGAAGGCTGGTGCTAACAGATGGATTTGCCTATACATTTTCCTGAAAGTCCTTCTCCCCCACCCCCAAAATTACCAGCAGAGCTTAAAATCTCAAAAGCTGGGTTGTAACACAACAGGAACTAGAGCGCTAATAATTTTAAACCCAAGAAAGCTTGAAGTGGGAGAGAACAAATAAAAATCGGTTTATAAACACAGCTCCCTACTGGCAGTGCAGCCCTTTATTTGAGAATTGTTATCTCCCCAGTAATCTTTCAGTAGCTTCTGGGATCGTAACATACTGCACATGGTACCCTCCGGAGTAGTTTCTTTTCATCCCTTATTAGTCCTGGCTGCCTGTCTCCGGAAGAAGAGCCATGCTGGTTCAGATCAAGGGTTATCTTGGACCATCTGTGCAGTATTCGCTCTCTAATTAGGGCCATAAAAAGTAGCCTAAGGAAAAATAAGGACAAGGGAAAAACATTTAATACCACCCTTTAATGCTTCACCAATTTCTGAGTATTTACAGTACAGGAGAGACCTTAACCTGATGTAGCTTATCTGCTTAGTAGATGGTCTCAGGTTCTCTCTTCCAAGCACCAGTCCAGTCTGTTTTGAGCCCTCTCAGACTTATTGCACCCACATTGTCTTTGGCAAGGAGTTTCCTAGGTCTACAGTCCATTTCATAAAGAATCAACCTCCTTTTGATGTCTCCACTGGCCTCACTTTATGGTACTTTGAACAGTCAGTTCTCATCCATCCTCTTTTTGCTGCTGGTGAGATACAGGCACCTTGTACCTTCTGCCTATGCTGCAGCCTCCCTCCTGGCCATGGTTCTTCTCTCCGTATTCCACATGTCATCTTGAAAGTATTTCTCTTCCAGGCTTGTTTAGTTACTCTAAGGAAGGTAAAAGCTTCACCCTTCTTGATGCTTTTACCTGGCCAGGTTGTAACATCACCAGTAAAAGGAAGAGAGATGACCTGCCTTCTTGCTGCTCAACCACAGCTTTTGAAAGCAAAACACATGAACAACACGTGAAACACGTATGGCTGATCTCACTGAGCTTTTTTATTGTGGTTTAAGGAATCCCTTCTTTTTTATTTTCCCAGCTCCCTCCACTCCAGCAGTTTTTCTTTTGGTCAAAAAATTGGCATTTCTTTTTAAATTAAAGTAGAACAAGGATCCTTTTTGAGCAAATACATTGATTAAAGCTAAACATGTTTGGGGCTGAATTGCAAGGTCTCTGAGGGATAAAGGACATTCTAGTAACATTAAAAAGAAAAGATGCAGACTCATCTAGTATGAAAGTACAAGGTAGATCTATAGTAAAGTCTACTTTAGTCCCGCTCACTTCTGTGCAACTGCAGCAATTTACTGCACTTGACCTTTAGCATGAGATTTAGAGAGGAAATGTTTGATATTCTGCTCTGTTTGCAAGAAACCTATGAGGCAGATAAGTAATACTGTCTTCTTTTCCAGATTGTTCCCTGAATAATTTCTTTGATACGCACTCAGAATTCCAAGGCCTTGATTTCTTGCTCAACAATCTCTTAGGAAGAGAAAGCCTACCATTGAACACACATCTTGACATCACAAGCCCATACGCTCCTGCTTTTAAATTCTTCCTTAAAGTCCTTCAAGATTTATACCAAGAATCACCACAAATGTATTTTTTAGAGAAAAATCTATGAAGCCTGTTAAAGTAGGTGGAAATCTGCCTGTCCTGGAGGTTAGCATTCTGGTTTTGTTTCCTCCAGCACTTTGCATGACGTGGGAATCAGTTATAAATTTCACATGAAATAACCTCTACAAGAGACCCATCATATATGCACCATATAGTCTGCAGCAAAGAAGTGGATCCTCTCTGCAGTGTTCACTGTCGAGAGGTGCTGGCTATATATGAAGTCATCATGAAGTATTTTCTACTGGTTATTTTGGAGCCCGGAGTTCTTTAAATAACGGATGGAAAAAACGGATGGAACATCAGTTTAATTCTTGCCACGTTCATTTTACTCTAGAATTTCAGTATACATATTCAGATATCTGCATATAGGCTTCCAGCACTATTTCTGCCTTTTTTAAAGACAGAATGGGAATTGTGTTTCTGAGACCTTTAAGCCCCGAGCTTTGCAGGTCCATCAGTATGTTAGAGTACAACAAAATAGCTACACAAGACAGTTTTCCATAAACCATCAGGTGAAGCTCCCAGACTGGAAAGTACACCAGGAGAGTGTTGCAAAGGTGCACATACAATGTTTTAGGACATGTTTCAGAAACAGGGTGGGATGATGAGCACGGGCGAAACAGGACCAATTTTCAGGAAGAGGCCTCTCAAAGGCAACAACCAGGTCTTTAAGAGGCTGAGTTGCGTTCATGCAGCTAAGTATGTCATTCCAGAAGCCAGGCTGTGATACTGGCCATTTTGTATGACCAAGACCAATCTTTCCCACAGAATAACATCTCTCATTATTAAT
This sequence comes from Calidris pugnax, assembly GCF_001431845.1. Lineage (NCBI taxonomy): Eukaryota > Metazoa > Chordata > Aves > Charadriiformes > Scolopacidae > Calidris > Calidris pugnax. The sequence goes on along the minus strand of NW_015094509.1, from coordinate 26,103,141 downwards.
GAAGGACAGAGGCTTTCTCTTTAATCCTCCCAATCACTTGCTGTTGAGTGGTATTTACTGAGTAAATCACAAGTGTGCGGTTGGTTTTTTTTAATGATTACTTTGGGTCTCGGCTTTCATTTCTTGCCTCCTTGACTACCGAAGTAGTCCATGAGGCCAAGTGAAACTACTACTAACCTAGGCAGCAGAATTTTAGACTGGATTTTGTAGCATCTGTTGAACCATGCTAACTTTTGTACATGAATAGCTTGTCCAAAATGATGTCCAAAACAAAAATGTTATTTTACAAGACCAGGCATGCTTATGCCTCTCTATTGCTGGCTTTTTTTTTTTTTCCCCATGATACAAGTGAATTATGTGCAGTTTTCAGTCCATAATATATTGTTCATGCAGATACTTACTACAGATAACAGCGCTAGAAATAGCAACAGGGATCAAGAGCAATGGTATTTTTGTGTGGATAAATTTTCTAAATGAAAAGTGCCATGAAAATGCAAGGCATGAATACATTATGGCCTCCTTAGCTTTCAGAGCCGTCTAAGGGCTCAGTAAATGTAATTAATTCAGTCACATGCTTTCTTCATGGCATGTTAACAGAACAGAGGTATAGTATATAGAATATGTAACATAAAGTATAGCAACTGATAAACTCCTTTGGCCCAGACTTCATTCATTCATTCACATGTGGAAACCAAAATGCCTACGAAGTACTTTTTGCTGCCTCTGTGGTGAAGTTATTAAGAACCAGGCTGGAATTATCACAACAGTAAGTATTCTGGGCCATTACGTATCTGGTTCAATAGCTCAAGAGATAAGCACACCCCTTGCCTCCAGAAATTAAAATCAGCTTAGTACAAGACTATGGTCAATGAGCATTCACGTTCACACTTGTCTGCCTGGGCTAATGCTCAGGGATTTGGGAAAAGAGTAAGCGGAGAAAAGACATCAAATTGTAGAGGCGGGATTGCTGTTCAGTCCCTGCTTACTGGACCGAGGCTCGAAAAGTCACTGGCTGATGTGGTGAAGAACAAGTCCAGCACAGCAAGTGTCAGGGGATGCTTGTCTGTACCGAGGGAGAGGAGTGACGTGCAGAATTAGAGACAGAGGAAGACAAGGCTGATATTACACAGGCTGCTTGATTTAGCTGCTGCTCACCTACCTATCAAAGGTGTCTCAGGCTAGACTAGATTCAGTATGCTGGCCCACAGTAGCATCTCATTGTATATAGATTTTTCTGGCTGCTGACTGCTTTTATCAAGATCTCTGTAACAACAACAAAAAAGAGCAAAGTCAATAAGATTGTGTGCAAGTTATTGAAGAACCTTAAATCCTTAGGGTTAGCAGCAGTAGTTTCTATCCATTTTTTATGTAACAGCTGTGGAAGTTGTCTGGGAGCACCACAAAGTGTTTTCAGAAAAAGATTGCTTTTATTCGGTTGTCAGTCTTCTATTTATAGTTGGCAAATATTTCCATGGTGCAGGTTTATGAGCAATCTGTAGGCTTTCGTATCATGACTCAAGCTTAAGCCAGTTATAGCCATGCAGCAGGTTGTACGTGAGGCTTTTTTGCTGGGAGGAGCAATAGAGGATGTGGCAGTTTCAGTCATCTCAAGAACAGAGCTACCAGCCACCAGGTCCAAGAATGAAGAAAAAATAGTTTAATGCCTTTAAAAGTCAAGCTTAATGATTTGGTTTGCCAATGCATAGACAAAAAATATAGAGGTAAGGGACCCAAAAGCTGCAATTCAGTTTGCTTCAATTTATTCAGTCATAATGATGAGTAAAGACCCCAAGCAGAAAGTCGACAGTCTGCACCTCAAACTGTGTGTATTTACTGACCACAATCCCTGTTGAAGATGCAGCTATCTTTGTGCTCTGTGCTGTGGGATACCTTGCCCAGAGTGCCAAAATATTGTTGAAGAGATCTAGAGAGCAATGACGTTAAAACATTGTGTGCTTCCTTAGATACAAAGCAATGCTAAACTTGTGTGCCAGTCAAACGGTTGGGGAGGGGGAAGGGAAAGGTGAGCCCTAAAACTTAGGCAATGTGGAAGAGATCTTTTCCTGAACTGGGACAAGAACAAGAATGTAAGCTTTCAGCGTCTCTCACTCAGAAATTGCAGGGGTTGGCATGTTATCCATAATACTGCATATCAGCTCCTCTTTTCCCAAAGAGATTAAGCTGCCCCAGCATCTCCTGTCATTCAGATCAGTCCGTCATTCACCACGTGTGAATTGTCAGGTTAGATCTTGGACATGTTCCCTGCAGACTTATCTCTTGTACCCCAGGCAAGCACACACCGGGAGTGTAAAGTACATACAGGAGGGAATTGGAACAATCAACCACAGAGAGTGTTGCTGACATTCCCACGGGAGTCTGTACCTGTCTGAGATGGATTACAAGATCCTTTCAGAGGAGAGATGATAAGGGAAAATAAGGAGAATCATGGCAGTATTTGAAATGCGTATACCTTGCACATGCCTTGCACTTTATCCAATACGCCTGCTTCTTTGACAAACATGGGGCTATTTATTCATGTTGAAATAAACCCAAAATACAGAGGCATATTAATAATTGGAGGAAATTGTTTTAGGAGAAGATATGTAAAGCTTGTGGGAGTGTGCCAAGGGCAAGAACAAAGTGTACGACAAACTGTCATGTATCTGGGTACTGGGGTTTATTGAAGAACCAAGGAGACAGGAGTTCTTACCCTACTTGGTTGTCTCAGACTCACTCACATCCTTTGCCACACAGTGTTTGCATTCATCAGGATTCATCTCCCCTTCCCTGCAGGGAGGTCGCTGCTGGCCTGGGAAATTTGGGAAGAAAGTCACATCGGGCTGCACTCTGCTGCTGCTCACAGTCACAACTCCTGGGTGCTACTGGTGAGGTCCCTGGTTGTCTCCCTGGACTTGTCTCTGTGCATCTTCCCTAGCTCCAGGGCCTTTCCCCCACTTTCAAGAACTTTCCTCCAGCCAGGATCTTCACTTTCTTCTTTCCAGGCCCCCTGTTTCTTCTCAAAAATCACTTTTTCATTTCAAGTATGCGTCTCCTCTTCTTTTCAGATTGAGAACCCACTGGTTTCCCAGTCTGAATGGTCAAGGTACAGAAGCACAGTAAGGGATCCTATGTGGTGGTCCTTTTTCATGTCTGTTCACTGACAGGAGGATTCAGGATGTGTCATTTCTTTTTAGATTAGAAGTTACCAAAATTTACAGCCCCTCTCTACTGGTTGCAGATAACAAGTAGCAGGCTTCTGCTTGAGAGTTCAGAAGTTCAGACATTTCCCACAAACACATGTACCAATTATATGCTGCCTGTCAGCTTTCACAATTTAAGATATTTATTTTTTTCCGATGACAAGTTTATAATCTGAAAAAATGTATGGATCACCAGAGGAGAAGTCTTGTCCTTCAGGATATTTAAGCAGTCTTAAATTTTTGTCTCCAAAAGGTATCACTGGAGTCAGGAGATACCATTTTTAAAATTTCTGTCTATGGATTAATATTTAAGTGCCCCCACTTCTATCCTTTCATCTCAAAAACTGCTTAAATTTGACACTTTCATAAGCCCATCAGAGACATTCTAATGCAAACAGCCCCTACTGTCCTTACCTCCAGCATCTTTGTCTCACTTTTTCTCATTTTAGTTCTTGTAGAGACAAACTATGATGGTGACTGTTTTGCCCAACACAGCTGTGTTTTCAGCTACAAAGCTGAAGTTTGTGACCATAAAGCACTCATTGCTGGGAGGTTGAGCCCAGAGGAGGTCCTGTCCCACACATACTTTGAGGGCAGAGAACTGGGGCAAAAGCTGAAATCTTTGCTGATTTTGTCTTTAACTATAAGCTTCTGTCGGCAGGGCAATGTAGCTTCTCTTCCATTTGTTATTTGTTATAGGACTCTTGAAAATGACTAATTGGTGATGGTTTTCAATATGTCATTTAAAAACTTCAGAATTTTATTAACTGTCAGGTTGTTGTAGTGATTGAGGGTGAGACATTTCTGTCACGGAGCGGCTGGTCTCCCTGCCTTGTCCTCACTCCTCATTAGCAATGGAGGCAAAACTGTGTAGTGTGAAAGTAAACATTTCAAAGTTCATAGCTCAGCAGCTGGTGAGTCACTCCCGAGCCAAGGGGAATGTCAATAAGAAGAGATGCACTGCGAGAGGTGATTAGTTTCTGTAGAGAGATTCAGTGATTCATTATCAGGTCTTGCTGCATTTTAATTGAAAAGGTTAGAAAACGATGTTTTGACCTAGCGGTTAATAAGGAAAATAACACTTTTTTTTTTTGTTGAGTGGAAGGTCTTAGCTGAAACGTTTACTAAGATCTGTTTGTAGCCATTAGTTGTACATGTCTTTCATGTCTTTGTACCTGTGCGTTTGCATTAAGAAGATTAATCTTGTGCCAGGATTGCCCTGGAAAGCTGTGGAAACATGGAACAGAACAGTCGTCTCTGACCTGAAAAGATACTATTGGTGTAGAGCATGAAAAAAATCCAGGTGTGTACATGTGATGGGGAAGTACATGTGGAAAAAGAGATAATGCGGATCACATGGAAATCTCTGAAAGAGGCAAGGATTTGAGAAGCAGTCATTTGGGTCGCACAAGAGTAACCTGACAGGAGGTCAGAAGAAATGAGTGGAAGTACATTGGCAGAACTGAGTGAAGACTGACTCTTAATTTATTTAGGGAAGAATAACAGTTTTGTGCTTTTACCGGTAAGAGATAAGAACAGAGAGTAAGACTCTCTCTGGGAAAAGCCAGTGAAAGCAGAGGAGGAGAAAAATCTGTGTGGTGTTAGTTGAGGAAAAGATTCTATTGTCATAAACCGAGCTGGTAGAGCCAGATAGGGTTAAGATTATGCAAGACCTGCCCTCATTTCTGTTACTTGTAACTTTGCCAAACTTTAATTATCCTGGCTGAAATTTTTCTTGCTGGGTGTGTGCCTAAAACTGAAGGGTGTGTTTGTGTCTCTGTGTGTTGTACCATTTCAGTCAGTCTGAGGACTGAGAACCGAAGAAAGAAATTTTTTTCCATGTGAAAGAAAAGGCAATAGGCTTTTTTTTTTCCTTCTTTCAATAGGCACTAATGCACAAAGTAGCTGAAATTTCAGTTGTTACTACTCTAAATGTTAGAGATGCGTCTTTTGATGCTGGCTCACAGATATCCAAATTTGTAAATCTTCTGGAAAATATGCTAGAAGCGAAAAGCTCTCAAGACATGGGCACTATTATTGTGCTCCAGCACCTCACAGCATCCCCATGTGCAGTGGTGGCACATGAACATTCCATAGATTGCACAGGACCTTCTCTTCAAGATTCCAGATTATCACAAGATCTACGGTCTTTCCGAGTGTCAACATGCACATGAGTTATGTGAATGTTCATCCAAGTAAGTGTTAACATGCACAACAGGCTCCAGAGAAACCTCGAGGAGAGTAGATCTACCCAACAGTGATGAGAGATGAACTGTTTCTAGGCTTTATTGACTGATTGACCAAATCTTTGCTGACTTAATGGGAGCTTGGACAACTACATGTAGACATCTAGATGTAGATATTTCAATTTGGAGTTGAATCCCATCCCTCCTACCTCTGGTAAACTGGAGATAAAGGGTGTTGACAGCAGAGGGTGTTGACAGAGAATGAGTGTTGACAGTTGAAAGCCACTCATTTGTGTTCACGGTTGTTTCTTGTGGAGGCACCATGATGGCGGAGAAGAGATACTTGCTAGGGCTGACAGTCAGGGTTTGCAAGCCAACAAACCTGAGAGCAAAATCCAAGGGGCCCAGATACAAGGAGATATGAGGCTGGACTCGGCAGAAAGAGGGGGTGGAAAGGCAGGGGACAGAACAGATTGAAATAGAGCCAGTAGGAGGGGATTTCACTTGACTGCAGGAAACTACTTCCTGGATAGGAAGATGTGAGCAGCTTTTTTCCACAAGAAAAGCAAAATAACGCTCAAAGTATTCCCTTGTATAACATGCAGCAGAACCAAAATTCCTAGGCTTCAGAATAACTGTGTCATAACCTCATTTCTTCAGAAAATGAGGGACAGATGGGGGATAAAATAAGTTTTAGAATTGTTGTGGTTTTCATTTAAAAAAATGAAACAACCCCCCACCATCAACAACAGTAGCAAAAAAAACATTAAAAAATCCTGTCAAAGCCTCTTTCGTAGTCTCCATAGCCACCCAACGTACACGCCTCCTAGTGCTCTCAGATGGCAATGACCTTGTACAGGGGTGGTTTTACCGAATCTGTGCTTCCTCACTTTTACAGCTGAGGTTTGGGTCAGAGGCTGGAAAAAGATACAGCACTGAGAATCTCATCCACCTAGCTCTCCATCATGTTTACACCCAGAGTAAATCTTTGGTGCATGTACATTTCTTGCTAATTCTTTTGAAAAGGAACCAATTAATCTGATTAATTAGGGATCAGACTAATTGATAGTTAATTGATTAATTGGCTAAGTCAAGTAATTGACTTAGTACATAAAAAGGTAAAGCAAGTATTTTGCTGAATTACAGAAAATCTCATCTAGTCTTTCTGGAAGCCCAGTAGCGTTTACCAGAACTTTAACTTTCAACAGCTTTGCAGGATCCTCACATTTCTGTCTTTCAGACTGTCCGTGTTTCATCCTAAATGTAAGGAAGTCATTGGGAAGTGCTTCAGCTTGTGTTTTTAGACTTGTGTTGTCACATAGATGGATTTTATAATTAGTATTTCGTAATGCCCAGGAGCCCTGGTCATGGATCAAGAATCGTCTTGCATTAGCAGCTGTACAAACACAGACACAATGAGCTCTCCATCCTTGTGGACAGCCTCCTTTCCCCTCTAACAGAATGTAGTTGTGCTGAAGTCAGGTCAAATTCTGTTGTCAGCTACCCTGGTGTGTATCTAAAGCCGCTTTGTTGTTATTTCAACGTAAACCAAGAGCAAAGTACAGAGCAAGCTTGGGTTTTTTTTGTTCCTTAGGACTGAATGCCCTTCACCAGTGTAGAATTGCCTCCTACAGCAGAAACATATCACTGAGCTCTGCTGCTTAATCTGTCAGGCGCTGACAGTTAATACACTAAATGCCAGCAGTGCCAACTGGCAGCCTGTTGCTTGGCTGGATTAAGCCAATTATTACTGTTCTCTCTCTTTCTGCTTTGTGCTTTGCCCTGACTTCCCAGGGCTTTCTGATTTCATACGTGATTTTGTACGGCTGTGATAGAGTTATGCTGCCTCTGTGTAACAGAGAGGTATGGGGAGGCTCAGCATGGTGCAGGCCACCCGCGTATGGCCGTTAGTGTTGTGTAGACTGACCAGACAGAGGTCCTGGTTCACGGGAAATATTTGGAGGATGCCCTGTACGTGGCTTTCTGCCTCCCTTCCTCTTTCTAAACCTGATTGTGACGTTAAGTTGTTTGCTTGATTCTGGAGGCTGAACCACTCCGTGCTTTAGAGGGGTGTCTGTGCATGAGGAGGACACCCCAGTAGATAGGACAGCACTCCTCAATGAGACAAACAGGCAATTTGAGGAGATAATCTTGAAATCTCCTTTGGATGGTCCTGCCTCTCTGGACGTTCACAGCATTGCATTCACAGGGGTACTGCTGAATGGATGTGTGGGCATTGAGAAAAAGGTTGATTTTTGTGAAGATTGTAGGTCTTCTTTCCACCTGTGGTGTAGAAAAGGGTTGTTTCCTAGCAAGAGACTGGGGAGGGTGATGCAGACTGGATGACCAGTCTGTCATGGTATGTCCACAGCACTGGACAGCCTCACCATTTCTTCCTTCTGTTCCCTTCAATATAAATATTCAGTGGGCAGAAAAATCTTCCCTGTAACACTGATCTGGGCATCTCGCTCCATTCACGTCCGAGCACAGATCTGAGATAGCCCCATGATACAGGGACTCCTCACATGGCAGAATGATTTGGGGTCCATGAACATGCAGCTGTTCTAACCCATTCCTAGCTGATCAACCTACTTCTCCACAACAAGCATGCCCAGGCCTGTGCTGGGCACATGAGCATTTCATGCATGTTTGTGAATATGTTTCTTAAGAAAATGGATCAGCCTGCTGGGAACTGACAAGTCCTGGATAAATCCTACCATTTATGTTGGCTAAATTCAGCTCAAATTGACAGAATTTTCTTTTTTTCTTTTTTCCTTCTCCTTTTCCTTTTTTTTTTTCCCCATGTACCTTGACAAAATATTTATTCTGTTACTACTGTGAATATCACATTTGTGTTTCTTTTGACATACCACGCTGTACTCAGAGACCTCCATAGGAATCACAGACAACTATGCCACAGTTTGTGCCCAAAAAGAAGGGTATTTATCTGCTCTTTGCTAGGCCACACCTTGCCTTGCACATCTGCTTGTATTCTACTTGGATGTAACTATTTTTTTTTCCTCTCCTCTCCCTCTCCTCTCCTCTCCTCTCCTCTCCTCTCCTCTCCTCTCCT
>NW_015094509.1:25908039-26093412 GCF_001431845.1 Calidris pugnax | reverse complement strand
TCCTCTCCTCTCCTCTCCTCTCCTCTCCTCTCCTCCTTGATGTGTAGTCATTGCCTACCCTACCTTTTAGAGAATAATGTACAAAATCAGGCAGTATATAAATTAAAAAAAATTAGTTTTCACCTCTGTTGCTGATCTTGTATGCCTCGTAGCTTGCTGTTTATGTTTTTTGTCTTTAAGATACATAGAACGTCAGATCCAACCAGGTCTACTAAGTTTAATGAACAGGGTTGGGGATTTTTCTCTTTAATACAGTCAGATTCTTGGCTTTCCTAGGTAGCTTGGCAAAGGAGGAATTCTAATGAATATAAACTTGTCCTAAGATTATGATCAGGTGTCCCTGGAGTAATTTCCCTGTGTCCTGAGACAGAAATACTGAAAATCATGTGGTGGCGGAATTATTTGGTGTATAATCTCTTATATAATATTTATAGCTGGTTTAAATACTAATATTTGAACAAAAGCAAAGTTGGTAGAAGTATTCTGAAGCCTGAAAAAATATCTTCCCTGTATGGTAACTTCCATCGAATGGTACTGGGCTCCTGTTTCTTTTATAAATAGAAGAACAATAACAACCCCAGGACTGTGCTTTGCTTTAACTGGATGGATGAACATAACCAGTGGATACAAAAAAGTTCCAGGATTCCACTGTATCTTCATTTCGTATCTTCAAGGCATCTGGTCTGTAAGCATTCAATTACACAACCTGTAGCTGAACTACAGTATAATAATGCATTTATCAGTTCTCCATGTCTGATGTCTTAAGGCCTTCAGCAAATAGATCCACTCATGTCTGTAGGTGCATTTAGCTGAGAAGACCAAGGACGTTACTCTTCCAACTCTCCAACATGACAGTCTTCTCGAACTTCCTTGGTACAGCTGAATGGAGTGTTTTAGCATTGATGAATCCTGTGATTTAACAAGGGCCACACCAGGTCTTCCAGAAACAATAGCACAGACATTTTCCTGAAAAACCAGAGCGTGCATGAATATTCCACCTACACATGGGCTATGTCTCTTTGCCATGCAAATAGCAAACTGAGAGCTCATACCAGGCACAGATCTCACAGCAGCATGAGAACCAGCATTTAACACTTCTGAAAACATTTTTTTTTCACAGCCAAATGATTTTATCAAATAATATCCAGTAGTTAGATCAAGGCTTGGAGGGTTGTTTTAAAACTGGTCCTAAATACTATCAACACTACAGCATGACCTCAAGGATATGTCTGCATTCTAGCTCCTCCTTCTCCTTGATAATAGTAGAATATCATATACTGCACTGATGCAATAAGCCCTGCTGTGACTTCATGTCTTTTATATAAATGGCAGCAAAGTGGGTGAGGAACGGCCTGATTCAGGTTTTCTTATCAATTATTAAGACATCAAGAGGATGTCCTACCTAGAACTGAAATGTGCTTCACTTATGCAGTATCTTGTCATTAATGGAACAACAGAGCTTGTACGGCAGAGGACCAAAGGACTCAGGATTTGTGCTGGACACTTTAACTTTACAGTTTCTACTTATCTGCTCTGCATCTTAACCTGAATGACAATCTCTTTCGGAAAGGTGACAAAGCAGGCAGTGTCCTACTAAATTAAGCTGTCATCCATTTAAGTTTATTCTCCAGTTTATGAACTGTGACACATGAGGGCTCCAATTCATGATCTTTATCAATGCTAATATATTAGGCTGCTATAAACTGTGAGTCGGGGTTTTGAGCCTAATTTGAAGACCACTGTATGAAGCACAGAGGGAGATGGTAATATAGTCCTGTGTCTGGGTTGCATGTAGGCTGCTGAGCAAAGAAAAGTGAATGAAGGAAGCTGAGGGGGTGTTAAAGCTATGGTACCAAGCTAGCTGGTGACCTTCTCACCAGTAGCTTAATGACTTTGACAGCAATTTGCAGCTGTTTGTCAAAATTTAAAGGTGAGACTTCAGCACAGAGCATCTGAAGGTTTTCCTCCAGGTACAGTAATTAGGGCATAATTAGAGCAATTTACAGAGGAAGCATGTACTGTTCCCTCCCTGGGAACATGGAGATCTCTCCTCCCCATGCTAGGCTCAGCGGCATCCATCAATGCAGGGGCCGGGCATCACATTGTTTTTTCTTTCCTGTTTCTGACTAATTATTTAGGAGAGACTCAGGCCTCTGCTGCACAGAGAATCACTTTTTGGGAGAAAAGAAACATAAGAAAACTGATTGGCATCTCTCAGCCCCTCCTATTGCCAGGTGCTGAGCCTTTCTCTTTGATCTGTCTCAACGGGCAAGAGGCAGCAAGTTTTCTGCCTGTGCCAGCTTTAGGCCTTTTTAAACCATCTTTCTTGTAAATATAAGTAAATAAGAGTTTTCAAGATAAATCCCTATCAACAGGGTTAGCAGATAAACTCCATCTCACCTCCTAAAACTACTTCATTTTCCTCTTCTGAAGGTGTTTTTTCATCCTGCTCTCCTCCTCATGTGAGTCATCATATCTGAAGATGACTCCTTGTGTGTTTTATATATTGCTTTGGTCTTGATAACAGAGGACATGGACTTATTACTAGTTCAAAATCTTCATCTTCAAGATCATAAGGTTTCCATGCTTCCAGCTGTGGAAGACTAGAGAAATCCCTGGTACTGGCTCAGCGGGTGAGAATCACCCTATGTTTTTATTCACACTATAAGCACTCACTTCCTTGAGCGTATTTTTGATCCTACACAATTCTGCTGATGACATTTGCTAAAATCCTTTTGAATATTCAGCAATAAGAGCAGCTCACTCAGCATCAGGAGTAGCTTGGGAATTTCGTTGGATGCCTTTTTAAGGATTAAATTGTTTTCAGTGGAAAAACATCCTTTCTATTGAAGTTTTTCCTCATCTGAAATATAAAGCAAATCTTTTTGGAATATATTTCAGGGCATCCTGGAATAAATTGTTCTTGCCCTTATCTAACTTTCACTTGAAAAATAGTCACAGCTTTTCATTTTCCCTTCACCTCATCTTTCCTTCATTTAAACCGGGTGAGCTCAGTCTCTTTATGCTTCTTTCTCATTTCATTTGCAGGCCTTTTGCCACCTGTGCTATTCTGCTTTGTTTCAGACTATTTTAAAACTTCACGACTTCAATTTCTATGAGACTGAGCAAAATACTGGCATGAGAGACATCATTAGCAAGATTAGATCAAAACTTTCCTTTCATAAGGGGATGTTGCAGACAGAAATATTCAGCTCCCTACATCCTTCAAAATTGGTACCAGTTGAACTTCATAAGAAGAAGTTATATGAAACGTCTTTCTTTCTCTGACATGGTGCTTTTTCAAATATATAGCCCTGCCAGGCATGCTAAACAATGAAGCTGCACAGAACAGTATTGATGAGCATATCATTATTTTCACAGGTAGAGCCTGGGATTATGGGTATGCTGTGGGTAAGCCTGGGGATGCTGACAGCTGTGAGCAGAAGTAAGGTGAAGATGGACCATGTTCAAACATCAGCCCTCAGCAGTAGTGGACCAGTTCAGGTGTTCCTAGTTGAACAGGCTATAATGGGAACCTTTACCAAATAGGACACAGGGTGGCAACCTGATTAACACCTTTGTGTCCATCTGGAGTTGCTCCACTGAATTTAATGTACATCTCAAAGCTGAAATCAGAATAGCTGAGGTAAGATTCGCATCTATGATACAACCACTTGCATCCAGATGACTTACTGAAGGATGAACTTACTGAAGTGGTGTTGCCACTCTGGCAGTTACAGACTTTAAAAAGCACACAGTAATAGTACCAAATTAAAATGCAGTCGATCACACGCTCTCCACGTGTCCCTTATATGTGCTGTCCTACTGTCCCCAGGAAGCACAGATCTCCTAGAATTAGTTTGTGATGCTTCATTGTTGCATGGAGGTCACTTACTCCAGAGCTGACACTTGGCCATTAGACGGTGAGATCTGATGAGATGACAGTCTGTGTAGTGTCACTTATGCTTCTTTTTATGGTCTTTTTCCTTCTATGTCTTTTGCTGCTCCTGTCAAACAGTATCACAGCTAAGGTCACTTTAATCTACCAGAGGAAGAAGAATTAGCCAATGCAGCACATATTCAAAATTGACATGCATGTCATGCTCAGATCCAGTTCCCTTATTTGTGGCCATCTGAAATTTAGGAATGGAGCCTAAGTTAGTTTCTAGAATCTGTCAGTAATTTGTGGAAAGAAAGAGGTAGCTCCAGAGGATAAAATACCCTGCGCTAAGACAGGAGTCTAAGGCAGGTTGGCAGACTGATTCTCTGGGACACGTTTCTTCTGGCTGAGTTTTACCCTGCCCACCATGAGTTTGGATTTTTCAGCCAACCTTCTGGACTAGTTTTTTATTATTATTAATACTATCCACCATTTAAGATAGTGTTAGCCTACATTAACCTGCCCGGCCCGCTCAGTCAGCGAGAGCTGTTACTAATTATGTCTGCATTTAAATACCTCCTGGAGAAAGAAGCTGGGAAACTGGAAGAGGGTAGATTTAGATTTAACATCAGGAAGAAATTTTTCACTATGAGGGTGGTGAGACACTGGCCCAGGTTGCCCAGAGAAGCTGTGGCTGCCCCATCCCTGGAGGGGTTCAAGGCCAGGCTGGATGGGGCTTGGAGCAACCTGGTCTGGTGGGAGGTGTCCCTGCCCAGGGCAGGGGGGGTGGAACTCAGTGGTCTTTAACATCCCTTCCAGCTTTAACCATTCTATGATTCTATATGGGACTGGAAAGGACCTCCTAAGTAATAGAATCCAGTCTATGCTGTTGGCATCAATATGGCAAATAATTCAAAAATGAATTAATTCGAAGTTTGCTTATGATAACTGAAACAAAAACGCATAAGCCAAAAAAGAGTGGAAGGAAATGGGTATGTGGGCATTTCAGTGTAAAAGCTTACTGCTGCGCAGAAAAAGAAAAATCAGAAATGCTTGTATCCACAAAAATAGATTTTTGTTATGGATTCATGAATTTACAGAAGTTTAGATGCTTAATATTATTGCCAACTGTAATAAATAATTACTTTCTTAAAAGTACAGATTCATACTGCTAGATTTCCCATACTTAACTGAAACCACTGCATGTGTCTGGCAAACGATTTTTCTATAGAAAGAGAGAGCCTTCTTCAGAGTGATTAATCCCATCCTGAGGTCTGAGTCCCTGTCTGGAGGACTCTGGCTCTCCTTGACTACACAGGTTCCTTAGAGAAAGGATGGATGAATGTTTTTCTACTTGATGGACTGTGTCTGGTCTTCAATGTTACTCTGAATATTGGCTTTTCAGAGCTCACACAGCGATCTCAGTTATAAGGATATCTGTTGTGAACTGAAAATATGCGTCTGATAAAGAAGGCAAAGTTTCTTCATTTCAAGCCTTGGTATACAAGCATGCTCAAATAACAAGCATAGATATTGTCAGATTCTTAAAATCATGTATTTCCTAATGCAAATGGAGCCAGTAGAGCAAATTAAAAGAAAGAAAAAAAAAAAAAAGAAGTAATTTTGACAGGGAAGCTGGCTATCTTTCAAATAATACATCTTACTTTATCTATTGGGCTTGGTGCATGGTTAATAACAGGTGAGTTAGACAAGTAATGATTATGAACTTCTGTGTTATAACAACTCTGTTGGTGTCTGTAGGGGTCAAGAACCAGCAGCATGTGGGGAGATTTTGGGTGGGAATTTGCAGAGGAATGCCTGACCCAGAGTGAGGGCAGCTGGGCACAGCACAAGGAGCAGCAGAGTCCCAGAGTGTTCCCAGTGGGCACTTTGTGGAGCTTGTTCCTGCTCTGGCATCATCCTGACTTTGTGTCGGAGCAAGAAATGGATGTCATCACTTGAAGGAAAGCAATACTGTGTTTCATTTAATTCCTTAGTGTTAAAGGCTGGTGGAAGGACAGCAGAAATTGGTTTTGTTTTGAGGTACTAATAAGTCAGCTAAATGGGGTGGGGTGTAAATCATAAAACTGCCTAAAGGAGCCTGCTCCTGATGTGTAGAGGAAGGTGGAATGATCAAAGGGAGCTCACTGAGAGTGATGTGTCCAGTTTAGCTGTGGTGAGTGAATGGGCTAAAGGAAAGCTGTGGTACCCAAAGAGCAAGGAGAAGATTAATAGAGGAAATGGTTTTGTTTGTCTGTACAGCCAAAGTAGAGGAAATACCATTTGAGAAGATTTTGTTAAAGAAAGAACTTACGTAGAAGGGAGAAATTTCTATCTTGGCTAAAATTAAAAGGCAACAACCCTAAGTAACAACCAGCTGAGCACAGTTCTGCAGCAGAGTTAAGATGGAAAGAATCATCTGATCAACACAAGACCATGAGTCTAGCTGGGATAACTGGAAAATGAATGTTAACCAGTCTTGTGGGATAAACCTTTGATAAAGCATACTTCCTAAGACCATCCCCAGCTTTTCTGGTGCACAGCTGAGAAGTTGTTTTCATTCCCACTTTCACAGGACAGTCACATGAAATAATTAACTAGCCAGTAAACACCACATCAAATGGGGAGTAGCACAAGCTGCTTTTAATAAGAGCAATTAGGAATGACAGAACAATAATTTCACTCTCCTCAAATATAAGTCAACTAGTACAGAGATTTATTTCTGTTAACAACATATGGCTGCTTAAAATGAATCATGTAGGTAGAGGGACCAGCTCTGGAAAACAGACACTGAGGTCAATTCCTCAGACACTCACCACTCTGCTCTTGAATGTATTCAGTAGTGCCTCAGTTTTGGAAATCCTGATTTGCTCATATGTCTACCCAGATCAACATTCTCTTGTGGTGATCATCCACCTGTACCTCTCAGTCTGGTAGAAAGGCTTGAAGCAACCCTTACAGATCTGGCCTTGAGCAGGACACAGAAAGACATTATAGCACCCTTTCATTCAGTAAGTCAGTAGGCAGAGCACTCATGGAGGTTTGGCAGATTTAAATCCTCCTTCTGCCTAAAGGAAACATAGAACCACAACTCCAAATGTAAGGCAAAGACTTTAAACACTTGGTTTGATGATGTTCACAAAAGCACTAGGGAGTAGCTCCCCTCCTCTAGTTAACTGAAGTGGTTTCACTTTGATTTAAATAGTGAAATATTCCTTAGGCTAGGGGAGACAGAGAGAGTGTTTTGTTTTGCTTAATGCTTTGTGAAAAAAAAAAAAAAGGAAAAACCTTTTTAGTCTTTGCTTCACTGAGCTATTTCACCTACAGGAGGAAAAATAAATTAATGAAATGTTGGGGGCAGGCAGGGGAAAGTTCTGTGTAGTTACTGGGTTCACATAATCTTTTTTTAGACTCTCAGTGCCAGAATAGTCCAACTTCAACACGAGGTGCACCCTAGCTCTAAAACAGCTTATAGTATTTCACAGAACCAAACCCTTTGGGCAGGTTAAGGGGAGGAGATATGGATTAAGATCAACAGAAGCAGGGCAAAGGAACTGATCTTGAGAGCCTCCCATGTGATTGTGAATAGTTTATTCATTAAATTTTTGGCTGAAAGACATGGCTGTGGATGCTCTAGCTGTGTTTTGTAATGAGCCTGGGTACAGAAAATACAGTTATGGAGTGCTTATGTTGCCCTTGTGCTTTCCTCGTACAAATCTCTCTGGTAATACTAGAAGAGGAATTGCTATCTTACGGGTCCTCCCTGGGTTAGATATGATCTAGACCCTTAGTTGCTCTGACTTCTCAAAGCAAAAATTTATACACTGGCTACACTGTATGCAGCAAGTTAAGTGCCTGGAGCAACTACTGCTATTTCTGGCACATCATGGATAAAACAGGAGCTGAAGAAGGATTTTGCAGCTCCTAATTTTGAGGGCTCTCATCCTGAAATCCTGTTGACTCACATATGCAAGCATTGTGTGTACTGATGGGAATTAGATATATCTCATGTCCAACAAAATACAGGAATGTGTAGTTAATTGGAAGGAAACATCTGTGCCATTCAGTGCAACTCAGCACTGTGTGAATACAAGGAAAGATCAAATCAATATTGTCTTTAGATGAGTCTACAGAAGGTTTGTTGCATGTATGTAGTTGCTGTGATAGATGTGTATAAATACATGTATCTTTGCATCTGCAAAGCAAAAGTATTAATGCCTGAAGACCGTGTGCTGAAGAAAGTGATTGGGGATATTTTTGTTTTCTTGAGATCCTGCAGTAGAAGGGAATTAGTTTTTGGAAACTAGAAGTGGATGAGCCTAACAACAGCTTCTTGTTACTCCTGGGTTTGGTTTGGCATATATTAGCCATCAAAATACGATCATAGACCAGCATGTCTGACCTACAGCCACTGAGGTCTCTAGCCCAGATCCACAAAGCAGTCAATGGATGTGAAGGATCTGCTCCTCTCTGAGGGACAAAGACCCCAACTGCAAGAGGCATACTTAAAATCTTAGATTTGAAGCATTTCTTTCCTCTGAAAAGAAAGTCAAAAGACATTGGACCCCCGCCCTGCAAAGCGGATACCAAGATGGATGGATGGTGGTTGAATCAACTGCAGGAGATATTTTTAAAAGGACGAAATAAGGAAGCCATGTGTGGTCTGAAAGTCATTGTGTAGAGGGGGGCAAGCCTCACCTTTCTGCTGCTGTAGTGTAAGATGCTCCACTCCCCTATGCTGGGATGTCAGTGATATATATGCTTTTAGTTCTCTCTTACTTCTGTCTGCCATAGGCTCAAACTCATTAGATATACAGGTGACTTGACTGAAATCTGACAAAGCTAATCAACTACACCTACCAACCAAATGTGCAACTTTAAAATAAAATTTTGTCTTTATAAAGTTTAACCTAATAGCAGCTAGAAAAGGAATCAATCTGCTTCAAGTTTAACAACTAAAGTTAGCTGCATTCAAGTTTGCACTTTTCACTTGGGTTTCTAATCTTTGCAATAACCTAGCTACATGATCCTTTCCCTCCTAACAGGAAATGAGGTCTTTGCTCTACCTTTGGGCATGCAATTGATTTCTCATCACTCTGGAGTTCCTATCAACCTGTGCTAATTGGCACCCTAAGCAGTCAAATTAAAGAGGGAGGAGGCTTATTCTATCATCCCTAGAAGCAGTTTCTCCAGAATAAGAGTGGGCTACGCTGGCAGAGCATCATGATCAAGGTAGACTTCACAGTGCCCGTGCTGTAACTGTTTTGAAGAGATACAAGGTGAGTCCCCAGGGATTCAGTATATTACAATTTCCTCTGCCTTCAATTCACTTCAATCTGTTGCAAGGGATTATTGATCTGAATGTTAAAGTCATTAGCCTCAGCACTTCACTGAGGATAAGAAGTACATTTAAGTTAACATCACCAGGTTAAAGACACAAGTGAGACGGAAACCATTTCTGGAGTTCTCCAGGATTGATCTAATAAAAGATAGTATCTCTGGTTTCAGTCTCTGGTTTCCACACGTGAAACTTTATTTCTATATACAGACATGTCTCCACGGTAAGTAACTCTGAATTTTTTTAATTTTTTTTATCAAGTCAGTAGCAAGCTAATGGAAAACCATGAAGGTGTTAAGTTTTAAAGAGAAACTAGAAATTATTATATTGGAGAGGACAATAGGAGATAACTGGATATAATTTATTTTCTATTCTGTACTTTGGGCTGATAAATAGTTATATACAAATGGTCATGGAAATACGTTTTGAACTAATGAGTAGCAGTGCGTCCTTCAACCCCTGCAGCTCTTGGATACTCTAGGCACAAGGACAGTATGGTTTAGGGCTGAGAAATTCCAATTAGCCTGAGAGAAGCAGAGGCCCAGTCCCATTCATTTGAAACCATAGGGTAGTATTGAAGTGTCAGATTTAATAACTGGAAGATGTGAATAATGGGCTCTGCAAGCTGGGACTCATCCAGAGCCCATAATATTTGGAGATTCCCTCAAGCCCTACAGCATGAGATTTAACATCCTTTCTTAATATTTTGATAGGGTGAATTATTTTAATTAAAAACTTTAATCATCAATAAAAATAACTGTGGGTACTCCTGCTATCTATGTAGATGTTCTATTCCATTTAGAATCCTGCTATTTTTTGGCCTCATCCCCATGCTCTAGCAATTAGTTACAGTTTAATCCCATGGTGAGTTGGAAATGACATTCCTTTGATCTGCCTTTCATTTCTCACCTCTTAATTTCCTTGAACATCTATCTGGACTCATGAGAAAGAAAGATTCTTCTCTGGAGCATTCATTATCTTACATTCTTTTACCACATCCCATCCTAGCCATCTGCTTTCTAAAATACATCATTGCAGCCTTTCTGAGGTTAGAATTTAGAGCAGTCTAAAGTGTCCTTTGAAAAATGGATCACTCTCCCTTGGAAAACTTCTTCCCATGAACAGCAACTCCTGATACACTGCAAAGGTAGAATACTACTTTGTTATGGTCATGTTTCTCACTCATCTGGGTCATTTAATTGAAAGGGATAAAGGCATGCTGACACTGAGGCTGAGATTCTCCCCCAATTAAGATGTTGGCTCTCATTGCCTGATTCATCTTGCCTAATCTATTGCTGCAATTTGTTATCCCTCTGACTTCTCAAGTGCAGAAATGTGAGTGTCCTGGCTATCTGTTTATGTGTGTGGTGACCTTCTTCTCTGACACAGAGCTCTGTTGAGTAGCAGTGCCCCACCAAAAACTCCAGAAACAACCAGAGAAAGAAATCTTAACCAGGCCAAATGTTTAACTGTTTCCCTCCTTCCTGACTCTTTGGGAAACCCCTAACTAAAGCCCATGACCTAGGAATTACTCTTAAAGCAAATGTAAGATCTATCACCTCATCTGAGCTTTTCTAATATGTGGGTGAAGGTTTGAAACTCTGCAGGTGTAATCCCAATAAAAAGATGCTTTTCTTTTCTGGAGTGGTGAGCTGCTACCAGCTTGTTTAGGATGCTGGATTCCTTTGATGGCAGACATTGTGGGGTCTGAGCTGAGGGATCAAAAACATCAGATGGAAACAGGCATGGTTGCTCTCCCTAAAACAGGGAGAGCTCTTCCACACTCTTTCTGGGTCTCATGCGAGATAAATAGCCATGCTTCAGCCCTCAATTATGGGGATACGAAGGATAGGATGTGCAGATATGCTAAGATAATTGGGAGTCTGAGACCTTGCTTAATGAAATTAAGGCAGAGATAACTGCCTATAAATATACTCGGAAGAAAAGAAAGGTTGCACCACAGAGGGAACAGAGGTATTTAAGCTAAATAATAATATACTTTAGTAAATAAATGTTGAAGGTTAGAATAATTTTCTTTTCTTTTCTTTCTTTTTTTTTTTTTTTTAACCAATGAAAGTCCACACTGGTAAAACCTTCTGAAATGACCCAGAAGAGGGTAGTAAGGAAGAAATTAAATCCTGTAGGGAGATAAAAATTAATGGGTTCATCTTGGATGTCCGTCCTTTTGCTTCTAAAAAAAATACCAAAAAAACCCAAACCAATCTGCTTCTATGTGACTTAAACTTGAAAAGCTAGGACAGGGATAATGGGGAGGGGATGGGAACACTTGGAAATTGTTTCAGGAGTAAAAATAGAAACAAGAGCTAAAGGTTAAAAAAAAAAAATGCTTGAAATGTGATTCTTAGGAAATACGACCTTCCCTCACAACAGGGCACAGAAAGGAAAAGCTCAGCAGCTGGGATCGAAAAATGCAGGAGAAACACAACAAATGGCAAGTCCTTACACGTGGTGGTTGCGTAGAGGGTTATATGCATAGAGGGCAAGAGGGTGCATCAGGAGAAGTCACATTGCCCAGGAGCAGAGCAGCTGATACCATCGATGTTTGCACATCGCCTCATTGACACCAGCAGGTTCTTGCCAGGTGCTGTCTTGTTTCAGGGCTGGAGAGAAGGGCTGGACACAGCCCTGTCACCACGGTGCTATTTTTATCCACAAACAGAAGATTTCTGAGTTGAAAAGGTCCTCAGCTAGCAATAAAGCAGCACATTCCTTTGCTTTTAAGAAAGACTCACAGCAGCTCTCTACTCTGTATTCAGGTGCAACAAGCAAGCCTTATTCTTGTTTTATTCCATACTATGGCTGCACAGTGCTACTGAAAATGCACAAAATATTGTAAGACACAAAAAAACCTGCTGTGTTGTTTGTTCTTTAGTTTGTTTTTCAGAGAAATTAATAACTTCTAGCTCCAACCTCAGTTGTTAGACTCAGTTTTGCATCATCAGGCATGAAGTATAAACTGGAAACAAAATAGTTCTGTTTCAGGGAGAAAAAAAAAGAGGGGAAAACAGTCACTTTAACACCATTTTTCCAGGTCTAACTCAGGCTGACAATCATCATGGTCAGCTATATGTTATAGCAGAATCTCATTAGAACAAGAAGTACTTATCTGCATCACTCAAAATTTTATTCAGCTACTATCTCTGTTGTTCTGCTGTTGCAAACACCGCTGTGTTAGATGCACGTGTCTCTAAAGGGACCACTCCTCCTTATGCCAACACATTCTCAGAAGAAAAAACAAACCAAAACTAAGCTTCAATATAACATGTATAAGCAATATGCTTTGACATGAGCCACCACTTGCAGCAAGACCAGCTCACCCAATGCTGTTGGTGATGTTGTGGGTGTAGATGAATATGTACTCACATGTTTGGGATCTTAGTCCTTCCCACCACTTAACATAATCTAGACTGTGGTGGAGCTTCTCCTATAAACACTCTGCCTTCTAAGGCATATATTTTCTTTTTTTTTTTTTCTAGAAGACACCACCCAGAAGAGCAAGCTCGCTGAAACTGGTAAGTTATTTCAACTGAGAAAGAATGAAGATAGAGAAAAGTATATTTAGAAAGAAAGAAAAAGTTATTTTGCATTAGAATAGTATAAAAGGGTAAATTAAAGGTTGGAAATAGATGTGGCAGATCAATGTTGTTCTCTGTGCAAGGAGACATTTCAGATCTCCTCTCTGTCTGTCAGTCTTGATGTTCGTTCATTATTGTGCTAAATTTTGATTATTTTCTGTCTGTAATTGACATGCATTGAAGACTCCTGTTTGAATAGGTGTCAAGATCTGTTGTCAAAAACTGACTGTAAAGGAGATAAAATAACATATAATCCATAATTTCATTAGCGGTATTGTCTTCCCCGTGATGGTGGCATTCTGTTCTCACCATCATATTGTTTTAGTTGTCTGGTTGAGGCAATGGTAACAGTTTAAGATGTTTACTGATAAAATAAGAGAAATCCATGTTGTATGGAGCTTCCAAACACTATTTCTTCTGTGCTGCAAGTGGAAATTGGGATGATAGTCACTGAGCTTTCCTTGAGGATCTTGGTATATTAATATCCATAATGAAGCATGATGCAATAAAAACCTTGTTGAAGCAAATTATTCAAACAAAATGAAAAGCGTAATCTGTTTGTTTATTTGCTGATCCCCAGCTTGACTTTCCAGCTCAGTGGCTTGTGTAAAGTTCTCCTGTAAGTTATGGACTTGCACACAGATGTATTAGGCTAATCATAGAAATTAAATTAAGCTTTCTAATATAAGACTCTTGGTTTTTTTGTTGTTGTTTTTTTTTTCTTCCTGGGTAAAATATCTATATGTCTGCTGCATCTAGACCAGCAGAAACTATTCCACAGAATAGCTGAAAAAGGAGGATTGTTGTAGTAGTAGGTTGTTGTAGTGATACTGATCTTAAGATATGATGCAATCTTCTCCAACTGGGATTGACTGGTTTGGGTCAATTAATAGGTTCAACTGCTCGGGTGAGTTTGGCTGTAAGGGACGAGAAAATTCAGAAATGTGGTTTTCTTTCAAAAAGAGAAAAGTACAAAAATTGTGAACAAGCTGGGAAGAAAAGATCCAAGACAAAAAAATTACTGTTGAGCTACAAGCCTTTGGGAAAGGACGGTCACCAGTGAAGGAGGAGAAATATATTTGGAAAGCTGTGATAGGGGACATTGTAACTTTAAGTGATTTCTGCAGGATGCAATTACAATGTATGGTTCCTCTGTGGAAAGTTTTGTGGAACAGTGTTGCTAAAATGGAATGAATGAGTTGTCTGCCATTTCTTTGCTGAATACAACTGAGGAGGGCTGAAGAAGGGGAAGTCCTCCAAGCAGAGTTGTGGTTATCAACATGCTGAGGAGAACTACTGAAGACCTCAGAGGGGACTAAATGCACGGGCATGGGTGCCTGTGGAAGTGTGTGTTGTTTGTTTTGGTGGTTGGGTTTTTTTTATGACTTACTTGAATTTCCTGGAGTGATGGTGGGAGAACCATGTGGCACATTGTACTGGAAGGAAGGCAGAATCATTTTCAAAAGGAACAGAAGCTGTGGACAGCCACTTTGATTGCTGTACAGGCTGGCTGTTTCAGCAGAGCTTACAAAGCAATGGGATGTGGGCAGAGGGATGTGTGGCATCCATAACAGACTGTCAAAATACTGTGGTTTTATTGCGGAAGGGTGTTCCACAAGAGTAAGACAACCAGCCCTGCTCCCAGGGAAAGCAGCTGCCTGCCTTCCCCTGGAGCAAAATGACTAAACTTTACATCCTGTTTAACTCACCTGAAGTCTTGGCCTCCGCAGAGGTTTTGCATGTCATTTATCTGGCTTGACTGGAGTTGAGTGGTTCACTCGCGCTGGGTGACCTCCTTTCTGTCATGAACTCAGGTAACTTTTTCCATAGACCCTTAAATGTGTTTTGCTGTGGTTTCCTGGACTTGGCAAGATATTGCATACACCCTTCTAATCAAAGGCAACGCCAAGTAGAACTTGCTGGAGTATTAGCAGTGGTTTAAACACAGTGAAATACAATGTGTGAAAGGAGAGACTTCAAAGGACATTTGAACTGATGAATGTTTTGAATGTTTAGTGATGTTACACCCCACTGAAATTACCAGAGATAAGGTGCATGGTAAGAGCTAGGGAGGGAAGGCAGAAGGTTATGGGTGTTCTCCCCGGTGTTTGTGTCTTTCCCCTTTGGGATATCCCTTAGTGAGGTGGGCTGGGGTGCAGTTCTGATCTTGCTTTGCTCTTTTTAGCTCTCCTCTGAAGATCAGACCTTCCCTGGTAGGTATTCTTTAGCTTTGCTGTCTCTCCTGCTGGTATTTATTTACAGATTCATTAAGTACTATTTTCCATAGTTAGTTTAATTAGGGACTCCTCAGCTCTGATAAAAGATCGTATTAAAGCTTATATAATCCCTGCCTGGCTTATTTGTTTGCAGGCTAATTCTCCAGCCATGTTAACTTAATAAGATGTATTTCCATATTCTGTTCCACCTGTGTTTCTGTGATCCTAGTGGAAAGCTTTGCTGGGAAACTCAGCCAGCCCGTAGGCAGGGGGGCTGCTTTGAGGCCCTGATTTTTGCACTTTTAAGCCTTGATTCAGACCTTATGCAACTTCACAGGAACACTGCAATCAGTGGAATGGACCCTAAAATTAGAAAGGTCTAGGATTTTCCTAGAGATGAGGTCTAAACTAAACATTTGATTACTTTTTTTTATATATATAATAAGATTTTTATTCTGGATATGTGCTAGATAAAACTTATAGGATAAAATCCTGACCTCTGAAGACCATTGACTCTTATAGTGCCAGACACCAGTTGCTCTCAGGCCTTAAACTTGGGTGTTAAATGTTATGGTGTCTGAATTATTCAAGCAGAGCTGACAGATGTGACAGGAGAACTGAAGGAGCCCTAGTCTCTTCTGGAGTAGCAGCTGGAGGTGAGCAGGGAAGACTGGGGCATCTCAAATGGCATCAGTCTCCATTTAGGCAGCTGAGTCCCACCATGGGTCAGAACCTCTCTGATGTAAAGCATGTCCTCTTTTGCCATAGAAGAGTCTTATATTAAAGCATATGCTGTCTAAATTTGATAGCTTATATTTTAGATAGCATACAGTGTGGAGAACAGTGGGTTTGATGTTTGGCACTTCTGGCCATTGTTATAGTAGCTAACGATGGATACAACACTTCTGGAGAAACAGAGATCTATTAAGCCACAAGGTTTCAGCACTTTGACCAAATAAAACATGTGCCAGGTTACTCAACATTTTGGTGCATGTCTTTTCAATTGTAAATAACAAGCAGTGATATAATCAGAAGACCACGTAAAATGTCTTTTTTTATCTGAAGTTTCAGAAAAGAAAAAAACAAACCCATGCAGAATAATCTGAAAAAGGTGGGGGAAGCAGCTGAAACCCTGTGGGGTTCTTTTCTGTTGCAAGGCTTTCCCCAGGCACTGTACTGTTAGGTGCTTTCTTGCATAAGCATCTTGTAACACAAGGCTGGACTGTGTTGTCATGGAGACTTTCAGGGTATCTCATCATTTTGCTAGAAAAGACAAATTTTAGAGTGGCTGTCATTGTATTAATTTAGTCACAGGACCAGACTTCCCACTGGTGCTATCCCCCCAGTCCTCATTCTTGTTTACACTAAATCTTTTTTATGCCGTTGCAGAGCATCAGGGTGGTTGCATGTTCTTTTATGAAGCTGTCTTCACATGAATTCACAGGGCACAGTGCAATAAATTAGTGCGAAGAGGGATTTATGGCCAGGGGGAGAAAAGTTTTCAGAAAAGCTTCAGTTTCTTGAAGGAAGAAATCTGTGCTGCCATTGCCAGAAACCTGGTTTACTGTTTACTCTGTCAAGTGGCAGTGACCGCCTGGAGAAAAAACATCTAGTTGCTGCTAGATAAGACCTCAATAGCACCATTATTTCTCTGTGTGATGACTCCAGATTCAGCACCGAAAAAATCCCCAGCTGACATTGGAAATGCTGAATTTGAATGCATTTAGTTGCAAAATGCTTTGTGTGTGTTAGGCTTTCTCTGCTCTCAAAGACTTGCCGTACAGAGAGAGAATTGCTTAGCGTAGTGCCCACTGTCAGGGAAACTTCAGACCTCCAGGGCCAGTGGTCTTAAATGCACACCGGTGCCTACCTCCCCTTCAAATGGGATTTGCCCTGCAGTTATGCAGCAAAACAGATCTTACTCCTGGTGTCTGGAGGGTTGGCCTCAGGCAGCTCCCCACCAAAAAAAGGTTTTAAGAGAAAATCAATGTTTAACTGTTGCAAGCAGCTTCCAAAGGTGATTTTCACCCTGACTTGTCTCTCAACCTTCTGACTCCTCTCAGCTCAAGTTTGCCCTGACATCCACCCCAGCCTTCCTCTTTGGGAATTCACGGGTCCTCCCTCACTTCATCCTCTGCTTTCCCTGCCCCAGCCTTGTACACCCTGAGACCTCTATGATGCTCCTGCTTCTCTCTCTCTGCTCTCCCTGTCAGTCTCTTGCATGACACCAAGGAGGTTACATGATGCTGCTGGCATCAGACAATTATGAAGAATTTGCAGGGATGCAAATCTCTATTTGGGCCCTTCCCCAGGAGGTGTGTGTAGGTGGAGCTGACAAATGACATAAAGCCCTCATGAGGCTATTTCAGACAGATGATGTAGAAAAAAAATGGGCCTATGGTAGGCTGGGTCGCTCTGTCCTGTCTGCTGTCCCTCAGATTTATTTCACCTTTGCAGGATATAAAGATTACGTGAAATCTATTTCAGGCTGATGTCCTGAAAGGACTGTTTGTCCTGACGACTGCCTTATTTCTTCTTTCTTGTCCTCAGCTAGAGGCAAATCAAAATGCCTTTGGGTGGTTGTAAATTGTAAGTGTGCATTCTCATAATATCTTTCCAAGTCAATTGATCCCAGGACTCTGAGATAAGACACCTCCACAGAGCCCTGTGTCAGGGAGCAAAGGGGTTACACTTTGGGTTTTAGCTGCTTGGTGAAAAATATCTTTACTTTCTGCTTCTGAATGATGTTTTCTTCCATGTTAAAAAAATGGGGGGTGGTAGAACACCAGTAAAACCCTGACTGGCTGTAGGGAGAGAAAAGTTTCCCCAATCATAGAATCATAGAATGGTTTGGGTTGGAAGTGACCTTAAAGATCATCTAGCTCCAAATCTGCCACGGACAGGGACACCTCCCACCAGACCAGGTTGCTCAAAACCCCATCCAGCCTGGCCTTGAACCCCTCCAGGGATGGGGCAGCCACAGCTTCTCTGGACAACCTGTTCCAGTGTCTCATCCGTGTCACAGTGAAGAAGTTCTTCCTAATATCTAATCTAAATCTCCCCTCTTCCACTTTGAAGCCATTACCCATCATCCTACCACTACATGCCCTTGTACAAAGTCTCTCTCCATCTCCCCTGTAGCTCCCTTTAGATACTGGAAGACCACTATAAGGTCTCCCCAGAGCCTTCTCTTCTGCAGGCTGAATAACCCCAACTCTCTCAGCCTGTCCCCACAGCAGAGGTGCTCCAGCCCTCTGATCATCTTTATGGCCTCCTCTGGATCCACTCCAACAGGTCCATGTTGTTCTTGTGCTGAAGACTCCGAAGATGGATACAGTACTCCATGCGAAGGAGAGTCAGGTCTAAACTGTCACACTGGTTGCTTTTGTAGAGCATCTTGGTTTCTCTTCTGGTCTCAGCTTAAGTCAGTGGATGGCTGTCAATTTACATTTGTGGGCAATAATTCTCAGGGAATGTTGTATTCTGCTGAACAGCCCCATCCTGCTCAAATTTATTCCCGTGTTCAGCTTCAAGAAATGAAATGAGGTAGGAAGGGAACTGTCTGGTGTCTGTCCTCACCTGCAAGTGTGTAGTCTGCAGTACTGAGAGGTCCTTCAGAGAATAGGTCCCTGCATTGCTCTGGAAGAATAACCAAAGACAAAGGGACCATGCGTTCTGTCAGTAGTAGGATGCAGAATCTTTCTCAAAGTGGGCATTTACTCTTTCTGCCTTTGTTTTACTTTATTTTCTTTTTTGGTGGTATACACAGGGATTTCCAACAGAAAGTGTTTCCGTTGCTGCTTTGCTGGTCAGTGGGGTGTTTGTTAACATTGTGTTTTTCGCAAAGCCATTGAAAGGATGAGGTATGCAGTTACAGAAGTGAACTGATTATGGGTGTGGACTCAGTACGAGATCCTAGGCAGGTTATTTAAGTCCTTTTGATATGGTAGTGTTTAACAGGGTATCCTGATTTTAAATGCTTTGAATTTCAAATGTGTGGCAGGTGTTTAGTCCAACTAAAAAGCCTCTAGGTCTCAGGAAAGCCAGGCTAGGCTGAGTGTTTGATGGTTATTTTAAGCAATCCTTTTCATTTAACAAGGCACCGTAAATCTTACTTAGAAATGCCAGCATATACATTTGTAAAATATGGAAATGATAAAGCAGACTGGAGCTTTTAAGAAGTGACAGAAAAGCTACTTCTTGTGGCTCTTTACCTGGCTCTTATTGGTCTTCTCCAAATGCAGCACATTAGCCAATTACTTACAGTGCATGCTACTAATGCAAAGTGTGCTTATGGAATAGGTAGCAATAATTCATAGACGTTAACAGCATTCCTCTACAAGCAGAGATAAAACCTTTAAGATGCATAAAATCCTGCAGTAATCTCTTTCTTTAAGAGATCTTTAAATCTATTGTATGTAGTGATTGACTAGAATGTCCCAAATACCTTTGCATACAGAGAGTTTGGAAGGGATGGATTAAATGATTTAGTTAATTGCCCACTCTGCTTGGCTCAGATGGGTCTGTATATTCCAGTTATATTTGTCTGGCAGGTGTTCCTCTCCTCTCTGTCCTTTGGACTTCTTGTTCCCTGTGCTGTTACTCAATCAAGGCTTATGGAATGAAAAGGGATAAATAAAAGAAATGAGTGAGATGCTTAAACAGTCTGTACCAGCGCAGCGATGTGGAAGGTGCCCAAGGAGCCCTGAACATCTGACCTCTCTTTCAGATACTGCCTCATGCCTTGTTAGATAAGAAAGCTGAGAGGGAGGGATTAAGAGTATGGCAAGTAAAGGATTGCCTTGCACTTGAGCTTTTATTTATCTAAATAGAGCGTTTAGGTAACATTTTTGCTCATCAGTACCTCTGCAAGATGTTATTAATTTATTGTATGTGCTGCTTCAGAGCATGCCTACAAGACAGGGAAGTTCTCTTGCCACATTTTAAAAGTTTGGGTGCCATAGTATGTGATGGAGAAGTAACTTGGCTCATGTGATGTGACTGGAGAAGTTTGGCCTGGGCTGGGATTCAGAGCTAAGACTCTTGAGCAGTGAACAGGAAACTCTCTACCAAATTGCCAGCTCTGACTTCATGTCACTGGAATATGGCAAACAAAGCTTAAAGACATCAGCCAAAGACATTTAGAAACCCACTGTGAGCAGACACAAGTCCCATGGCTCTCTTAAGCCACCTCTTCAAGTCAGTGGGTAACTAGGAATCTTCTGGAACAGAAGAAAAAGTATAGACTCAGGTAGGATTTTAAAAGTTAGCTTTAGACACAAAGATTATGATGAATGAGACTTGTGGATAAATCCCCAGATGAGTTTTGATTTCGTTACCCAGTGGACTGAGACCTCAGTCTAGAGTATAATACGTACAATCTGAGTGTCAACTTCCTTCCTTTTATTTTCTCCTTTCTGCTATCTGAGGAAACACGTAACCCTGTAATTTAGTGAGACAGGTGCTGAGGCCACAGATTATGGCAGCTCAGGGGAAGTCTGAGAATTGCATGTCATCTGCCAGCTCGCAGCTCCACAGCCTGCTCTGTGGGCAAGGGTTTGACCTTGCTGTTCTGTTTCGGGATGCCATTCCGGATGCCAGAACAGAACACACTGCGCTTGGGCACTGCAGTTGTCCGTATCCTCTTCAGAGATGGAGAATAAACTTATACCCTTCTGTCCATCTGTGAATGAAGCCAAAGGCTATACACTCTGACTTCTGCTACTTGAAATCCTGGGAAGATTGCCATAATACACTCTGTTTCACCTTCCTTTCTAGCTGTCAGCTTTACTGCCGCCTGATATAGCACTGTCCACCCGAGGCCCCTCAAAGTCAGAGAGTCCTCAGGTAGTCAGGCTGGAGAAGTGGCAATGAAATTTCCATGTTGTGGTCCCACTTCTGCCCCTAAACTAATGATCAGTTTTTGCGTGTCTGTGTGATGAGTCATTTTAAATACCTGATGCTATTATGAAACACCTACCTGCCGATCTCGGTGAGGTATCAAAAGGCTTAATTAAATGTTTGTGAGGTATTCTGCCATGCTGAGGTGTTAGATGCTACAGAAGACAAAATATTATTACAAATAATAAGTCTACCACAATCTGAAAAAGTAGGTGTCTACATTTAAAAAAAAAAGAAAAAGTGTCTAGTATAGTCACTTTTTATTGCACTCTGTGAGCACGGTGTAAGTCATGAACTCTAACAGATTGTCCCCAAAGGCAGGTCCTTGGTTGACACAAGAAGTCATATCACGCAAAGCAAGTAAATTGTGAGTGTAAAACAGATACAGAGCCAAAGGTGGGATTAATTCTGCTTGATTTCTTTTGTTTTGTTTTGGGGGTTTTTTTTGTTTGGTTTTTTTTTGTTGTTTTGAATGCTTACCCTGTTGTGGTCCAGATCTGAGCTATCGACTTAACCTCTCTCTGTAGCCAGGGGAGATAAATGAGTTCTTTTACCACAGTCTGCCAGTCTGGTTTGGGCTCTTTCTTTGGAGCAATACTGTAGAATCATAGAATAGTTTGGGTTTGAAGGGACCTTTAAAGGTCATCTAGTACAACCTCTGAGTTGTGCTCTAGATCATTGCTAGAAAAGTTCAGGCTTTTTGTTGTATATCTATGCTGCATACATCTAAATATTCTGTGTCTTGAAACGCGGATGCTATC
Organism: Calidris pugnax; assembly: GCF_001431845.1. Taxonomy (NCBI): domain Eukaryota; kingdom Metazoa; phylum Chordata; class Aves; order Charadriiformes; family Scolopacidae; genus Calidris; species Calidris pugnax. The sequence goes on along the minus strand of NW_015094509.1, from coordinate 26,071,720 downwards.
ACCCAACATGCTATAGAAGGATCTTGGGAATGAACATAGAGGCCCCTTGTCATAAAGAAGCCCTGCATACAGTCATGATGGGTCCACCATTCTGTAATGTACCTGCAGTGCTATAGTAAGTCAAATATATCTCTGATGAAGGTGAAATCTGGCTCACACTGTGACCATGAAACCAACCTTCTCTCAGGCTCTGAGTCTGAAAATGACTTTCACAGAACTTGTCCCCCAGAACATGAGGTGGGTGTCATGATGCTGTTTGGATAGTGGTTCAGGGTTGGTTTTTTTCCTGCAGATGGAAATCTACAGTTGTTATGTATCAGATCAGCAAAGCTGCTCAGCTTGCTAAGGATGAGACCCATGGATTCTGCTTGTTCAGTCATTTTCCATGCTGTTATACTTGTTTTGCATTTGATATCCTTCCCTCCATAAAGCAACTAGCACTTATGTGTCACTAAGTGGTAGCCATGAAGGAAATCAGCTATGCTTGTCTGTGCTATCACTAGAGGGGAGCAATTCTAAAGGCAAAAGAGTATGGCGTGAATCATCTGTAAGAAGAAAATAAAACTCCTGTCTCCTTCTGCACAGTCTCCAAGCATCATTTGTACTCCAGCACAATCACAGCCAGTGGGAAAATGCTAGATATTATTACCACTCTTGTTTTTATTAGCACCAATCTGGAATTAGTGCCTTATGTAGTGCTATTTGTCACAGTGCTATCTGAGAATAGATTACCAACATTACGATAGAACACCAGGGCAGATAAACTGAGGCTCCTTTGAGGCATATCTCATGTTCTCTTGCTGGGACAGTAAAGCTTGTTTTGATCTTCAACAGCTTTAATGTTTAGAAGCTAACAGATTCACGTTAGTGAGCTCGCGGGGGGGGGGTGTCGAATCGCGCTGTACGGAAGGGTTTCCGAGCTCAGGGACCGCTCCCTCACAGCCCCAGCCGGAACCGGAAGGACCGCTCCCTCACAGCCCGAGCCCCAGCCGGAACCGGAAGTCCGCGGCAGCCAATCAGGCGCGGAGGGTCCGACACAGACTGTGGCGCGCGGCGGGGGAGTGTGAGGGGGGGAAACACGCACACACACAAAAAAAGAAACAAACACACAAAATGCGAACCAAGTCACCGCTTGAAGAGATCGGATGTAGTCATGGTTGGAACTCGGTCAAAGGCTATTAAAAAAACTGTGGGTACCCAAACAGAGGCCCCACACAAACACGCAGGCACCCAGGGAGCTGGTTGCGGTGAGCGCCAGAACCTGGCAATGGCGGGTGATAGAGACACCACCTGTGTTAGGGGTGAGCACATCAATGATCTGCTCAACGTGGTGGCCGAACTGCGGGAAGAAGTGAATACACTAAGGTCGATAAGGGAGTGTGAAAAGGAGTTAGATGTGTGGTACCAGGCTGTGCAGACCAAAAAAAAAAAGAGGGTAATTGTTATTGGTGACTCACTTCTGAATGGAACAGAGGGCCCCATATGTCGGCCAGATACTTCCCACAGGGAAGTCTGCTGCCTCCCTGGAGCCCATGTCAGAGATGTAACCAGAAGGCTGCCTAGTCTGGTACAGCCCTCTGGCTACTATCCCTTAGTAGTTATGCAGGTGGGAAGTGATGAGGTCAGTACCAGAAATTTAAAAACAATCAAAAAAGGACTTTAAGACACTGGGAAAACTGGTTGAGGGATCAGGGGCACAGAGGCCCCATCCCTGGAGATATTCAAGGTGAGGCTCGATGAGGCCCTGGGCAACCTGGTCTAGTTGGGGGTGTCTCTGCTGACTGTGGGGAGGTCGGACTAGATGACCTTGAAGGTCCCTTCTGACCCAGATGATTCTATGATTCTATTCTATGATTCTATGTTGCTTAGAAGGAATTAATGTAAGAATCCACGCATAAAATATTTTCCTAGGAAATGCTCCCCTTTTCGTCTCCAGGAGAAACCATATGGTGTACCCTTTTGGGAAGTTATTGCAGATCTAAAAGGTGGCAGTGAAGAAAGTGAAACTGGGGTTGGAAGACTGGAGTGGTTGGAATAGTGGTGGGGAGAGATAATGGCTAAATGTTGGGGTCTTGTAGAGGAAAGCAGAATTGGACCAGTTGGTAGAGGCAGAAAAGCATTAAGATCTGACAGGTAAGCAGTGATCAGTGATGTCGCAGCTCCTGTTTGTCCAGCATAAGCTACTTGACATATTTACTGAAAACTGAGCTTATTAAATTAATTCTAATTTTGTTTAATTAGAACTTCAAAACAGCTGCTATCATGGGCTCCATCACTCCTGAACACTTTGAGAGGACAGTAAAGTTACAAGGAACAATTAATATATGCACTAATGCAGAAGCTGTAAATATTTTCAGTACAGTCAAAGTATCTTAAATCTCACTTACAGCATTGCTCTTTGCTGTTATTCAAAGAGAAAGATTATGATTCATTTTGATTGGTGTTAAAAGCATTTGTGCTTTTGGAAGCGTTTGGAGTCATGGTGATTTGTTCTTCTAGCCTGGCCTTAATTTTCCTCTTTCTTCACTAATGTGCAAATCTTGCAGGTGAAATATAGGCTGGGGTAGTTCAATAGCTCTTCTTGCTTCTTCCTACTTCATATTCTAACACTGCTGTTGCCTTTATTTCCCCAGACAGGAGGTGGGACTGGGACTTTGAATGATATTGAAATGGTAGCTGTGCCGTGTGTCCTCACACAGCATCCCACCTATGCTTAGCCAGTTATTTACTCCACAGTTAGTCCAAATTGATTTGAAGTTACTCATATCCTAGTTAATCAGGTGAATTTGTAATACTTGAAGCTTAATGCTTTCTGTTCCTCTCCCCTGCTCTCCATTGATTTCCAGTATCACCTGCATGTTTTGGAGGGGAGAAGAGAACAAAGTTGAGGAGAGTTGGCGTTCCGGGGAGAGGACCTAGAAACAGGTCAGGAGATGAACCTGCTGAGGCAGAGACGATGGGTGGAATTGGGATGGACTAATAGGAATAACAGACTACCAGGAAGGTTTGCTCTAAAAACATTGGGAACCACTTGACGAATTTTTTTTTTTCCATCTGGGATGTAGAAATGATTCAGTGGTGTGCGCTATGTGTGGCTATAGAACATAGATGAATCTTTCTGTGAGAAATGCATAGGTAGACTTCTTTTTCTTCTGGCCTGAGTATTCATAGAAAACAATCTTTTTATGTGACAGATGAAGTAAACCGATTTTTAAAGCTCTTTGACTCCTTCACTTGAATAAGTCTTTTCTAAATCGCTTTCTTATTCCTCTCTGTGTTCAAGTAACACAAACTTATACACTTCAGTTGATGCTTATACACTAACTGAAGAATGTTTTGTAAAGAGATGGATCATGTGAAAATGCTTTCCAGGGTGTGCTGTGCATGCTGAATTTGGGACTGAACTCAAACCATTTTAAGAACAACTTGGGAATTGTTCTTGAGAATTCATTAGTAACAGAGATCAAATAGTGAAAGATGAACACAGACACATTGAAAAGGGATAGAAATCAGCGAAAGCAGAGATACCTATGTTTGCCTGTGGGATTTTTTTTAGAAGCAGCTACAGTCAAATGCTCCTATTTCAGATTTGTCCAGAGCTAGATTATACTGGGTTCTTTTTCTATCTTGACTCAGTTTTTAGGGATTATACGTGAAGGATTTTTCTCCAACAACAAGAGTTAAATATACTACATGAAAAGTGAATTTTCGCTTCAAACCTCTGTTTCTGCAGTAGGGTAATTTAAGAAAAACAGCAAATGTTGTGAGGCCCAAAAAGAAAATGGCAAGTGACTAATAGTTGTACTGTGAAGTTCCTTTGGATTTCAAGAGAACAATTGCTAAATAAAGCTGAACTATATGTTTCATTGGTGCTGTTAGTGATGTGAAAAGATGCGCAAGGAAAAATAGGCAACGAGACTGTAATAAAAATATGACTTGTGTAAGCTTAAGGCCGACTTCTGTATTGTGCAAAAGTGCATCAGATGTCTAGCAGTTTAAATTCTAGGCTGTCTACCTTCTGTACCTTGGCAATTTTAATCTGTGGGATTTGGACAGAACAGTTAGGCTCAATCATTACTCACCAGCGGGCTCTGGATCTGCATAATCACAGCACTGACAGTTAAGAAAACCCAGGATGTAGTATGTACCAGAGCTATTCTGTAAGCAGAGAGTAGGGGAATAGCTCTCAAAGCAAGTACATGTGTTTACAGCCACATGACCTAGAGATCAGCTGGGTGGAAGCTCACAACTCCTTCATAATATTGACCAACATACACGTTGAGGCTGTGGTGAGTGGAAGGAAGCTCAACCTTCATTAAAAGAGCAATAAGTTAATATAAATTTGTTGTGGTAGGAAAGCAACTCAAAAGTTTAAACCTTGATTATGCATATGGCTATGTGAACAAGTTACCATGAGGTAGACAGTCTTCTACATGAAATTTGACACGATAAAGGCACCAGTACAGATTTCAGCATTATTTATTTTTTTTTTTAGAGTAACTTAAACGATAGTGCTTTTTTAATAGCTTCAGCTTCATTCTAGTTTGACATGGTTATCTAATCTGTTCCAGACATCCTTTTATATTAAGTGTCTCAATAATGGAAGATGATGTCCACATCCCCACTACTGCTATGAAGATCTAATGCGTAATCGATATGATGTATAGTAAAAGAAAACCAATTACTAACCAATATGTTAATGAAAAACACTGCGTAGAAAGATCGAGATTGTACTTGGCTATTTATTTTGTTTGATTAAATTCCAGTGAATCATGTGGGGCATCCTTCAGAGTTTCTTGAGAGAAAAATTAAGTGGGGCAGGAGGGAAAGAAGAATGGCTCAGGAGACTTAATAGCCTATTGTCAGTCATTCCCAGCTCAAATCCAGTCTCATTTATGAGAGAGAAAAAGGTTTTATTTTCTTATGACTGTGAGGAGGAAGGGTGTGGTTCATGGTTCAGTTTCAGAACATATCAGAAAGAGCCCCAAAAACAAGATCTCCTTGTTTTCATTAAATAATTTGTTGGAGGAAGTCATTAATAGTGTCACAACATTCTATTTAACAGTACTATTATGCAAAGTTGAAAGACTAGGGAAAACACTGACTAAATGGCTTTTTAAGAGTTTATCTGCCTCGGGAAGTTGCCTGGAATGAATTTTTCCCATGCAGTTTCTTCAGAACAGTGTTTTTGTGTTAATGTCTGTTTGGGACTGAACTTGGAGAAGCCTCAAAAGGTCCCTTGGAGCAGGAGGAGCATCACAAGAGGAGACTGGGAGTGATGTTCTGGCTGTCCATGCTGGGGTTCACCTTACTACAGCTTTTCTCTACTGCCCAAGAACTGCCCAGGATGAAAGTAGGTTGTCTGGGAGAAATTTGCTTTTGCCATAGCAACCACAGGCAGAACACCGTTTTCCATGGCTATTCATTGCATTGCATTTGAAAGTGGTAAGAACCTTATTTGTTTTTATCTGCATCAAAGTAAAAATGGCTTTTTTGCATTTGTGGGGCCTATTTGATATCATTCAGCTGTAGGACACATCCCTAGCAAAATTACAGGGGTTTTAACCTCATCCTTGTTCTCATAGCTTACACGCAATATACCCCATTTCCCTACAGAAGCGTCTTTGCAGAGGTAAAAGGATTCATATCTCCAACTTGTTCTTGCACAATTCTTCTGTTGCGTTGTTCTGGCAGGGATTCCTTTTCTGCTGTATCTCAAAGATCTTGAGAAAGTTAGTTCTGGCTACATCATGTTTAGTGCCTTGGCACCAGCAACAATCCTGTGATAGCCTGAAATTCAGAAATGTGTCATGGCAGACTACCATATCTCAATATCGTGGGGACTCCCAGTCTGTGTGGGGGATAAAACACTTCTCCAAGACGGCGTTGTATAATCATACATTTGTGTTGCAAGAATTCATGCTAATAAACTACATGTGTCTTAGCACAAGGCTCTAGGAAAAGCAAAAGCAGTTCTTGATAACTTCAATTAAAAAAAAAAAAAAGGAAAAATCCCTGCTTTTCACAAACTTACAGAACATATTAGTCACCTTGATGTAGAGCCTATTCATCTTTTCCATTGTAATTGTAAAATCAGTTTCCTCCTTGAACTAAAGCAAAAATTCTCCACACAGGTGAAAAAGCATAAGCTTTAAAAATATGAGAAAATTCATTTCTTATTGCCATCTGCTTCTGGGATGTGAAGAGGAAGGGGTTTGATGCTGTATGGGCTCTGCCTTTGTGATTTAGTTAATCCTGCTGTGACAAAGTCCCACATCTGAAGTAGTGACTGTCAGCAGTTCCTCTGCAATAATGCACATGAAAAAGAGGGTGAACAAAAGAGATACAAAGCCAAAAGGAAAAAGAAAATGCAGGTATTTCAGTTGTAATACTGCATGCCAGCTTCATGATCAAATTAAATCTTCTCTGTTCTCATGGCCACTGCTGATTTTCTACCTTCTGGAGAGTTTCATATGAAAGATGCTCCAGTGTTGTGTGGTTAAGCCTGTGCACTCAGAAAACAGGAGTTTGACTCATTTCTGTGTCGTGGGCTCCTGTCATGACCTCTGGCTTGTCACTTGTGCCCTTTTGCTGAGGACTCTGACTTGGTTACCTTTCACCACAGAACTAAATTTTAACAGCGTATTTGTGTCACAGGCTCCTTTAGTCAGTAAATAGCAAGCCTGGGTATCCATGGGTAACCAGGACACCATGAGATGCAACTGCCCAGCAGCTCCCGGGTGAGAGACATAGTGCAGGTCTCTGTCATGAGCATGTAAACATGTCCCTGTTATTATATCATGTATTTTCCTGTTGGCTGCTTTTGTTTGCCACATATTTATTGGAACTATTTTATCTGTGTGCTAAGCATTTACTTAAGTTCCAGATAAGATTAATGCAATGGGTTTAATATATATTTTATTATAAGCAAATGTTTTGGCGTAGACCTGGTGTGATACATATGGTAGCTGACCCTGCTGTTGATTAACCACTCCAGGCTGATAGCTCAGCACTGTGCTATAGAATCATAGGATGGTTTGGGTTGGAAAGGACCGTTGAAGGTCACCTAGTCCAATGTCCCCTGCAATGAGCAGGGACATCTTCAACTGGATGAGGTTGCTTAGAGCCTGACCAACCTGACTTTGAATGTTTCCAAGGTTAGGACATACACCATCTCCCTGAGAAAGCTGTCCCAGTGTCTCACCACCCTCATTATAAAAAATTTCTTCTTTCTCTCTAGTCTGAATATCAGATGTGTCGCTCATCATAGTACTTCTGCTATATCCTCCTTTCTGCGTCCCAGTTGTGTTGGCTGAGCCCCCTGTTCTTCACATTTTCTGCCTGTATGCATCATCCCTCAAGAATTTGAAGGCATGTACTGAATACTCAGTGCCATACTGTATAAACCTTACTGTGGTGGGTTAGCATTGGCTGGCCATCCGGTACCCACCGTACATCTCTCTCGCTCCTCCTCAGCAGGACAGGGGGAGAGAATAAGTAGAAAAGCTCATGGGTCAAGATAAACACCAGACTCAGTTGGCCGAGAGGAAATCTTAAACAGGGTCAGTATCATCTCTCCTAGAAAATCTTTGACCTAGTTCAATGGCAGTTTAAAGAACTCAAAGGTAGGAACACGCTGAGGAAGAAGGGTTTTCCCTGCTGCACTGAGTGAAAGGGTCTAGTGTCACAGAGGAGCTCAGAATAGATGATTGCATTGTTCCCGCTGGTCTTATCTTGGAAACCACAAATGTCTGCAGTGGGAGATCTGTGACCTTTGCTAAACTTTGTAATCCTCTCTTAGATTTAGCCTGAAGTAGCTACACTGCCGTATTTGTTGATATTGCATTTAATTCCCCTCAAAAAACCTAAGTCTGTGTCACTTGAAATTCGGTTTTTAGCAGAAGAGATGCAGGATTGCTTTATTTACTGATGTAAAGGTTAAAAATGCAGTCTTTTTTAATCCAAGTACACTAAACTTTAAAAGTCTATGTGAATGTTTGGATGACAGTTGAGTTTGGACCGTCAGGTCTGGGTGTTGATCACTGAAAATGTGTGCTTGTCAGCAGGTCTAGGTTGGGAGATGATACCTGAGGAAGGAGTCACTTCTGCCTAAATTGGAAAATATCTGAGCTTTCTGTGAGTGCAGTGCCTACTCTGGGGAAGAATAGGAGCTGGGAAGTATTCCAAAGTGCTCCTTAGCCCCATAGGTTTGGGCCTGGCAGCAGAAAAACTTTGGTGCCTTGTGCTTTGCAGTGGTCATAGTGGCTGTGGGGTCACATCTGAAGTGCCTCCAACTGGAACCCAGAAAGAACTGAGCACTCTGTGCCTGAAGGAATCTTCCAAGATGGCTGGCCTTTAAAAATGATAGAGTGTGTTACCCAAATAAAATGAAATATGAAATGAAATAAAAATGAAATAGCAATATATATTGTTAAATTGACACCAGAATTGACTGAGGGTAGAATTCATGGCTGAGCACTGTGATTTGAATACATCTCCGTTTTGTGCTCCCACTGCTCAAGAGACTGTTTCTACCCTAACCAGAAAGGAAATATTGAACAGTATTCTTTGTTTCTTTTGTTGGAAGCGCCTTTCCTAATTTATTTTTAACCAGTTGGTGCCAGATATTGTGCTTCTGTAAAGATTGTGAGAGGCAATAAATACCTGCCATGCAGACAGCCAACTCGGCCAAGGCTGTTGATTTATTTTAAACAACTGCTTTGATTTTTTTTTCTTCAAGATTTACTCTGTAGTAGGAGATGACACTGTTGTCTTGTGCCATTAATGTTCTTCTCTTCCAGTGACACAGCCTGTTAATTAGAGAAAGAAGATAAATTAGAAGCCAAGTGGCAGTCTATATATCTTGATTTAAAAAGTTATTTTTATTTTTGTATCGGGATTTAGCACTTTTATTTCAGTACAAAAATAAAAAGAAATATGAGTGGTGTTTTTTATCATTTTTGCTACCCATGTTTCAATACTGTTAATACTACAGCAGTGTTTGAAACATTTAACACCTCCGCACCCTTTATTTAGTTATATGCTTTTTGGATTTTTTTCCTCACTGAGATTTCCAGGTGTTGCTTCATATTTCTTTCAGTTCTCATCATAGTGTTTGGTTTTCTGAAGCTGCCTGGTTTGTGGGTTTTTTCTTTTTCCTCAGATTGTTGAGAGATGCAGCAATGAATGATTAGATTTCACCCCAACAGGAGAAATGAGCTTCTCCTGCAAGGTGCCTAGTTGTGTCACAACCAAGGAATATTATTTACTGCTCAGTGATCCTTCAGACCAAGGGAACATCTGCGCCTTTTAAACTGTACCTGAGCACTAGTAGGAGAGTTGTGATGGGAGGAGGAAATATAGCAGTGGTGATGCAGAAATCATTGCTGGTTTAACCCGTTCCTCCTTAAGGTTTGCTTCAGAGCCAGGATTTCGGTTAGCTTGCTTTTTGGTCAGAGTGGAGAAAAAGAGTGATTGCAGGTGAGAGAAAGCACAGAAAGGAGAAAGCTTCTTGGCCTGCTACAAAAACCTGGTTGTGTGAAGAGTTTTCTGGGTGAACTGTAACTCTCCTTTTCCCTCATACTTGATTCAGGCAACTTTAGTGTGCACTCGGAGAGTCTCCAAGAAGGATGTAGGCAGCTTGTACAGCAATTCTTTACTGGCTAATACACACAGTAGATAGCTAGGATTAATGAGCTAGCGGGTTCAGCATCAATATGCTCACCACAGTGTTTCTGTTGGCAAGGCACTCATCAATCAGACAGGGAAGGGCTCATCTCCATTGCTCCTTGGAACAGGCTGATCCCTGATGCCGCTGAGCTGCCATCTTCTGATTGCCTGTTTATTTAATTAGGGTCTTATACCTTTTTCATGTCAATATGTTTTCCCTCTTGAATGCTGGAGCTGCTAGGTAATACATCTCCGCTATTACTTTTCTGTCTTTGTTTTCACTTTTCTGGTCTTGCATGGTTTTAACTCTTGGATGTTCTCACCATGAGGAGGGACATGTTCACCACCATCTCCCCAGAGCAGTTTTATTAGGAAAAGAGAATCAGGGTCACACAGCTCTTCTGTACCAAGCTGGGTCTTGGTTCACAAACAGCTGAGTCCTTCAGCCAAGGGCAACCAGAACCACCAGTAAATAAGGAAAAACTAGGCAGCTATAAGTTACAATAAGTAAGCACCTACTGGATGTATCTCTAGGCTGTAACAGGTTTTACATTGAAGCATTTAAGAATAGGTTAAAGACACATGTATAGCCTGCTACTACTGGAGGTGGAGAAGACAATATCTGGTCAGTGAAGTCTAATTTATTTTATCCTTTTATGTTTGTAGACCGCTTTATGGTCCATTCTTACCCCGATCGATTTGCTGATTTGCTAGCAGGCTGATACAGGAATCTGTCTATAGCATTCTGTGATCCGCTTTAGCTGCTTCTGTTCATTTCAGTCCTCTTTGAAACTGGACCTTAAAGGGTTGAGGATTAGTTTCCAGTTGCAAATGTAATGTTCATCTAGCTCCTTTCTGCTATACTGTCTGTTTTCTTGACTCCAAGCCAAAATGCTCTTTGTGTTACACTTGGAGTAAATGCTATGGATCTGGTAGCTGTGTGCATAAATCGTTGCTGCTTTGCTGACTTGGATTTATGCTCGGAGCTACTGTATTGATCGTCTAAGATGACATCTGATTTGTTCTCTGAGATTATACTGTACAAAACCCAAACAGAACTTGTCTCCATCTGAAGGCTGATCTCCGAACGTTGCCTCCCTCCTCTACCACCCCGTGTTTTCAGTGTTTAATGTGCAGTAGGTAAGAAGGGGCTCACACTGCAGTGTGTTAAGCAGCCTGACTGTTTTAATCTAAAAAACTATGCCCAGTGTAGTGTGAGTTAGAGGAGGAACAGGATTGCTGCAGTGCTGTAACAGTGGGACCCTTGGTTTCCAAAGTGCATCTTGTATCAAACCCAAACCAGCCAATGGTATGCCATTTGCAGAGTGGGAAATAGATCTTTTATTACCTCTAATTCTATTTCTGCATGTCAGAACTGAACACCAAGTTTTGTGGCTTTGCCCCAGCCTGGTTAGTTGGAAAGAGGCTTAATGTTACCAGGTTGGGCTAATATTCAGCTCTTTTTCATCACTGCCATGAGTCAACAAGGGCTCAGCAGGAGTGGAGGATCCAGAACCATGGAATGGGGAGTAGAGTTTTTCCATAGCAGAGCAGAGATTGATGAATTAATGTATACTCAGGTTGTGTTATTTTTCCAGGGGAGTCAGGAGAAAGCATTTTCTCACTGAAGCTTTTGCTGACTTTCCTGCTTCTGCCCCTTTCTGACCCCACACACATCTGAGGGCACGTCAGGAGCTCCCTGCAGGGAAGTAGGAGTCTTTCCACAGCTAGAAACCTTCAAGGTGAAGAACCTAATCAAGGTGAGATAATTCACCTTTGGGTAATTCAGGGGCTGCCTGACAGGTTCTGCTAGGGTGCACAGTGGTGGCTGGACTAGTACCTTTAGATGTATCAAGGTAATTTGACCTTCCATTAATGAAATCCCTACATAATTCGAGGCAGAATGAAGGTATGAGCCAGGTCTTGGTGGTGCTGCCCTGAGACTGATGAACAGAGTTTATGGTCTCTGTGTTGGACCTTGGGAAAATGAGAATCTTTGGATTCTATTAACAAAGTGCTTGTGGACTGGACAAATGCAGATTAAACTAGACTTTTCTAACATGAAAGATACATTTGGAAAGGGGTGAAAGAGGATATTACTATGTTCTGCACCCTGCAAAACCATCCACAGATGGAATATTTTGATGAAGCAGCTGTCCCATCCAAATGTAACTGAAGCAGTTGGTTGGTTCCTGCTGAGACCAGAGAGACACTTGGCAGGATTTCTAGCAAAATGTTAATGTATTGTGAATGTATCTGCCAGCCAGCCATTTGAACTGTCACCATCCTCTGCTACACACTGCAACACGGCAAGGGCAGGGCCACGGGCACTGAATTTCAAGGCATTTGTCAGAGCTGTCCTCTTGGTACCGTCTCAAACAGATTGCACGCCAGCAGCCAAGTTTTGTTCAAAGGGAACATCCAAGTGCATTACTGTCAGCCTCTTTGCAGTGTTACGGGCTGGCTGTGCTTGTCCCCACGTGATTCCTGACCCATTATCCAAGGAGCAGGCATACTCATTGGAGAGTAGGGACACCTGATGATTTTTATTTATTTACCTATTTATTTATTGCTTTTTTAAAGCAGCCTTTAAATTAGGATGATGTACTTATTGAGCAGCACTGATTTGGAGGAGAGGAGAAACATGGTGTCAGACATCTTTATTGCGTTGTGCTGTATAGCTATTAAAAGACTGGATCACAGCAGGAACCTGGGCATGTTGAACGGATGCATCTAGGAAGGGTGGAGCGGTGGAGGGGACTGTGCATCCCTAAAATAGGCACAGAATTTGATGCAGCTCTTCATGACACCCGAATTAGAATGGCTGTGGGTGTGTGCCTGACAGGTTGTCCCCGCTGAAGATGTTACTGCACCACTGTCATCCACAAAGACTGAAAATAGGTAGAAAACCTGGCAAATAACTGTATTTTTAAGATATGACAGGAATGTCTTAAAGGCTAGGAGAAGACCACTCTGGTCAGATGGTGCCATGTGCTGCAGGCGTGCAGATTTGGTGGCACTTTCAAAGGGTGATTCCTCTGTTGCATTTTTGCTGAAGGTCATGTAGATGTGTCTCCAGTTGCAGTCCATTGTATGGTCTAATCCATGATGTATCTTCCAATGTCCTGCAAGGTGTTTTAACTTTTAGTTTTGGCACAACCAGTTTCTACAGTTGCCAGAAATGAAACCAACCTCAATGCATTGACCCGCATTCTTTTTAGCTGAACTGTCTAAAGCAGCATTGCTGCATGGGAACAGAGCTTTTTTTAAAGTACCAAGTATGATTGTAATAATGATGCTGACTACAGCTTAATCAGAGAAAGGGGGCGTGTTTTGTTGCTATTATTGTGAATATTGCTTTAAAGGTAGCGTGTCTAAGGTAGACTAAATTTGGACAGAAGAGCAGAGGCTTTGTGATGGGGTTGAACAGTTAAATTTTGATAGAATAATTGCTTAACTTTTCTGAAGATCAGACTTCTATATGTATTAGTATCGAAGTATCCCATATGTTATTTTATGTCCCTTTGTTGGAGATATACTCAGAAAGCTGAAATGATTGCAATACCAAGACTAACATACTCTCAGTAGTTCCTAGTGCCAATAGAACTAACCTCTTCTTGAATTAATGTTTGAATATAATTAAGCAACAGCAGAATGTAAACTTAATGGTGAATTTATCATAGAAGAACCTTTCTCTTCCATGAAGAACAAGAGCAGTGCAAGGAAAAATGAAAATTATATGAGTCCTCTGAGATGATGTGTGTATTTGTCTGCATATTGCCTATTATACCTCTGTTTCTGAAACAGCACCAGAAGGTGATTTACCTTTCTGTCACTTAATACACTAAGCATCATTAAATACTTTGATGAAATTAATAAAGAAAGTAGCTTTATCTTAATCATTCCACATCTTCACAAACAATCTTTGCAGTGTCATATAAATTGCCAGTATAATATGAAATGAAAACAGGCACATAACATAACATGACAAGTTAGGGTGCGCAGCTTATTAGATATAAGTAGCAATATAGGAAAAATATAAGCCTGTGTTTTCATTTTAAAAAGAGCCTAGAAAATCCTTCTATGTGTATTTGTTGCTAATGCAACCGCTGAAGGTCAAAATACTGGGAGTTTCAGGGTGTTTATTTAGAAACACAATCATGTATTTATAAAATAAAACATGGGCCTCCTTTAACACAAAGTCATCAAGTCTGTTGTGTGGATTTGATTTTCAATCAAATTAGGTTCAGATTATAATATAACAATGTTTATCAGATGTGTGTTTCTGTGAAATTTCTTATGTGTTTAATGAAGAAGATAGACAGACAGATAGATAGATAGATGCAGCCAGAAGGTTCCTATAGGAAAGCAAAGAGTAGCAGATGATGAGAATGATTCAAGAAAGAGCAGTGAAGAAAAAAAAGTCAGGTTCAGGTCTGTGGATGGAGAAGGTCATGGAAGGAGAAGATAAAAAGGTGATGCAGACAAAAGGAAGACAGTAAAGTCATCAAAGCATTTAGATGACAAATATTAAGCTTTGGGCAGGAGAGATGTTTCTTTCCTAAGAGATTATTCCAAATTTAATGAGAAGGGAGTCAAGACTTCAGAAAGAAGCAAAGCTGCAGTGATGCAGAAAAGTTGGCCAGATGCTTGAGATGGATGTTCCATGTTGCTAGATGAAAATTTTGTTGTAGAAGAGATCAAAGAATTTAGATATGCCTCAGATACTTAGAAAGCAACAGAGAGGATGTTCCACTGTGGCTGTGTAAGAAAAAGGATAATCAATTAACAGGTAATTTTAGAGGAGGAAAAGGCCATTAAGGTACAAATGTTAATTTCACACAGAGCTGCCCTCTACCCTAATCAACAACTGCTGCTTCTAGTTCCTGTCTGAGCTGCGGTACACCTCTTAGATGGACATGTCAACTGATGATGAAAAAAGAATGGAGAAAAAGGTTGAGATGCATGATTTATTTTTTTATTATTTTTTTTTTTTTTTACAATATTGTAGGAATATCCTACTGACAATTGTATTCGAGTTCTTTGATCTTGCTGCACAAGGTTGGAAACGAATCTGCCAGACATGAAGGATAAGTGAACCTCATTAGAATTGGCTGCTGGGTGGCCTGCATGGAGATGTGAATGTGAAATTGGGCAGAGGCCAGTTGACCTTTTGGGAATTGCCAGGTGTGGGAGACAGAAACAAATTCTGAGTGTTTGTCATCAAAGGAAAGCCCACACATGTCAAAGGGGTGACCTGAGAACAGTTTCTGGAGGGACATGACTAGGGGTGATGTGTTCAAGGAGATACAGGAGTTACAACACAAAACAACTGAATGAGGGCTCAGTGAAATAGCAGAAGGAAGAGAGGGTATTTTGTCACAACAGATAAATAAGACCACATCCAGCAGCAAATGGGCCCACTGTAAAGATATCAAGATGGTTTTCAATGGCAACAGAAGAAACTAGACTGCAAGAAAGCTGCTGCATTGCTCAATAAAACAGGCTAGGCATTAGCTCCAGCCAAACAGTGAGGGCTTGCTTGTATCCACTCGACCAAACCCCCTCTCCTCCCTTTCCCTCAGTCCACGTTGCCTTCAGGGAATGGTCCCTGGAAATTGCTCTTCCTAAATCTGCCTGAAAGTCTGCTAATTGGCATTCTAATTACACCAGAGCAAGTGTATGCTGACAACAAAAAGCCATGAATTAGCAGTTGTTTGAGTCCATGTCATGGCCCTGTTTTTACATACTAACACATCTCACCCAATGAAACAGGGTGGTGAGGCCACTAAAACTGTGAAGCAGACTGTGCCATCAAAGCTGGAATGCATGGAGAGGCAGTCATGGGTTCAAGGATGGGGGTTGAAAAGTATGCTCTTGCTGTACTTGGGAGACAGGCATGAATATGATGGGCATTGAATAAGAAGGACAGAATTAGGTTGAAATAAGCCAGTCAGAAACCCTGGAGTGATGGGGTCAAGAGTGCAAGTCAAAGAGATAGAGATCAAGAGCAGGGGAGACAGCTCTGAGTCAGCAGCACTGGAAGGAAATCAAGTGAATTTCTCTCTAATGGCTTGGGGTCCTTTTAGATCATTTCTCTGCAGTGCCAGCAGCAGCAATATTTGCTGCAGCAGATGTGGATTTAATTAATGTGCAGCTTATTTCTTTCTCTGGGTCACTCTGAAACCTCAAATCGAGGGCGAGTGTGTATGGTGAATTGTTTGCAAGTTCAAGTGGGCTAAGAGGCAACAGCAGGGTCACTCCTGGAGGCCGTGGCATGAAGGAAGCAGAGATTGCTGTCTCTCACCCTCATCTCTTGGCTGAAGTTGAGGTCAAGGGTATGAGTGAGACATGGTTGTTTTTTTCTGAAATTGGAGCTCTGGACACTGTGGCCAGGAAAGTCTTTAGGGGAATTTTACAGCAGCTCATTAAGCTCCAGACTGGCGTGTTTGGCATGGTTGTGTAGGTCACTTCAAAATTTGTTTTCCACTCAGCTGTGTTTTCCTGAACCCACTTAAATCCACTTTCTCTCAGGAAGTGTTTCCCTAGAGACTTCTCTGTGACAGCAAAGAGACCTTACAGGAATGGATGGAAGGGATGGTGTCAGCAGCAAAGGTCTACTTTTTTCTGCACATCTCCCCCTTCCCTCTTGCAGACATTTTGACAAAGCTGCCACAATTGCCTTCTATAAATTTGATTTAAAGAAAAAAACTACAGCAAAGTAAATACCCTGGGGGAAAATACTGATATTTGGCTTTGGCAATAATTTATTTGAGGGAGTGAGAGGTAGATTTTTAGAAAGATGTGAAGATTCTTATTTTGATGGATAGACATATATCTGTTGAATGGGATTGCAAAGGATTTTAATGGAAAAATTCACTCCATAGAAAGAGTTGTGGTGTACAGTGAGACTGGAAAAAGCATTTCTATTTGAGTGCCTTTCACACAGGGTCAACGTCTGATATCCATGTCAAGGGAGCTCTGTGGGCAATTCCACAACAGAAAGGCTGAAGGAGAGCTAGCTGGGCTTTCTCAGAAGGGGGTGAACATTTCAAATGTGGTTTTGGCTGATGCAAGGCTGGTGGAGGGTGGTTTCAGTTGGCACATGTCACTGAATGGAAAATGGCAGCAGCACTGCAGAATGGCTAAATAGGTGGCTAAGAATAAATTGGTTAGGTAGTACCAATAGTTGGAAATGTAGCTAAAGACACGGTCTCAGCAAAGATTCCTCTGCTTGTTACTGTCTGCACTCCTAACATCATTTTGCAGTGTACAGCCCCTGTTGAATCTACTTCTCCTTTCTAACCCTTCCGTGACCACACCAGAGTTTGACCAGGACCTGCCCGCTAGCCTAGATCTAAAGGTTCTTAATCTGGCATGGTTGAAAGGAAGCTTTGTAAAGTCCACCTCCAATGTGAGGCTCCAAAGAGTGACTGATTACTTTCTATGGCCAGTAATTTCATAAGGCACTCTCTGCTGTAGGTTGTAGGCATAATAATTAGTTGGACTGAATTCGGCTTGGCTGATTTATAGTAGGAGAGGACAATAAAGTCTTTTGGCTCCAGCTATAGGGTCATTAGTTTTTTAATCACCAAGGCAATGCAGGGCTGTCTCTGATAACAGATTTCTTTTTCCCTCTCTCTATTTAGAAATATCTCATTTGCTAAGTGGCTGTCCCACTCTTCTTGAAGCTCAGCCAGGTAACAACAACAGAAAGAGATTATATTAAAGTGTTCATGTTAAAAGGAAGCACTCAGAGCTAAAATCACTGCCAAGGGCTTGTTAAAACTCAGCTTTAGGGGTCTGATTTCTAAGGGTGGATGTGTTTTTGTTCCCCATCCAGAAACCAAACATGAAGCAACATAAATGATACCCAAAATTTCTGGTGTCAGAACAGAGAATGACAGTCCTCCTACATCATAGCTAGAAATGACCTGTGCTCGTTTGTGAAGAGTGATTTGTGAATAATGTCTTTACAATGGCATTACTCATTTGTATTATGGTTCTGCTAAGGAAATTCCTCTAAAGGTTTGAAAAATATTTTATATAAAAAAGAGAGAAATGTGAATTAGTATTACTATTATAGTCTGAGGGCCTAGGGATTTCTGTAAAGTAAGGTCTGTAAGGAGAGGTAGTGTCTCTTAGTGGACTCACAAAGACAGACAACCTTCCAGGCTCAGAAATACTTTTTTTAAAGTGAGTAAACGTACCGTTGTGCCAAAGAGCTTCCTGCCTAGCTGTGAGGATGCAAGTGGGCAGATGGAACTGAATGGGATGATGGACTTAACATAAAGTATAGGCTGTTTATGGCTAAACTAGGACTGTTTGGGATGTCCCTAGGGCATCACCCACCCCCTGGGATAGGGGTCCAAGCTTTCCTATCAATTATAATAACACCTACATCACTTTTCTCATTTTGTATTTAACTTTCATCTCCTCATGTGGTGAGGATGGTGGAGAACTGTGATGTCCTTCTGCCTTCCTGCGTTTGTTCTTCACGCCCTCCGTACTTTCACTTTATCTCATGGCTGCCTAGTTTTTAGCCTCCTGTGAAGGGTCTGGCAGTGAAAGCTCCACCAGTGAAGTGTTCGAGAGGAAAATGACTCAGGAAATAAAGACCTGTGCTACTTTTGGGCAATTCAGCTGCCTCTTCCATACAAACACTGTGTTAAGACTCTGCTACTAACACTGAAGGAGCTCAAAGGCTCCCTTCATTTCTACTCTCCTTCAGACTGGACTTCTCTGTTTAGGACTGGGCTGTCTGGACAGGATCCTGTAACATTCTACTCTTCCCACGATCACTCTATATTCCATGAAAACCTCCTTCCCATCACCTTATGTTTCTTCTGTATCAGACTCTCTCCTGTCTGCTGAAAGTCATTTACCTTTTTCTGAGTCCTGTTTTTCATTCAGAGCAGTGAGTTCTTTCTGCAAGGTCTGTGATTCTGTGAAATATAAGCCATTAGTTTGATGTTAATTTAAATTTACGTTGTTTTTCCTGCTCAGCAGGAGGTAGCCAAAATCAAACCCAAGTCAAATGACTTTCACTGTTCTTCCTCTCTAAACTGGCTTTTTATCAACCTGCTCATGGCCCTGGTGAAGTGCTCCATGCCCTTCTCCCCTACACATGTTTGCACGAGGGGCTTGTTTAAATTTTCCAGTTACTTTTCTAGGACAAGGCACCCTGGCAGAAAGTGTTGCAGTCTTAGACTGAGTTAAGGCAAAATCTCCCTTTCTTTAAAGAAGAAAAAAAATTAAAAAAAAAAAAAGTTTCTGACCTTTGCACAGGCTTGTATTGGAAAATTAAGGGTTACTGCCTATTTTGTGCAAGTTACAAATTCAAGACTTTCCTGCACTGTTTTCTACAATGAACTCTTCTTGATGTGAATCTCATGCTGATCCCATTTGTTGTGGACTAACCCTGGTAGGCAGCCAAGCACCAAACAGCTGCTTGTTCACTTTCACCATTCCCTGGTGGGAGGAGGCAAGAGGAAAGGAAGAGTAAAAGCAAGAAAACTTGGCACTTGAGATGAAAATAAAAATAAAAATAAAAAAGTTTAGTTAGTGAAGGATAAGTGGAAGAGGACAGAAAGAAAACAACAAAATTATTGATTCAAAGGCAATCGCCATCTCCCATGGGTTGACTGATGTTTATCCACTTTCTAAGCAAAAAATGGCTAGCTAACATAAAAAACTTTTTTTTAAGTCTCTCTCTTTTTTATTTTTTTTTTTCATTTTTTTAATGAGGCTGTTATTTTATTGCATGGGATATCTCCTTGGTTAGTTAAGGTCATCTGCCTGCTTGTGTCCCCTCCCAACCTATTGCACACCTCCCAGTCTATTTGTGGGGAGGGAGGTGGGAGAGTGAGAAACAGAGAAGGTCTTGACACTGTGCAAATACTGTTTAGCAACAGATAAAACATTAATGTGTTATCAATACTGTTTTGGTTACAAATCTAAAACACAGCTGCTAAGAATAAGGTAAACTCTATGCCACCCAGGCCCAGTACATTATTAAATAATTTATCATCTCTTCATAATGAAGGTACTGATAACAGAAGCAAATATTTTCCCCAGGGACATCGAATTTGAAATCAGATGGAACTGATACCTTCTTGTCTGACCATTAGTGTGAAGGAAGCCAAAGGACTTCCAAGATATGGCAAATAATTTTGGCTACTTTATGGAAAGACATCTGACAATTGATAGAATTTCTGCATTCAATGATGAATATACCCATGTAATTGTTTCAATATTTAATTACACTATGTTTTCTGTATTAGAAAAAGGTATGTCTAGCCTGACTTTCTTTAATTTATAATCCTAACTATCCAGGTCCTGGCTTTAATTCTGCTCCAGTAAAATAATTTTCTTGATTGTGAGATGAACAGAAGTGTTAACGGCAGCTGGTGGAAGACACTAGGGTGTGTGTTTTCCTGGGCACAGGAAGTTTTATTTTGGAGCTATTACAAAGATTGCTTCACAGGGGGCAACTTTGGCTTGCCAGAGTGTGTATTCTGGCATTAACCCAGCAATGCACTCTACAATCTGCTTACCTTTGACAAAGCAAAGATGCTTTACCACTGGCAAAAGGACTTTAAGTCCTAGAGGATCAGATCAGTGAAGACTGCCACTGAGCAAAAAAAGGCAGAGTCCCTTTATGCCAGTGGGTTTTTCACATGATCAGTTGGCTCAAGAGAAAGCTCAGAGAAGATTATAGATATACCTTCAATGTTCAACATTCTTTTGTTAATGGTTCATTCAGAACCGTTTTTTTTTCAGTAGATGCTAGATAGCATTCAGCAGACCTGTTTTTCATGCCATGTGCTGAATTATCAACTATTCACTAGACCCTCATAGCCAAAGCACGCGAGACCAAAGGTCTTACTGGCCCTGGGGTTTGAAGGGGCTACTCAAGGAGGAGTGAAAAAGAGGTGAGCATCCTTGTGATACTCCCTCTGAGGTGCCTCTCCCAGCCTTTTAGTATTTTCACCCCTAGAGACTTTCTGAGCCACAACTGGTTGCCATGCCTGTGGAAACTCTCTGTGGTTTTCTCTTCACTGGGCTTGTCTTATCCCACTTTGGCGCCATGCAGACGTGTCTGCTCAAAATTATCCATCCTGCCTCTGATGCCCATCTCCAGTCCTGATTCAACACCCTCCTCTCTCCAGCCCACAAAGCAAAACAAAAAACCCCAAAACAGCAACCCCCCCAAAAACCCAACCCAACAAATCAAATACCCAACCCCCAAACCCACAATTCTTTGCGCAGGCAAAGTAAAGCAACATGGTTCTAACTAAGGTCTAGAAAAGCCTGGATCGTTGCAACTCAGGATGGTTGTTTCCTGGGAAGGGAAATATTTAGGGCTGTAGGTGTTTCAAATCAACACCTTAGCACCTTTCAGTAGCTGCATACTTAAGGGGTAGGAAGTGATATATTACAAAATATAAAATGTCTATTGATGCGGTGCTTTTTTTCTTTTTTCTCCAACTTGTTTCTTGGAACCCAAGGCCAGATGGTGGCAAGGCTGAAGAGAAAAAAAAAGAGTTCATTTAGCTCTCCCCATTGGGTTGCTTTTGAAAATAGCAAGGAGTAAGAAGAAACAATTTTTTTCCATTTTAGAGAGAGCACAGAAGAGGCTCCAGTATTACTCAGGCATGTGCCAAGAGACCAAGGGTTGGAGAGCTTTGATTTTTCCCTTCCCTTTTAGTGTCCTACATGGCCTAAGATACCAGGGAAGATGGGACAAAAATTCTTCATTGATAAGGAACTGTGTCAGTAGCAGATTATTTTTTGGGGGGATCAGAGAACGAACTGTACCTTTCTATCAAGTTTTACTAATTTGACAGCTCCTGAGCAAAGTTGTAGCTCTGTGCTAACCTCCCACATGGATTTAGCTGGCAATGTACTATCTATTCTCATACATATAGAGCATTTAAAAAAACAAACCAAAACCTAACAAATATTATGAGTGAGAAGGGGGTATTGCTAAGATCTGATCAGCTCCATGGCTTTTTTTGGCTGAGGAACTTGATTCCAGGGGAAGAGATTATTTTCTCGGTGAGCCCTCAAGGAAAACATCAAGTAATTAAATGGGCTAAAACAAAATAAGCATCTCCAAATTCCTTGTCCATTTTATTTCAAAGGCTTTGGAATATTATGGCAATTTTCAGGAGATTTTAAATAGTTTCACTCAGATTTAAATAGCTGTTTCACTTGTGTTCTCTTGAGAGCTCTACTATTGCCTCTTGCTTAGGTTTCTAAGGTCAAGTCTCTGGCACCTGGGATCCTGTGGTACTGTTCCAAAACAAAAGCAGCTGTGTAAGCTGGTTTCACTCCATCTTGCATGTGGAGGTTTTCCACCTGCCTTGCACCTTTTCCAGCCTTACCAACTCTTTTGTATTGTGTTGTTAGCTTTTGCTTTCTGGGGTTATTTTTTTTTTTTTTGCACTTTGAGGATTGATGAAACTTCCTGAGTGAGTTTTTGTTGCTTAAGATGACTGTGAAAGGTAATATGCTCAAGAGACCAACAAAAGCAAAATGGAACCTTAGCACACCGGTTTGCTGCTGTTACTTATTTATCTCATGCATTCATGATTCACTGGAGACCTGCAAAGAAATGCAATGATAGACACATTTGTAAAGAGCAGTAGAGCTTGTACAATCCTACAGGGAAATAGCCATTTCCTTTCCTGCTCCTGAGCTTTCTTCTCTTTCTTCTTCTCTCTAGAGCTAGAAAGTATATTGATAGTTAAGTTGTTAAGATTGGTGATCTTACCTACAGAAAGCTAGTGAACCATATGTTGTTCTCTTCTGACCTCGGAGGTGCCAACTCTATTGAATGAACCAATACATCAACTATGCCTATCCACCTAGGTGTCCGACCACGTAATAAATTTGAATTACTTTCTTTCCTACCTACTTTACTTCATGGAGGACAGAATTGATAGCGATGGCATACCTGTTTGTAAGAAGGAGCATTTGGTGGAGGTGCTGCTTGATTCTTTATAGTTTTTAAACTGGTGGTATATGAATGATAGCTCTATATTCAGCACACTTTCAGAAGCAGGCTCTGAAATAATTTGTCCGCCTTGACAGTGAGTCAAAGGTACTGAGGATGAATTCAATGAGAGCTGATGAGGCCAGCACATATCAAAAGTTAGGTCACAGCTATGGGTCTGGGTTTCTTGGAGATCTGGTTCTTGAACATTTTTAAGAGCAACGCACTTTCAGTAAGCCAAATTAGTTGGAATTTGCCTTAGTTCTATGAAAGCACAATGAAGACTCCCTGGGCAAAAAAAAAGCTGCAGTCTTTCAAAATAACGAATATGGCTTCTCGCCTTCTCTGGCAAAGACAGCAAAAGCAGGCTTCTATTTCTAGCATCTCTATTTTATAAACAGTGATATGAAGCTGTAATTCCTGAACTGAGAGCTTAATGCATTTTCTTTTCTTTGGTTTTCTAGAAGATAGGAAATACTCTCTTATTTTGCCAAGCCTATCCTGCAGGGCTTAGATCAGGAACTAATTTGCCTATCAGTCACTCAGCCAGCTCTATATTTGTATTTTCAATGGAGACTTGATTATATAGACTCAGTGTGGGGTGGATGGCGTCTGGCTCTCAGTGATATACTTGGAAGGATTCTGTATATGAAAGTATATTTAGTGGGTGAAGAAGTGAAAACGCATGATTTAATTCCATCCTTGTTTGATTCAATGTTTGAGTAAAATGGTAGGAAGTGTTGACTGCAGATCAACACAAGCTTTGCTATCCTAGAAAATGCCATGGGGAGAACATCCATTTCATTTGTCCTATTCTGTTCCTTTGGACATAAAAAGGACTATATTGCAACAGTAACTGTGTTTTTATATAAAAATAACCCACTTTTTATTTTCGTTCTTCAGTGATCAATGCTCAAAATGAGTTTAGAGGACAAAGCAGGGCATTAGGATTCTGCCTTGAGGGTTTATTACCTCACCAGAAACAATCAACCTGGTTAGTTTTTCCCAGTGAGATGGAAGCCTGATCTCCTGACAAATGCCTACAAATGTTTAGACTGAACCCGTGTGCCTGAAAATGGCGGGTTTGATCATACTTAGTATTAAGCCAAGATGATGTGTTATACTTCCCACACATGCCTTTGCTTTGAACAACGTTCATGATGCTTGTGGCTTCAGTTGGTCTCTTTAGTTCTCCTCTTTTGTATTCCAAATGGCTAAAAGAGAATTCTCCAGAGAGCCAACCTCACTTACTCCAAGTGACTCCTATTTACCAAGAAATTCAGATGTTTTGGTATGTCCTGCAAAACAGAATTTTTCCTTGGAGAGAGAGGCTCCATGGGTAATTGGCAAAACAGGAAGTTTGTCTATAGCCCACGTAAGACAGACCTGTAAGGGTGAAGATTGCGGATTTCTCTTGTTTTCTGTGGCTTAGGAAGGAAGACATTTGGGGAGATGTGCAGACTGATTTATGAACACTAAGGCTAAAAAGGGTCATCATAGTTATTTAACCCAAACCCTCTCAAAGGGCAGATAGAAGAATTTTACACCATATTTGTGTTAGAGGATATCTTTCTTTAACATATCAAGTGTTACTTTTAGGATCTGAGTGTCAGTAAGACCTATGCTTTTTCTTCTAAGTAATTTGTGAAGTGCACCATGGCAAAGGAAGTATTTGAAGGAGAATAATAAGGTAGTGCACTGCATGGTTCTGGAAGATTGCTGGAAGGCAGGAATACCAGGGCAAGATGAGAAAACAACATTTGAAAACTTCAGTGGCCTGTGATTCTCACTAGTGCTGAATGAGGGATGAAGTGGGAAAAGTACAAAAAGTGAGGTAAAAGGTTAGTATTCAAACTTCTTTTGGCAATGGAGGACAGGTGATGTCTTACTGAAGCAAAACATAGCCCCATGGCAGGCTAGGAAAATGGCCTTTGAAACATCATGGCAAGTAGACAATGAGCACAGCAAGACTGCATTCATCAAGGCCAGGGAAAAGGCTGTTGCTCGTCAGAGAGTGAGATAAGGAGAGCCAGGGGGTGAGTTTTAGGTGTGTGCAGAGATAGCAAAGTTTCTGTGGAATGAAACTGCCAACATACAACCTAAATGTAAGGACCTAGATGTTTTCGTTTAAGTTTAAGATCTTGCTAGATTAAACCTTGTGTTGCAGGCAGAGTAAAGATTAAATCCATAGTGGTCAAGAAAGTGAGTGACTGGGGGTCAGCATTTTAGGAGGAGCTGAGCATAATTCAGCAGAAGCTCTAGAGCTGTTCATATAGCTGTTCTAATGCTGTGTGTTGTCACTGCTATTAATTTAATACAGAGTAATGCATACAGAAAACGTTTTCTTGAAGAATTGCATTATTTTCATTTTTTTCCCCAGAAAATGCCTTTGTAACAGAGGCTGAAAACAAAAGTTTCCATTAAATGCTGTCAAACATAATGTTTGTGGTTAAAAACAGTAAAAAACCAAACAAATCTCCAAATCCCTATATATTCAAACACAGCCTTTCACAATGGCTGTTTTTCCTACCAGTTCAAATCAAGAGTGAGTAGATTTGTGGGGAGCATGCAATAGGAAAATAGAAATGTTAGCTTTCACAAAACATTGCCTAGAAGTTATGGAGAACACTAGGTGCAGAGTGAGGTTCTCTTAGTCAGCAGAAGCGTTCCATATCTCAGGAAAATAAAGATGACTTGATACCTCTATTTCTTTCAGAGCAACTGAAACCAGACCTCATGTTATAGAAGACAAACTAAAATTAAAAGTGATGGTGGTGGGGCTGTGAAGAATTCCATGTAATGATCTCATCTACAGACAGAAAGCCAAGATCATCTTCCCAAATAACAATCCTCTGCTAGCTGAAATACCCATGTGAAATACCCATAATGATTCTTTGAATGTATTTTCAGGCAAGACATTATTGCTGTATAAAGTCCCTTAAGACGGAGCCAAGGGTTGAGACTGCAACTCAAGAAGTGTTTAATAGCTTTTTTATTATAGCCCTTGTGCATTGGCTGGCACAAACTCTCTCAGATGGATTGTATTCAAGGCTGCCACAGGCATAGCCATGCTAGAACAAGGCACATTTTGCAGTTTAGCTAAAACCTGATCTGTACTGAACAGTTTCCTCTGCAGTTGGCAGTGTTAAATGCTCTGTCATTACTCTGAAAGAGCAGCTTTTGTCTCTCAGATGATCAGGACAACCACGTTTTTGTAACGGGAGTATGTTTACGAATCACTTTGTTTTTCTTATCTCTGTCTGGTGTTGTGTTGCATTGATAGTGGTGTTTGGAAAACCTCTGCTGACTAGTGAAGAATGCAGAAATGTAGGAATGCAGAATTTCATGGGATAGTTGTCTATGTAGAGTAAGTTAGCCCAGCAAAGGTAAGTCCAGGCAAAGATGTTTAGTTCTGGCTCTGCAGTAAGCATATATCATACTTGGTGTTTGAAGAATCAGTCCTCTGGGCAGCAAACATTGTCAAGAAAACATTAACAAGCTTCCATTTGTATGTGGCTGAATGCTTATGAGCCTGGTGAGCTTTATCTTTACAACTGAAGCAGGTGGAGCTTAACAATTACATCCCCTTCCCTTCTCCATCTTCCCCTTGATGCTTTGCTTGTACCTGCTTGTATATAGAAGATTATTTATGGCTTTAATTTCTGTGGCATGTGGTTGCTGTGGTTTGCTTCTGACAATATCCTGTGGCTTTTGCTAGCTTCCAGTTTAGATACCTCCTTGTGTTCATTGTGGCATTTTATTTTCCTATCTGGTGATGAAATATGTTTTCCTGAAGGTTCCTCAGGGAGTTTTCCATGCCCTCCCCCTCATCTCACTTTTTATTGGTGTTTTATATTCCCAATGAGATTTGATACCCAAGGACTTCTAGTTGTCTGTGTTAATTTATCGTCTCTCAGCCCTGCACATTCTAAGAGCACCACACGCCATGTTGGTGACTTTCAGAGACCTCGGCTTTAAACTTGGATTCTGTGGATTTGCATGAGTGATTATGTTCTTATCTAACAAGGGGGTGAAAAAATATTTTACTTTTTATCAAGACTGATCATCAATTTTGTTCTTCAGCAGTGCCTGAAGGTGTAGGATAGTAATGGTACTATGAGCTCTGCAAGGACAGTCTGGCTTGCTGGCCATATTTGCAGTAGGGAGGTATTTGCCATTTGATGGGGCTGATTAAAAAAAAAAAAAAGAGCTAGGAGAAGAGATTAAATTTTAATTTCATTTCATATGAACATGAATTTCGCTTGGTTCTTTTTGGTGATGAGAATTGTATATTTCTGTGCAGTTATATAGCAGGATTTCCATAATTATAAGTGATCTCTGCTAGTTTACATCAAAAACTATCCATCCCTCTCCTGTCTCTTAATCCTGCCTTCTAATGGGCTTATACACCTGTTGGAGGTTTTATCTTCTCCCATGTGGATAAATTCTGCTGAGCATGAGGGGAGATTTATTGCTAGTGCCCCACTGCAGAGATTTTTGGCATGTCCCAAAGGTCCAGTTCATCTAAGAATCTTCCATCAGTTTGCAGTTGAAATGAGCAAAGGACCAAAGAATTTGAAAAGAAAAAAAGACATTATGGTTTCTTTATGTTGTTGTTGATGGAGATCTTTTGCCTTACTCTAGAGCAGATCATGCCTGGGTTCACAATGTCTGTCTCTAAACTAATTTTTGTAGAGCATTTGGTATGTCTGAAAATTTTGGGGGGCAGACTTAAGCAGTCTTGAGGCAGACTTGAAGTGTCTTTCCCAAATTATTTAAAGATTAGTTTTAAGATACAGAGGAAACTCCATCTTCCAATATGAGTACCATCTAGCAGGAGACACTACCAAATGTTACTACAGTATTGCAATGTAGTTGCTCTGAATACCCTAAATGTATTACATTTTGGGGGTTTAGCTTTGAGTAGTTCCTTACTGTTTCCTTTCACTTACACAAGTGAACTCCCTTTCATCTCTAAAAAGATCTCTAGTGCATTCACAATAGTTATTGTTATTTCAGGAACTTCATATTTGGAAAAAAAATAAAATAGAACTATGCAGAAAGTTTTAATTTTATATTCTGCCCCTGCAGAATATAAATTCAGCCTTTGCTTCCCACCTTTCTCTCTTTTCACTAGTGCCTCTAATGGTTGTTCCTCTTGAAAGCTCCACCAAGTTTGCTAAGCCTGGTTAACTCTCCAAATTTGAAATGGCTTGTTCTTCCCCCAGAAGCAATGCCACCAAGCAGCTGGCAAAAGTTAAGTTATTCACTTTTTACACTGTTTGAGGGACAGTGGCCAGATTTTAAAGGGCCCCACACCCAGTTACTGGCTGAAATGGCTGGGAGTAGTTGCCCCTCACACCTGAGAAATACAGTCTTCTTTCTGTTGCAAAAACTGCTGTCAGATTAAACTACAGAGTGCTCTCTAAAGGCACTGTCAGAAATACGATCCTAAGAAAAAGATTAAAAAGGGGGGCAGAGGAAATCACTCCTTTTCTTCCATTGCCTTCCGTTACTCACATTCAGCAGCGCACTGAGGAGTGGCAGATTGATTGATTGATTCTTTTGCATAACTTGGGCTTTCATACAGAAGGAGGGAGATATTTCAAAAGCCAGATAATATGATTATGAAAGCATAAAGAGCATCAGAGAGTGTGTGTAAAGACAGAAGTAGCATTCAGTGTGACAGCTTTTTCTTTAAGAAGGCTGACTTTTAAACAGTTTCCTTTTATGTCCACTGCAGCTAGAATCACAGTTGCTGTTGAGAAGATTAGAAATAAATTTTTATATGCCCATAAATGTATAAACAACCTATTTTACTTTCTTGAAGGAGATCTCAAACAATCATTTGGTCCAAAGTGGGATGGTCATCATTATTTGGAGAGAAAAATGTGGCTACTTTTACAGTTTTAACTGCTTCAGAATAGATTTCATTGAACCAAAAAAATCCAACTAGTTTTGGTTTTGCCATCTGCAATTTTAAACAGCAAAGCAGAAAACACATTGTGATATATGAGGACTGTGCTGGAGGCTTCTGATAAAAAAGTGCATCTTTTCTTGAGATACTATGTGCAGAACTGATGCCCTATCTCAAGCAGGATATTTCAGACCTCAAAAGAATGCAAAGAAGAGTAATGACTCTAATAGTGTGCTGGGAGAGGTTGCCTCTGAAGCAAAGCTATGATGTTTAATGCTATAAAACAAAAAACAGTATGTAATACTCTAGAGGAAATAGATCAAGAGCTTCTGGGTTTTCCCTATATCTGAACATTTGGACCAAAGCAGTCAATTAAACTAAATAGTGAGAAGTTCAACTTCAACCAACAAAAATGTTCTTTTCCACGCAATTTCTGATTAAGTTGTGCAAACTCCTGAGAACAGCAGTGGAAGTGAATTAGAAAGGGATTAGGTGTTTGTACATGGATAACAAGAGATTCAGTGATGTTGGTGGCAAATGTTTTGGAGTGGATGGTAAATCTTGTGCCTTGGCATCCAGAAGACTGATAAAGATCAGGCAAGATGAATCAGATTTCCCCCTTGTGGGTTTTAAGTGTGTCATCCCTTCAAGCCTCTCATACCATACACTGTAATAAATGGATGACTTCTCTGATCTAGGATGGTAATCTGGGATACCAGGAAAAAGTGCCTCAGGCTTTCAGCTAAGAGTTTGAATGTAATTCAGCAAACCATGGGAATTAAGTATGTACTTGAAATTAAGCACTTCTTTAAATGTGTTGTTGTATAGGAATATGTTTACTGTCAAGAAAAATCTCCTTTTTATAAAATGTTACAGGAAGAAGCTGTAAAAAATGAATGAAGTCGGCATGAATTTGAAATTTTCCACTGATGTTTTAATGTTTTAAAGTGCATATTCAGCCGTAACACTTTTAGAGAATATTGCAGGCAGGCCTCAAGTTTCTTCTGCTTAGTATAATGGTTTCACTACTGCAATGGCCTCTCCATCACAACTGGCTGGCCATATGCTTAATTTTTTTTTTTTTTGTTACAGTAGTGCACAAATTCAGGGGCTGCATTCTAAATGGATCTGCACAACATCAGCGTATGTCTGTACCAAAACAAAAATTTCAAGTGACCTGGGAATACCCGTCGCTCTTTCAGTTGGAATTAAAAACTTCACATCCTGACAATCTAATCTAAGGGGGATTTTTTCATGTCTAATTTACTGTCATTAATCCTACTGGTGGGATGTCTATTTCTGTGTACATTGTCTGTATGAAAATGTCACTGATCACTGAGAAGGCTCAGGTTTCCAATTAACCTAGTGGGCACCTTGTGTTTGGTATTGTGTGGATTCTGTGGAGCAGGAAAGAATAGCTTAAATTCTGCACTTGGTTGATATGTATATTTCAAGAGACATAGGGTTTCCCTTCCTGTTCATACAGCATTTAATACAACACAGTTACAGACTGCACAATGTACAAACACACCTATATCCTTTCTCTAGAAAAGTATAAAGAAGAGGCAAAACATAAGAAGTGTTGAGTTCTTGAAAGTATATTTCTGGATGGACGATGCATTTCTCTGACACTTTATAGTTTAATTTCAACTTGAGGTAAATATTAGAGACAAGAAAAATTCCTTGATGTGTTTTGCTCAAGAGCAAGGTGTATTCTCCCTCTAATTGGTTCATAAAGGGAATGGTAGCAGTGTTGTTCTAGCCTTTTCCAGCATCTAAATCTTGCTAAATAGTTCAATAAAAATCAGAGCTGCAGTGAATAGTAATTAGGTTTATGAAAGAAAGAACAGTCACATCAGGTGAAAGAGTGAGGGTCCCTATTTCTGACATTGCCCAGGCAAACATCCATCACTGTTCACTGTTAACGTAACTGCAGGTCACACTTGTGTCATACAAAGCAAGCAACGCAGTTCCAGTTTTTAGAGAATATTGCAGGCAGGCCTCAAGTTTCTTCTGCTTAGTATAATGGTTTCACTACTGCAATGGCCTCTCCATCACAACTGGCTGGCCATATGCTTAATTTTTTTTTTTTTTGTTACAGTAGTGCACAAATTCAGGGGCTGCATTCTAAATGGATCTGCACAACATCAGCGTATGTCTGTACCAAAACAAAAATTTCAAGTGACCTGGGAATACCCGTCGCTCTTTCAGTTGGAATTAAAAACTTCACATCCTGACAATCTAATCTAAGGGGGATTTTTTCATGTCTAATTTACTGTCATTAATCCTACTGGTGGGATGTCTATTTCTGTGTACATTGTCTGTATGAAAATGTCACTGATCACTGAGAAGGCTCAGGTTTCCAATTAACCTAGTGGGCACCTTGTGTTTGGTATTGTGTGGATTCTGTGGAGCAGGAAAGAATAGCTTAAATTCTGCACTTGGTTGATATGTATATTTCAAGAGACATAGGGTTTCCCTTCCTGTTCATACAGCATTTAATACAACACAGTTACAGACTGCACAATGTACAAACACACCTATATCCTTTCTCTAGAAAAGTATAAAGAAGAGGCAAAACATAAGAAGTGTTGAGTTCTTGAAAGTATATTTCTGGATGGACGATGCATTTCTCTGACACTTTATAGTTTAATTTCAACTTGAGGTAAATATTAGAGACAAGAAAAATTCCTTGATGTGTTTTGCTCAAGAGCAAGGTGTATTCTCCCTCTAATTGGTTCATAAAGGGAATGGTAGCAGTGTTGTTCTAGCCTTTTCCAGCATCTAAATCTTGCTAAATAGTTCAATAAAAATCAGAGCTGCAGTGAATAGTAATTAGGTTTATGAAAGAAAGAACAGTCACATCAGGTGAAAGAGTGAGGGTCCCTATTTCTGACATTGCCCAGGCAAACATCCATCACTGTTCACTGTTAACGTAACTGCAGGTCACACTTGTGTCATACAAAGCAAGCAACGCAGTTCCAGTTTCACAAAATCACAGAATGGTAGGGGTTGGAAGGCACCTCTGGAGATCATCTAGTCCAACCCGCCTGCCAAAGCAGAGTCACCCAGTGCAGGTTGCACAGGATGTCGTTGGGGCAGGATCTGAATATCTCCAGGGATGGAGACTCCACCACCTCTCTGGGCAGCCTGCTCCAGTGCTCTGCCACTCTCAAAGTAAAGAAATTCCATGTTTAGGTGGAACTTCCTAATGTTTGAGAACGTTAAAGCCAGAAATATATCCTTGTACATTTTAGTACAGCTGTTAAGTTTCACCCATTTATCTGGTGCTTAGTCCTAAAGCTAGCTGAAAAGTCACCTGCAATTACACTGGGATGGGAGATTTACTATGGGTGGATCTCAGAAAGATTAATCTCTGCCCTGTCTCCAGGTATTAGCCAACCTTTTCCAGTTTAGATGACCATGGCGTTCAGAACACCTCATGAGATTTATCCAATAGACCACAGCATTTAAACACTGATCAAAAATATTTAAAGGAACAAAATTATAGGAAGTTTCCAAACTCCTCATTGACAGACCCTGATATGAGTTTGATATTCAGCCATCCACCATTTTTAGCCATTCCATTCAGTAAGAGTTTTCAGGTTTACAGTACCTCATGTGCCACCCAGTTTCTTTGACTGTTTTGAGGAGTTCACAAATTTTCAAAGTGCACAGTGTTCTTGAACACCTTCTGCTGCTGTGGCTGCTTGCTTAGGGGGTCAGAGGAGGTGAACACAGTCAAATAACTTTTTTTGTACCAAAATAATTGGATGAATTGCCTCATCAGAATCCTTTCAACTTGGTGAAGTTCTGCATTTCAAGAGATAATAGTCCATAAAGAGACCCTTTTTTTTCCATTGAAAAGGTTAAAAAATAATGAAAGGAATGAGAAATACTGCACTACATTCTAACATTCTGCAATAAGTGTGGCTGATGTGATTTATCAGTCTTCTACAACTCTTTTTGCTGCCAAAGGAACTGTTCCATGAAAAATATTCTGTAGAGTGGGAGAGATGATTTTTTAGGTATGTCTTTTTTTTTATGACATATATCAACGTAGATTCACTAAATTTGTAAAAAACGTCTGCCAGTCACAGAAATCTTCCCTTTAGCTTCCTTCCGTCCTTATTTTCCACCAGGGTTCCCCACATGGGGACTGTGCCCTCCTGCTTCCCTGTGAACCACTAAACCTGCAGCCCAGAGATGTATGCCCGCAAGGAACACAACTGTTTTCCTTGCTATATGCTTAATATTTAATATATAACACTCAGCTCTGTGTTCTAAGTTAAATTGTTCAATAGACTATGTATTATTCAGTAGAGGAAATTTAGAATGTTAAATAAGCAGGAATTTAGGATCCATTTATATGAATGGGCCTGATTACGTAACATTTCCTTGCTTTATCGTAGGTTCATTATTACTTTTAATTCTTTCATTATTTGATTAAGTTGAAAGTGAAGCACTTTGCCATCCAGGACAGTTCTAGCATTGACCTCCTTTCTTCTAGATAAGTACAAATGTGCAGTTAGTACCTAGCCAGAGTGTGTAATGCATGCAAAATTAATAGATGGGCAAAATCTGCTTTAGTGTTACAAAACTAGAACAAATGAATGTGCTGGGATATTTTTTTTCCCCTTACGGTTTCTTACAGAGGTTTAGAGGTATTTTTGCAGTGTGTTCACTTATTATAAAGGGTGGAGGATTCATACTTGCTGGCACATGTAAATTACTTATGCATTCCCAGCTCCTATTGTTATTTATCTCACAATAACAACAGGAGTCCCTGACAGACTGATTTGCTGTGCAAGCATATCCTAAGACTGAGACATCTTCAGTGAAACACAGAGCTCATAACAGAGTCTAGACAAAGGCCAAAGAAGAGCAGCACAGATTTTCTATGTTTTATTTATTGACCAGGGATTTAAGTATGAAAAAAATCAAGAGCCGCTTTTACTAAGGTAGTTGGTTGCCTCACTTACATTTAAATGAATGTGAATTAAGTGCCAAATTCACAGTTAAGATACTGGCTTACAGTGACATCTAAAAAAATTATACCAGGTCTTGGCTAGAGGCATAAATTGCCCTCAAGTTTGCTGATAACCATTTCAAAATAAGTCTATTTTTTAGTAGAACCGCTGAAATCATTTGGAGCTCGATAAATAATACTATCCTCCCCAGCCCCAGTGCAAAACCTAGAGCTGCTATGATATGACTCCTCAAGAAGCAGGAGACATGGCTGTTAGCACTTACCCTATCTTCCTGCAGCAGCAGAAATTCAATCTAACAAATCCCTTCTGAGATCTGAGGAAGAAGACGATGTCTAGGACTATCAAGAGAAGCAATTTTTTTTCTCTCTTCAGTCCATGACAAACCTTATCAATCTTGCCTGGGCAAACCACCATTCTTGGATTGTTAGAAATCATCTTGTAATTTTCCAACCTAAGTCTATTTCTGAACGTTATATATCGAATTGATCTTGTGCCAGTATCATACTTAAAGTTAGCTAACTCTTCCGCTGTCTTGACATTCATCCTTTACAAGTGTGAGTCACCATATTCTCCCTCAACCTTTATATTCTAAGTCGAGCTTTTTGTGTATCCTTGTCCTCCAATGATCTCAGTTGACCTTTTGCATTCCTCTTTCCATTTACGTTCTTTTCTCTTGAAAACAGCTGCTTAGAAATGTAAATACAATTCCATCTGAGGCCACACCAGGCTTTTTTACAACTGTATGTTTAATTCCTTACCCGTATTACAACAAATTCTGACTGTTTTGCCATTTGCACCTGTACTGTGTTGGCTTTGTCCTTGCTTTGAGGAACTTGCTCATGGATCTGAGCTCTCACACGCACAGAAAGGAAGCTCCTGGGAGATGAACAAAGATAAGGTGCAGTCTGTGAGTCATGTGTCAATAAGAGTCATTGTAGACCTTTGTGGTCTACAATTTGTAGACCACAAAGGAAATAAGTTGACTATGAAGATAGAAATAGGCATTTATTTCCTCACCAGGGGACACGGTTTTATCCTTATTAGCATATGAGATTCTGGAGCGAGTCCAGAGAAGGGCAAGGAAGCTGGTGAGGGATCTAGAGCAGCTGAGGGAAATGGGGTTGTTTAATCTGGAGAAAAGGAGGCTGAGGGGACATGGTTTAATGGTAGACTTCGCACTGGAGCAGAGACCCACCCTGCAGCCCAGGGAGGACCGTAGGCCACAGCAGGGGGGATATTTCCTGCCTTTATCATGGTCTTGTTGCATTTCTTCTCCATTTCTGGAAGCTGAGAGAAGTGTCTTCGCTCTCCTTGCTGGCTGAGAAGAGGCTGGAAGCATGAAGGCTGTGGTCTGCATTTCTGCATGCTTGTGAGAGCCCACTCTGAGCCAGAGGCCATATGACATGGGTACGCTATACCCGAGTTAGTAAGTCGTTCTGAGAGCCCTTGATATATAGTAGTTCAGGCTTTGAGCCATGCTAATGCAGCTGCATGTCTCTGCCTACACCCTCAGCCAGCAGAGACTGGCTATTTTTGTTTCCTCTGCCTGCATAAATCCACGAGATATATTCTGCGTGACCCGGGCCTGAGGTTTGCCAGGAAAAATCATGGCTTGAAGAACAGCAGGGTTATTTATTTATTTATTTATTTATTTATTTCAGATTCCAGAAGAGAGCAGCTTCCCAAATTCCCATCTAGGCATGATCTGCAGAGCACTAAATGTTGTGTGCTTGAGATGATACCGCAGAGTCTGTGTTTGCATTTATGCTGAGAGAGCAGTGCTGTGCAATGAGGTGTGTTTGTAAATAGTGCTGAGAACATCCCTCTGAGTTACAGCAGTCTGCGAGGTTCCTGCTGGCGAGAAGACACATGCTAAGGGTGTGCAAATTGCTCCAACCCAGATGCGATTCAGAGCTTTCTGTGAAGCCCTGGCTGACTTTTAAAAGAAAAAAAGAAACAAAAAAAAAGGTATTTTCCCAAGCTGTCCTGAGATAGGAGGTGAATTGCCTCAGACGTTTATGAGCTGGCAGCATGAGGGAGATAAACCCTCTAATGTTCGTAAATATAAATCACTTCTGCTGTGCATGTGGCTTCTGCCTCTGTAGCAGAGACCACCAGTGGCTGGGAGTGACAGAAAGCTCATCTCTGTCTCCCAAATGCAGGAGATCCAGTGGATGATGTTGTAGGAATGGGGGACACATAATTGCTCATCAGTGTTTGCAGGATTAGGGTGCAGTGAGGAAGCATTCGGCAAAATGAGCGGCAAGCAAGTGAATCTCATTTCTAATGTGTAAACATTTAGCCCTGGGTGTTGATCACTGTGTTATGGTTTGAGGAACCCACAACAATTTATTGTCGTTTAGACAATTATTTTATCTCCTGATGACCCCTCCCTACCTGGAAAGGGGAATCAAGAAAAAACAAGGAAACCTGAGGTTTGAGATATATACAGATTTAATAGAATAATACTAAATAATTAATGTTATTAATACTAAAGAACCAATATTGATCCTGACACCAATATAAGATATACAAGGATCTTCCCCTTCTATCATCAGGAAGCTGTGCACTCCCAGCAGGGGACAGCAAATGTGGGACACTGTGGGGGCTGTGGCTTCGGGAGAAAGGGAAGGGCTCAGGGCTCTGGCACCTGGGCAGCCATCAAGAAAGAGGAAAAAACTCCTCAGCAACTCTTAATTTATATTGAATATGATGTTCATGGTATGAAATAAGCCTGTTGGCCAGCTTGGGTCAAGTGCCTGGGTCTCGCTCCTCCTCATTCCTGCACCCGGCTAAATAAAAGAATCCCAATTGATTACAGAACGTGAAAAGAAAGAGTC
Source organism: Calidris pugnax (assembly GCF_001431845.1). NCBI lineage: Eukaryota > Metazoa > Chordata > Aves > Charadriiformes > Scolopacidae > Calidris > Calidris pugnax. Next base: position 26,035,303 of record NW_015094509.1, on the reverse strand, counting down.
ACAATTACTCATAGAAAATTTTTATTCCAGTGGCTGAATGATGAGTGATGAACTTGATGGTTTGTTTCTGATCTGCCCTCTAGTGTTCAGGACCTTTTATCTTCTAGTGCATGCTGATTTCCAAGGACATGGTTGAGCATGGGAAATGAGCAAGGGAAGTGCAGGAAAAAAAAGGAAATGGAATAACAATTGAAACAGTAGAAAAAACTTTCTAATGTCCTTCACAGAATGAATTTAAAGGATTCAATTTATTTCATTGATTTGTCATACTGGAGAAACAGGAGAAAAATCTACATGACAACAGCTCCAATGTCATCTCAGATTTCTTAGTCTTTTAAAAGATTAGGATCACAAAATCTTTGTACGTACATGAAAAGATTGATATGTTCATAAATTATTTTCCTTATGATTGAAATAGATTTGTTGAACTTTCCTAGAAATACCTTTTGGGTCATTTAAAATGTAAATTTATGGTAATTTAGAACTTGAGTCTCGTATAAATATGAGACTATTTTAGAAAACAACTTTGTATTGAAACTGAGACGATACTTTAAAACCAGCATTGTATTAGTCATCTCAAAATATCATCAAAATTTCAAATTCAATAGGAAAGGAGATTTTGCATACAAAAGTATTAACTCATTCTAGAAAAATGGACTCAAGCTGTGCTGATATCAATTGTATACTAAAAATGTGGGTAGATAGCTTAGTTCTCTAAGATCCAAATTTGTGATTGTGCCTGTATGTACAAAGGCGTGCACACACACATATCATACCTTGTCAATACATGACTATAAACTAAACTATATTGTGTGTATATACTTAGGTATGTAATGTTTGTATACATTTGTATAAATTAATATATATATATTTATGGGGTGTATCTGTGGACGTAATAGTGTGGCCAGCAAGACTAGGGAAGTGATTGTCTCCCTGTACTCAGCACTGGTCAGGCCCAACATTGAACACTGTGTTTGGTTTTGGGCCCCTCACTACAGGAAAGACATTGAGGTGCTGGAGCATGTCCAAAGAAGGGCAACGAAGCTGGTGAGGGGTCTGGAGCACAAGTCTTATGAGGAGCATCTGAGGGAGCTGGGGTTGTTCAGCCTGGAGAAAAGGAGGCTGAGGGGAGACCTTATTGCTCTCTACAACTACCTGAAAGGAGGGTGTAGAGAGGTGGGGGTCAAGCTCTTCTCCCAAGTAACAAGTGATAGGATGAGAGGAAATGGCCTCAAGTTGTACCAGAGGAGGTTTAGATTAGATATTAGGAAACATTTCTTCACTGAAAAGGTTATCAGTCATTGGAACAGTGGCCCAGGAGAGTGCTTGAGTCATCATCCCTGGAGGTATTTAGAAGATGTGTAGACGTGGTGCTGAGGGACACAGTTTAGTGGTAACTCGGCAGTGCTGGGCTAAGGATTTCTTAGTCTTTTAAAAGATTAGGATCACAAAATCTTTGTACGTACATGAAAAGATTGATATGTTCATAAATTATTTTCCTTATGATTGAAATAGATTTGTTGAACTTTCCTAGAAATACCTTTTGGGTCATTTAAAATGTAAATTTATGGTAATTTAGAACTTGAGTCTCGTATAAATATGAGACTATTTTAGAAAACAACTTTGTATTGAAACTGAGACGATACTTTAAAACCAGCATTGTATTAGTCATCTCAAAATATCATCAAAATTTCAAATTCAATAGGAAAGGAGATTTTGCATACAAAAGTATTAACTCATTCTAGAAAAATGGACTCAAGCTGTGCTGATATCAATTGTATACTAAAAATGTGGGTAGATAGCTTAGTTCTCTAAGATCCAAATTTGTGATTGTGCCTGTATGTACAAAGGCGTGCACACACACATATCATACCTTGTCAATACATGACTATAAACTAAACTATATTGTGTGTATATACTTAGGTATGTAATGTTTGTATACATTTGTATAAATTAATATATATATATTTATGGGGTGTATCTGTGGACGTAATAGTGTGGCCAGCAAGACTAGGGAAGTGATTGTCTCCCTGTACTCAGCACTGGTCAGGCCCAACATTGAACACTGTGTTTGGTTTTGGGCCCCTCACTACAGGAAAGACATTGAGGTGCTGGAGCATGTCCAAAGAAGGGCAACGAAGCTGGTGAGGGGTCTGGAGCACAAGTCTTATGAGGAGCATCTGAGGGAGCTGGGGTTGTTCAGCCTGGAGAAAAGGAGGCTGAGGGGAGACCTTATTGCTCTCTACAACTACCTGAAAGGAGGGTGTAGAGAGGTGGGGGTCAAGCTCTTCTCCCAAGTAACAAGTGATAGGATGAGAGGAAATGGCCTCAAGTTGTACCAGAGGAGGTTTAGATTAGATATTAGGAAACATTTCTTCACTGAAAAGGTTATCAGTCATTGGAACAGTGGCCCAGGAGAGTGCTTGAGTCATCATCCCTGGAGGTATTTAGAAGATGTGTAGACGTGGTGCTGAGGGACACAGTTTAGTGGTAACTCGGCAGTGCTGGGCTAAGGGTTGAACTTGATGATCTTAAAGGTCTCTTCTAACCAAAACGATTTTATGATTCTATAAGTATGAATGTGTGTGCATATATATTTATGGATATATATGCATGTGTGATTCTAGATCATTAAAATATAAGAAACTGGGGTTTCTGCATTGTTTTTGATGATTCTGAAGGATTTGAAACAAGGTGCTCAGCCACATACTTTAGAACACCTGGCTGAGTTTCCCACTGCAGTACTTTAAGAGTATTTAAGGCATTTGACTCTTAGCTCCCTCTGGAAGCAGAGATGCCCAACAGTCCTTGTGCTGTCCCAGGGGAGACCCTTAGGAGGCTACAGTGCCCAATCCCTCTGGCCTGCAGGCTGACCCACCCTCCCTGAACAGACAGAGAATTCTCTAGCTTTGGCAGACACTGGTTCTGGTTCCCGGGCATATTTCCTGAAAACTGGATTCAGTCTACTAGATCCCTAAGATGAGGTAGCCCAAAATGATTGATAGCTTGATTCTGATATTTTTCCTAGTGATTCCTAAGGGTAGGCTAGAGATAAGCTCAAATGGGTGTCCTTTGAATGGCTTTCTGGAGACCCAGGTCTCTGCAGAAGAGGGAGCTCTCCTACCTAAACAGGAATTATTCTGCTGGGATCTTCCTTCCCCAGGGTTGCATTGAAGTGCTCACAGCAGGACTAGCCAAAGCACACAGTCCTATTGCTCAGGGCTGGGTTTGACAAATCTCTCATTTCAATCTCTTTACACCCCGTGCAGAATCACTTCCAACTGCTTGTTGGGTGGCACATCATTATTTTGCACCCACCCTGACCCTGTTTGTTCCTTGTGTCACGGCTGTAGCTCAGCAGAGGATTTATTAAAGTTCACCTTGAAGTGAGTAATGACTCTGTTTGGTGACAGAACACAGCAGAAGAAAAAGGGTCTTACTTTTTTCTCTGTTTTGAACAAAAATATAGGTGTGAGATATCTGGCCACGTTAACGAGCCTGTCAGCTTCTGGGGATTGGGATCCTGGAGGAGTCTGTGGAGTTCATGGCAATATAGCCAGGATCAGAATAAACTCTCTCAAGGTTTTTGGTACCTTATGTCCAGTGGCATGCAATATCCAACATGTTGTAATTTCTGTTAAGTTTGTTCTGTGGCCACTCAAGAATAAGGACCTTATTTTGCCCCATGAAAACACTGTGTGTTGATTTGGGATGTTTATGTTGATTGCAGGGGATGATGCTAACACCTAATTTAAGCACAGAGGGGACATTGTCCTGTCCCATGGGGCAGGGCAGAAAAGGGCATGCTCTGTGATGGGAAATGGACAAAACAAGATATAAGGGTTCATCACTTCTCAAGAGGCAGGCTATGAAAAGAGCCTTTACTGCTTTTCACCTTGATCTATCCCTCCTTTCTCTTTCATATCTCCTTCATATCTGGGTGTTGGCAGGGAACTGGGTCATGCAGGCTTTCAAGGCAGAGGGAAATGTTTACTTTTCCCTTTGTGTTGAAGAGATTGAGTCTCTTGCCCCATTTAATTTCAGAGCTGGGTAATGAAGCCAAGCTATTACTGTGTTTGTGACTAGAGAAGAAAGGAAAATAAAAAGAATGTGATGCAATGCTCTGATAAACTCAGTGATTATTTTTAACATTCTTTAGTTTTCCTTTTTATTGGTTGACGTATACCTGCTGTGCCAATCTGTTAGCCAGGATGTCGTCACTGAGAAGTATGTGTGCATGTAATCTCTGTTTTTACCTTTCACAGACTGAGTGCAAGGCAGGTTACTAAGAGAAGATTTGGAAAACTGGGAAAGTGACTTTCATAGTGAGCCAAGTCACAGGTATCGTAGCATAATTCAGGATGTCATCAGCTCAGCTCCTTGCTCAAAGTGGAGTCAGCTGTGGGGTCAGTTAAGATTGCTCAGGGCTTTATCTGGTTCAGTCTTGAAAAATTCCAAGGATGGAGACCACCCATCCTTTCTGGACAGCATGTTCCACTGCTTGACTCTCCTCATGGGGAAAAGGTTTGAATCTCTCTTATTTAAGCTTGTGCCTATTGTCCCTTGTCCCCCTGCCATGCACTGTTGTGAAGAACCTTTTACCATCTTCTTGATAACCTCTCCCCATAGGTAGTGGGGGTGGGGGCTGGGGGCTGCTAACCTCTCAACAGTCTCTGCAAAGCAGCCTCTTATCCAGGCTGAACAAGCCCCAATCCCTCATCCTCTCCTTACTGAACAAGTGCTTCAGTGCCCTTTTGCTGAACTTGCTGCAGTTTATCCATGTTCTTCTTGTACTGGAGGGACCGCAACTGGAAGTGGTATTTCTGTGGTCTGAAGAGTGCCGAGGAGGGGAGAGATAATCCCTTCCCATGTTCTACAGGCTGTGGCCCTGTTATTGCATCCCAGGAGTCTGTTGGTCTTTGCTGTCAAGGCTCACATTCAATTCACTGTCCACCAGGACCCCTCGAGCTTTTTCTGCAGTCCCTCAGCCACAGCCTCTTCCTTCCCAATCCCCTACACTGAATCAGTGATTCCAAGGATACAGCAGCATTGTTATGAGCCATGTTTTGCAGTTCTCCTCATTGGTTGCTGGATCTATATATAACAATATTCTGGATGTTATGCCATGATGTTGCTGTGGGCAGAGTAGTGCCAGGTGCCTCATGCTCCCACCTACACCATCTGCTGTGGTGTGTGCACACAGAGTTTCCTACTTCCACTTATGTGGCAGGGAAACCCATGAAATATACTCTGACGGTGGAGCTGTGCCCAGGGCTTTGGCTCTGATTAAGGCTCTGTTGCTGTTAGTGCAGGTGGGGACTTTTCCTGCTGGGGTGGAATGGGACAGGGGGAACAAAAACATGTTTTTTCCTCTCCCTCAGATCTGGGAAGCAGAGAAGGAAAAAGAAAGTGCCTTTCCTTCTGTCGCATCTATGTCCAGCCTGTGTAGTCGTCCCCAGGACTTCGTCCACAGTAAATCATACAAGGTGTACTGCAGCTGTTCCTCAAGAATAACAGGGGCAATCTGCAGGGAAAATCCTCAACAGTTCTCTTTTTTCTTCCTTTCGGAGCTAGATAAAGCCTTTTCTTAATCAGCATTTTCTATAATAGCATGAAGAAAGATACTCTGCTTTGAGTGAATGCTGAACATGGGTTCTGCTGGGGGGTTCAGTCTACTGGGAAACCCAAACTCTCCCTGTTCATGTCAAGCTTCCAGCTGAGAAGTTGGTGAACACAAACGCCCAAGTCCTTCCATCTCTAGTCATTCAAATATCTTTAGGTGTCAATATCCAGGCTGTATGGTCTCAGTGTTAAAGATACACCTACGTGACTGGGACATGCATTGAGAGTGTGCTATGTTCTCAGCATCCCAGGTCAGCTCTGTCTCCACATCTACACAGTCGTTGTCCTCCCCATTAAGATAAACCATTTGGTGCCAAATATTATCACTAACTCTTGCTGTCATGTGCTCAACAGAAGCATACTGATAAATGAAGAGGAGGAAATGTGTTTGAATTGTGTACCTGTGGACTTCAAGATAAATCCTATGCTACAGTAAATCCCCGAAGCCCTCCAGTTGCTCTCTGCACCTGTGATTTACCTCTTGATTTAGAGTTGTGGTAGTTTTCATTCTCTCGTCAATAAATAATAAGCTATAAGAACAGCAGATGTCTACACAGGTATTAAGACACGGTTCTGTGATTTCTTATGCAAGATAATATCTTTCACCTTTCTTTGAACTAGCACAGACTGAAGAGCATATAGAGCTTGCATAGCCCCCTTTATGAAAACCTTTAATGTTTAGCTTATCTTAAAGTTACAATGCATGTGTGTTTCATAACCACTGTTTGGCCTTGCATGTGAAGAGAGGAGATTGTTTTTTGACATTAGCTCTGCAAAGCAGGTAGGTTTAGTTTCTTTCTACTAATTTTTCCAGCCACCCATAAGACAGGTGAGAACTGGTCCTTGGGCATTATGTAGCCATGGTCTGTGGGATTTCAGAGGTTAGTAAGACTGAGACTCAGACACTGGGCCAAGAAATGGCAAGCAATTTGCTGCCTCCAATCCTCAAATTACACAGGCAAGCTCAAAAATCGTAAGGTACTTCAAGAAGTCTGGGTGCACTAAACTCTCACCTTTCCACAGGAATGGTATTTTTTCTTTCCACCCAAAACATCCCAGTATTTTCTTTGATTTTCCAGTTCATTCCTTCCCTGAAAATAACAAAGAAAATGAAAACAGGTATCAAAGGAAAAGCTCCCCTGAAATGAGCCAGCAGCTGCACTACAAAATGATCAGAGAAGGTTCTTCGAATCTTGTCCCCAGCAGCTGATTATCCCTTAGGCTGTGTGGTGCGTGCTCTTGCTATAATGCACAGCAATTACACAGTAGCTGTCTTCCTATAGCTGTGGCAGGGTAACCATGGGATGGACACTTGTCTGAGTTCATTCAGGGACAGGAAGAGCAGAAATGAAATTTATTTTAATGCCAGAAATCCTGTTATTTATATTTTTTAAAGTGAGGCCTCATGAAATTTTAGCCATTTACAGAACTTTCATGGCTTCTCAGCCATTACTGCTTGTGAATGGGTTACTCTGATCTGTGCTTCTGCTCTGCTGACTTGCCAGAACACAAGAACTCAGCTTTATGGCATACATCATCTTCATGGCCTTTTGGTTATAGGTTCATTGCTCCCCTCTACCATCCCCTAGATTATTTTGTTGTAGCTGTTACCGACTTGCTAACTTGGCTTGCTTTGCTGAGGGAGGAGCTGAAGCTTCATGCCTACTAGTAACTCAAGAGAGGAGGATGAACAAAAGGTAGTGAGAGAAAGAATCAATGGGTATATATATCTATTTGCAATAGATTCACTTAAGCAATGTACTGCTGCATTTACACTCCATCTGAAGCTGTGCAAATCCTTCCAAAGCAGTCTGCAATGCAGACATGCCTCAAAATTTGCTACACTGAGCTTCTTCAACCTCACAGTGCTATGAATGACCCATTTGCTGAAAGCCGTTTTGAATATGAGGCCAGAAAGCGTCCATTAGCCACTTCCATCCTTAACAGGGGTGGTTGGGACACTGAAAAATATCCTATTCTGGTTTTGCTGCAATGGAATCTATAGAGCTGTGGTAGAAAGGTGGGACTCATCAATCTGGATAATGACATTTTAAATTGCCTTGCCCATATTTGTCAGAAATGTTTAGAGTTTGACTTTTCCCTGATCCTACTCCTTCCACCTTTTTTTTATCCTACTCCATTTCCACCTTGAGCCAAGGAAGACAATAATGTCTCCTGTGGTTTCCATCTTACCACTGTGTAAATGGGCTTTGGAGCGTCGTTGACCTAGAAAGCAATATGGCTGGTGGAAGTTATAGGTCAGCACTTAAAGCAACTTAAACCAGGTGTTCAGATCTCAAATACTAACCTCCACCACTGTTGAAAGTGCTGGTTTGCAACTCGCTTGGGTTCTCTACAACCAATTGTTATCCTGCCAACTGCATAACATGTTGGATGCAAGCTGTTTGCTACCCTGTGCATTTTCTCTGTAACAGAAATTTCCTCAAGTGTAATTGGCTTATCTGTACCACGGTTTGCCTAGACACAAATGAGGATGATGTTTCTCCTTTACGTGCAAAGCTGCAATGTGAAGCTTTTTGGAGGTAATGTTAGACAAGTGTTTGGTTATGATTTTTTTTTTTCTTTTTTTAAATCTTCATATGCAAGCTCTACTTGATAACAAGGTGCTGTCTGTCAACTGGTATTTTGCATTATAAAAGACGTATATTAAAAAGAAACTGAAAGCCACTAGGGGAGAGTCTTAAACAAACAAGCCCATCTGGCTGTTTAGTGAATTAATATGTATTTTAGGCGGGAGTGAGACCAATGAGTGATGTTAACGTTGTCCAGCATTTCTTATAGTAATACTCTAGCTTTTATTGCTTATAATTTTGCTGTATCTTAATTACTTGGGCTGAAACTCTTTATGCTGGGGCATCTGCCTTGCACTCAATTAATTTTAGAAAAGTGCAGCCAAAATAGTTTAGCTGCTTCCATAAAAATATAGGAGAAATAATCAGTTTTGCCCACATTAGAAATGGATCATAGGTTTTTCTTTGGAAGTCTTGTACTCATGCTTGGGAGCAGATACTCCAAAGAGAAAAGAGAAGAAGAAACAGTCTTTCTGTTGTGCCAGAAAGACCCACTCTGATGAGTGACATCACTCAGATCTTCTATCTTTAGATGGCCCATAAACTTTTGAATAAACACATTTTTCTGGTGTTCAGCAACAACTAGACATAAACAGTGAAGTTCCCCCGACATGCTGACTGCACTGGATGTTTTCCAGCCTGCGTCAAACAAGAATTTCTCTGCAACTTGCCTTCCTTTTTCTGGAATGCTATAGATGGGACACCAGGTGGTTGGTGGGATGTCCAAGGTGGGAAGAAGGCTCCCTGCACTGTGCCCGAAGTAAATTAGAGAGGAAGTTGCCTTTGTGATTTACAGAACAAAATTGGCAGAAGGACATCTAGGAGGTAATAAGAGACCTAGGAAGACATCAAGTGATTTAGGTTTAGGGTATTGTAGGTTGATTGGAATGGATCTGTGTGAGGTGTGACTATATGTGTATGGCAATATGTGTGTGTGGAGGAAAAGTGAGACTGTGTAAAATGAAGGGAGAGGTTAGCAGTGGGTGAACTAAGGGGGCAGAGATCAGGAGTCTGTGGACTGTGTGCTGGGTTCAAGGTTTCATGGAATGGTTGATGTGGAAAGGCACCTCTGGAGATCACATTGTCCATAGCCCTGCTCAAAGCAGGATCAGCTAGAGCAATTTGCCCAGGACAATATTCAATCAAGTTTTGAATATTTCCAATGTTGGTGACTCCACAATCTGCCTGGGCAACCTGTTCCAGTATTCAGAGAGTTCAGCATTGACCTTCAGAAAGTCTCAACTGCTCATGTGAATGCCTCTGAGAAAGACCATGCCTTGTTTTTCATGCAAGAAGTAACTAGAGAAATGATTATTTGTGATTCTGTGAGGTATAACAGTGATGAGCAAAGTGCTCTGCAGCTCCTGAGGCCGTCTGTAATGTCATCTTTCAGGCCTGGGCTGGATAATTCACAAAATCCTCCTCCCGTGCAGTGGGCATAAACCTGAGGATGGAGGAAGATAATCTCCTGTGCTTGTGTTCACTTTTGCTTCAGCCATTAGTAGGATAAGAGACATACCTCCAAATCAAACTACTGCATTTTGCAGAGGACCCTAGAAAGACAGGCTTAAGTAGGTATCCATTACTGGTCAATTTAAAGATGTCCCAAATGTGTTTATCTCTCATTCCTCTGATTCACTGTGAGTAGATGTGTTATTTTTCCACAACTTTGTTCTATAGTACGCAGAGACACCTCAGAAATTGTTGTAGAACTCTTAATACTGCCGTAGCTCCTTCAAGTCCTATCAGATGTTTGTATCATACTAAGCTTTTGAAATGTGTTTGGTTTATTTACTCTGGGTTTTCTATCTAGTATGCAGCCTTCCAAAGTCCTGAATGACAAGACTGTATCTTGAGATTTCCAACCTCTTTGTAGGTAAGGGAAGAACTGGTGGGTAAATGTAGCTTTTTCTTATTTAAAACAAGGCTGTACTTGGCAGACTGGCAAATAAGATGATGGGCTACAAATTGAATAGCAAAATGAAACAAAATATTAAATGGAATGAAGATTCTGTGGCTTGAGGACAGGATAAGTGTAAGGGCTTGAAAGGAGAAGTACAAGCTTATACCGTTGAAGCTTTTCTTGGATACAACTATTAAAGCAAGCCAAGTCTTTGTGATCCTTATATATATTATACGACGTGTTTTTTGTGTCAAATACGTACTTAGTAGAATGATAAATTATACTGCAAGGGATTATTCTTTATCGACTGCTGTAGTCTTTACCTTTAATTCTTCTGTATGATACGTGAAAATGCAGCATGACTTTAAAGGCTTCATGACTTTAAAAATGCTGATTGATTTAAAAAACACCTTTATATTGTGGTACTCCCCAGTAATCTGTTGTATTTATTAGAATCACAGAAACAAAGAATGGTTTGAGTTAGAAGGAACCTTTATAGATCAGTGCTCCTGCCATGCGCAGGGATATCCTTCTCTAGACCAAGTTGCTCAAAACCCCATCCAACCTGACTTCGAACACTTCCAATGATGGGACAGGAATGATGAAGCTCTGACTGTCAGCTGCATCAAAATAGATATATTTTAGTTAATCATTCTTTACCAAATAGCTGCATGGAAGGCGTGTGTGCGTATGATCCCCTCTCCTATTTTTCTCCTTTTTCCTTTACCTAACTGGTCCTTTGTTATGTAGTGTGAAACTGGATCATATGAGACTGTGTTGCCTGTCTCAGCAGAGGGTTTTTCAAACCCTGCTGTAGCAATATGGTGCAATGCTTCCTAAAAGGGTCTTGGCCATCTGAATTGTTCCTAGAGGGTACAGAGGATCCAGAAGAAATCAAAGCCCCAAGACTGAAAGTGCTGCCTGTCCTTGTGGGCCAGACACTTTCCCTTTAGACCTTACCTTTTCCTGAAATTATAAAGAATGAGCAGAAAGAAAAAGTCCCTGGAAACTCTGCAGCACAACCAAGAGGTAAATTCAGCTTCTCAGTTAATTGAAAGAGAAGCATAACTTTCCCTGTCCATTAACTAAAGAGCTGCTGAGTCTCCCGCTGCTAGCCTGAAGCATGCATTTGGCCCTACCTTCTGCTCCCTGGCCACGTTGTTGGCATGTTACACATCCACAGTGCACCATGACAGGGTTTTTGTGCTGCAGGCTGTGTCCTGGAGCTTGAAGAAAGCTGTTGCAGCCAGGATGTGGTCTCTGACTGCAACCACTCATTGGGTGCTCTGGTTGGAACCTTGGTGTTGTCATCTCTCCCTGCCATATGATTTGCAGCCCAGTGTGGGCCCTGCAGGATGGACTGCACCACTGAACACCTATTAAGTATCTTACTACCTAATGGGAATATCTGCTCCAGGTTATTATTAAATAACCTAAAGGCTCTGCACAAAGAATCTAGAATATGACACTTGTTGCCTATGCTGGGCTCTGGGACACCAAGGATGTCCAAGGATGTCTGTGCTGCTGAGATTTCAGTCAGTCTGGGAACATTCAGCAGCTAAACAGGCACACAAGCCTCTTCATTCCTGAACCCCCAGGCTCCCATGGGGCTAAGGTGGCTGCTAAGAAGGTCTTTCCAGAAGGTACATTTTGGTTTTAATATTTGCTGACAGCCATCAGAGCTCAGATGTCTGTTTTGGTGGGATAGCTCTTCAAAACAAGAGTTAGGGATGGGATTTGTTTTTACCTCAGGGTGTTGTAGATAAATGCAGTTTAGTTACTCAGCCTTGGTGTCTTTCCTAACAACAGAGGAGAGAAAAGGAGACACAAGGGAAAATTTAATTGATTTGTTTCAGAAACCTGTGTTAGGCTAAGTTGATTTGCCTCTTTTCAGTATCTAAAGCAAGAAAATAATCTAGATATGACTAAGGTGCATAAACACAGGTGTATAGTACCATCTGAATTGTCCTAAGGGTTCTGTAATTCCTAGGCAGGGCTGGAAGATATGACGTAGGTTCTACCCTTAAAAATGAAAGCTCTGACTGAAAGTGCAGCCTTTCCTCTGGGCTCTGTCAAATATGGCCGTGATAGGTCCTTTCTTTATAGAATCATAGCTACTTAGGAAATCAACATGCTTTACATGTGGCACATGGCTTATTTCCCTAGTGAACCAGTGCGAGTCATTGATCCCACCATGCAGGACCTCCTTGCATGACTGAGGCAAAATGAAATTTTTTTCCCTTTTTTTTTTTTTTTCTTTTTGGTTGGTTGGTTGGTTTTTGTGTTTTGTTAGAGCTTTATATCCACTTTGTAACCCCTTGGCACGGTTGCAGATGTGCGCTCGGCAGAGTCCAGACAGTGAGGCAGAGGAGCTGTTGGTTTCAGTGGGCTCTGCATATCCTTAGGGGTGGATTTTTCCTCAGTGTTGCAGATTTGTGCCAACAGGAGAATTAAGGTGGGCAGATCCTCAGTGATGCAGCACAACCATGCTGAGCCGAAGCACCTGAAGCCAAAGAGGCCAACTCTCTTTTGCTATTCTTATGTGTGTTCTTGAAATCAGAGGTGCAGCTCTCAAAAAACAGTCCTAATAAGCAAAGCTGGAAAATATAAGCTTGCAAGCTGATTACACGTACCTCAGCAGACACATTTTGCAGTAGACTCCCTGATTTAGCAGAAATAAGATCTGTCTGTGGTTTCACTGACCTATTCAGAATAACCACGGGTTTTGCTGTCAGCTAGTTCGTTATGGAGTGGGTGATTTGGATTCATTCATAATTATTAATGCAATGAGATTTTCTCCCCCTGCACCCAGAATTCCAGCAGGGAAGCCCCTGGGCCATACATGCACTGAATATTAATTTTTAGCTCTCAAGAAAGGGTTCAGGGTACTGTCTAGTTTGACACGCATGTCATTTTTAAAGATTAAAATAGGTAACATGCTTATTTCTTTTTTGAGAGGTAGAAACACCCTTGGAGTCAACTATTCCACATAGTCTCTGATTAAACATCAAAATAGTTGCCTAAAAAAGATATTAATTAAAAAACTTACAGGCAGGTGATTTATGTGATGACTAGTTTTATAAGATACATTGAGACTGGGAGATGGGAAGCTACCCTAAGGAAGTCTGACAATGTATACTGGCTGGTGCACTTTGCTCCTTACTTTGGTGGTTCCAGGTTCTCCCATAGTAATGAGATATACAGAAAATGCCTATATATTTACCATGACATAACTTTTCAAATGAACATGCTGTGGAGACGTTGTCTTCTAGAATACTTTGAGAAAAGGTGCTGCCAGCACACCTCCTACAACTGTTTCTCCAGGTCTGGTACTTTAAGAGGAGACACAACCCAGTGCATCTTCTTGGTGCCTCAAGCTCATAGATTCATATCACCTACAGCATCCAGGCTGCAGGCAGAGCTCTGGCAGTAGGAAGAAAATCCCTTTTGAAAGTTTCCACCAGTGATTTTTCTCTTTCAGGGGGTTTTAGACAGGGCTTCACAGTGTCCTGCAAACAGTACCAGCTTTTGAAAGAACTGTCATGGCTCATGAGCGTTATGCAGCTTTGTGCTGACATTTTTGGATGGAAGTGACATTTGATTGCTGTGACCTTGCTGTGTCTTGTGATCTTCCCGTGCAAAATGAGAGCCTCATGACACGCGTATTTGATAGATAAATGGCAACTGAATGCCTTGATTTCACATGTCTCGCTCAGTTAGGACTCTGCATTTTGATCATGTGGCAGCCCACCCACCTGAGGTCCTTTTCCTTTCTTATTTTTCAGATCCCTAGAGAAAGGCAAAGTTCAGCTTGTTTGCTTCATGCAATTAGGCATGAAAATATTGGTGTCCTGGGCTGTGTAAAAGGGGTCCTTTCAGAAAGGTTTTTCTCACTGTTTTGTGTTGAGGCAGCTCTCTCTCTCACAAGCAGCTGGCTTATAAGAGGATTTCTCTATGCAGAAAACACCTTTACACAAAAGGGCAGTAAAACCCCACTTTTAAGCCCTTTTTTAAAGAAAGAGGGTCGATCTTCAGTTTAAAAAAGTTTAAAATTGCATAAAACCAGGAACTTTGAAAATTATTCCCCTCCTCTGCTTTGCTGTTTTGTTCACTTCCTTATAAAAATGCAAAGCACCCCCAAAAAAAATGAAACCCAGGCCTCCTAGAAGCTGGTGTTTGACCTTTGCAGGGCAGCGAGCTCTTTGCCCACAAGTGCAGAATGCAAACATTTTTGGTTGCGTGGCTCCATCTGTTATCCCTGAGCCCTGATGCTGCGCCGAGGGGTGACCTCCATCCTCCCCACCACCGCCATCCCTCTGGAAGGGCTTTGGGGTGAAATATCTGTGCCTGTACACCGAGGGCTGTTTGGTCATGGTGGGTACCCAGGAGATCTGGGTGCTGGGGCAGCTGTTGCGCTGAGCGGTGCCGCTGTCGCCGCCGCTGAGTTGGGTAACCATGGCAACAGCATCACCGCCAGCATCCTCCTCCTCCTCACACGGCTCTCCTCCTCCTCGGCATCATCAGGAGCAGCAGCAGCAGCAGCAGCCCTGGCAGGAGCCAGAGCCCGGCAGCCGAGGCTGCAGCCAGCTGCCTGCCATCCCCTACCTGCACCGGCACCTCCTCACCCCACCGGCACCCACCCCGCTGCTCCCCACGGTGAGGGGGGGAAAAAAAATCCAAGGGAGAGGGATCTGAGGGAAGGTGCACTGCAGAGGGATCCCAGACAACCCAGGTAAGGGCTGTGGGGCTGCTGGCAAACTCCCCGTGATGGATGTGTGGTGTGTGCCTGGCGTCTGTTTGCGTGCGAGTGTTTGTTGCTAGTTTTTCCGGCTCGCTCCTTCCAACGGCGGGGTGATGACAATTCAAGGCAAGCATGTTTTCCGGCTCGTGTTTCCCATCTCTGCCATACTGTCCCTCTCCTCCACGCAGATAACATAAGGAATAATAAATAACACTCAAAAATGTTGGTAGGAAGGGGGGTGATGGGGGAACCCGATGCGATCGGAGTGTGGAATGGCTGTGCTTCCAAAATAAAAGTGGGCAGCGGCAGCAGCAGAGCAAAGGTTGACATGGTAATTAATAACCCTTAAAAAAAAAAAAAATAATATCATGCGACAATGCACTTCTGTCTCTGCCTGCTCCACAAATAAATCTCTCTCATCATGTTCAGCAAAGGGCTGTAAATCAGAGAGGTGCATGAAGAGCCGAGACTGGAAACCTCTCTGTAGTCCACAACTGGCACATTTACCTTAAGTGCTTTAAAGCCAGACTAAGTCATTGCAATAACAACACAATCATACCTGTGAATATATGCATTTATAAATTTGGAAAAACACAGCTTTAAACCTTTATACCTTCTAAGGAGAAAAAAAAGATATAAAATCTTCTTAAATATGTGGGTGTGATGGCCAGGCAAGAAGAGATGCTCACTTCATCCGTGTGTGAGAAAGGATGTACTGGGTACATTGAAAAAGAGTCTGAAGAATAGCTCTAATCCAATGGCACAGGGGGTCAGTCCTTGTCATTTTAAAGAGATCCAAAGCCGTGGAGTGTCCTTGTGCAGGCACATATCCGTGGATGAGTGCGTACATGTCTGAGGAGCATGAAGGGGGAGAGAATAAGAAGTAAGTTTAAGCCAAGCAGTAAGTGTTTGCTATGTAATGACTGCAGAGAGCTCTTTCCACTTCCACGTAACTATTTCTGCTTATTTATTTATTTATTTTGCCAGCAGTAAGGAGAAAGAGAGCTGATGCTGCTGCTGTCTCTGTTCTCCTCTAAACCCCTGCTCTCCCTGCCTGGTGTCCTGATCTTCCCCTGTCCTCCCAAAATCATCCTTGTCCGTGTGGCTGGAAATGCCGCTGGCTTTAATGATGATAAACATTTTAATAGGGGGGTTTTGAGCTTGTCCCGTGATATGATACAGTTGTAATTCTGCTTCCTATTTATACTGTGGGGACAGCCTGGGTATGACCTGATACCAAGTCATATAGGAAAGGCTTAGAGGTACTTGTCTTTCGTGTTAAATCTGGTTTGAAAACCACAGGGCTTTTTGGTCCCAATTCTGTGTTTTGCTGCTTGCCTGCAGATGCTTGTAAAATCAGCAGGAGCTGAAAGATAATTTGACATTATAGGTGTAAAATCGAAGGCAGAATTGGGCCCACCTTTCCTCTGGGATTATAAGGGTCCTCCTCCTGCAAACTACAGGAAAACAAGGAATTTGGGTACGCAGGACCTCATGCCCCATCCTTAGGCAGAAATGCTAAAAAAAAATCACCTGGGAATTATGTCTCATCCCAAGGGAGCTTGATAGGATGAAGGATCAAAAAGGAAAATGCAGACAAGTATTTGGAATCAGCGCTTTGATTTGCAAAATAATTTCCTTAGGAGCCTGACTTTATCATCACAACAGGTCCTCTCTCCAAGGGGCTGTTTGATCCATGTTAATGGCAGTGCTCACTGACACCAAGTTTAACTGAAGAGGATGCTTTTGGATACTTCTGTTAATTAATCCGAGGCACTGCATGGCTACAGTCCTCAGGACACTAGCCTGGCCACATCGCACAGTGTATTTCTTCCTTCGAAGTTAGAGAATACTTAAATCTCACAACTTCTCCTCTGTAATAACAGGGAGGGAATAAAAGTGCCTGTAAAAATGCCTGTAAAAAGGGAACATATCCGATCTTGCTTTCTGACACCCAGATGTCAGTGGCAGAATCAAAATCCCATTTATATGTGTTGCAGTGATGTAAAGGGCATAATCAAGGGGCATCTCAGGGAGGCGCGGAGCGGTAATCGTCTCGTCATCATGAGCAAACGACTGAAGGTCAAAGGGCTAGTGGGATTATACATTAACACCCTGCAAGTAGTCTTCTGTGGTCTTTGCTGCTAGCTGTGGGCAGATGATTACCGGGAAGCCAGGACTCATACACGGACTTTTGATTACTATGGGGCAGCAAAACTTCTCTTAGAAACGGCTCTGGGAAAGGTTGATGTTTTCGTGAGCACTGCTTTGCCATAAAAACCCTCTGTGGAGGGCTGTTTGGTTATGGACAGTCAGGGCACTGTGTCTGGTGTCAGTGTAAACAACAAAGATGTTCCCCGCCTCAGATAACCAATTTTTAATGCTCGGTGCCCCTCACCCCCTCACCTCTTTCCCATGCTTAAAATGGAAAGCTTAGGAGGGATTTTTTCATTTTTGCCTTATGGCTTGTTCTACTATATTTTATTTCTCTAGTAATGGAAGGGAACATAGTCTTTTGCTTTGTGCATGGCTGTTAAGAGCTGGTCTCTTGATGCCCACTTAGTGTTGTTCACTAGCACTATTCTAGGGAAAAAAAAAAAGCTATTTTTGTATCTAGTGATATTACTAAGCATCTTTTAATATCCCGATCCTTATTTTTATTAGTCACCCTCTGTGTCTTTTGGAGCTCAGAACAAAAGAAGACTTATACAACAGTTGCTGTTTTCAAAAGTCAGCATTTGCCAACAGGTTGAAACAGGGATTTATGAAATGCTGCAGCCAGGGCTTTTTTTTTTTTTTTTTTTTAAATAAGGAAGCTGCTGTTTTCCAGATCCTACTCTCTAGTAGCCTGAGGCAAGAGACAATTTGATGATGAATATTGTGCCTTGCATTTAGTTTAAAAATGCTATTCATTTTATTTTGAGGCTATGCTTAAACTGCTGTTTATTACTCCATTTAATAATCACATTCTGTGCTTTTCCCTGTTGCAATACTGTAATTTTTCCCCTTTGCACTGTATGATCGTTGCCTAGATTTGCTGCTTAATGAGATAGACATGTAACCATGGAAAAGAAAAGTTTTCGCAGTGAGGAGGGGGTGAAAATCTGCAGCCAGGGGTTTTTTTTTTTTTTTTTTTTAAATAAGGAAGCTGCTGTTTTCCAGATCCTACTCTCTAGTAGCCTGAGGCAAGAGACAATTTGATGATGAATATTGTGCCTTGCATTTAGTTTAAAAATGCTATTCATTTTATTTTGAGGCTATGCTTAAACTGCTGTTTATTACTCCATTTAATAATCACATTCTGTGCTTTTCCCTGTTGCAATACTGTAATTTTTCCCCTTTGCACTGTATGATCGTTGCCTAGATTTGCTGCTTAATGAGATAGACATGTAACCATGGAAAAGAAAAGTTTTCGCAGTGAGGAGGGGGAGGGTGAGATCTTTATTTCGGAGACAGGACACTGTTTGGTCCCCTTGAAATTAGCAGGAATTGTGGTGCATCCATGCCTGACAAGGAAATAGCCTCTTTTTTTTTTTCCAATATTCACCTCCCTGAGGGGTCAGTCTGGTCTTGGCAAGTTATTCCCAAGTCTGAATCATACCCATGCTCATGTAATACGGACCTTTGTGTCCACCCAGCAGATAACCCTCACCAGCACTTGGAAAGGTCGAGACTCCTTTCTAGACTGTTGACTTGGGTAGTGGAAGCTCTCCGTCTCTTTGTTCAGCATCTCCTGGGGTCTATCAGCTTCCTTGCTCATGGGTTAGGACATTCCACCCCCCCAGGTCAGATGGACTGTGAGTCTGTGCTTCCCAGCAGCACGGCTTTGGGAAAAGCGTGTCGAAGAGCAGGAACAGTGCGGGTGTCTCACTTTGTGCCTATTTCTTCTGATCTTCCCTGTACCTGGTTCCCTTCCTTGCACACTGGCAATGCCTGACATGCTGTAAAGAAGCCTGTGATGTACCATGACCTTTGCTAACGCTCCTCCAGGAGGTAATGGGCTGAAACTACCTGGAGCGGTTGTGGCTGCTGGCCTGATCCGAGTCCTTCTTCAGAAGGTCAACACCATGACATACCTGATCTCAACTTGCCGGGCGAGTGAGTCAGAAGTTAGCTTTTTCCAAATCTTCCAAATCCAAGAAGATATGACTTTATTCTCTCTCTAATCCTATTATTAGTGCCTGCAATATTGAGGACTCTGTTATTCAGCAGTTTTACTTCTTCCCTGTTTCACTGCAGCAGAGGGAGCAACCAAACAAAGTGTAAAAGGGAAAATTCCTTTCTTTTCTACACTCGGATGCTGGTGACTTCCATGTGTTGTCCCAGATCAAAAGAGAATCGTTTGGAGGGGAGTGGGTGCTGTCTCTGGTCCTCCTACAAATCTGCCAGAAATCTCACAGCATTTCTGCTTCTCTCCCATGTTCGGATGTGCCTTGGTGTGGTTTCTCTGTGTCTGGAGCCCCCACACCTCAGATATGGCTTTGTTTCAGTACTGAAGTAAGTACATTTTTATGGCCGTGTCAGATAAAGAGTGATTTTACTTTTGGTGATGTCCACAGAGAAATCTAAGTTCATTTTCAGTGGACACAGAAGAGTCCACAAAGTTTATGTCTCTTACTGCAGGTGGGGCACTGTTGGTAGATGCAATATCCTGATGTGTTTTTGATGCCTGTTGTGTTTTCTCATCCTTAGGATCATAGGTATGAGACAGTCTAAACAGTAGTTTGACCTTCTGCTGGTATATACACTTACCAAACTCTTGCTGTTGTACTTTCTGATCTGTGTCTAGTAGATATACTTATCTATGTTTATTCTTAGGTGTTTTTAGCTGTGTGGTGTTGTCATGGATAGGTCACACCTTATGCATCCTGTCGTACTTTGAAGGCGAAATTGCAGATATTACTCATTATATGACAGACTTGTATTGATACTGCGTAGCAGAGGTGCTACAATAAGCTGGTGTCTGTCTCTCTTGCATGGAAATTTCAAATTCTGACCTCCCAGTAGCAGTGTGGCTTTTAAGGATTCACAGCATGCAGCACAATGACAAGCCAGACTTTCTTAAAGTAACTTGGCTTGGAGGGACTATGTGTACTCTGAGGACCCCGATGCCACCATTTAGCAGCCTGGGGAGCAGCAGGCTCGCTCTTTCTAGTTGGGCAAATAAATCTTTCCTGTTGAATTACTATTTTCCTGTTGTATTACTATTCAAATCTGCAAGACTGGGAAGGAATCTGGCTCTGCCAACATCTTCTAATGTGTAAGTTTAGTTCCTAACATGCTGCTAGCATCTAGCATTTATTTCTGAGGCTAGAAAGCAGTGTTCCATTACTTTTTTATGGCCCAAAAGAACATGAGTATTACTTGGAGGATGTGGCTTCGGTGAAACGGTTGTATCACCGTCAATTTTTCAGCCCATGCTGTCAAAACCACTGTGGCAATAGGAAAAGCAAACTTATTTTCTGTGAAAGATTTCATAAAGAACAGAGCAAAAGGACCAGCATTTCTCTCCACTGAGTCCTCTACAAGTGGGGTGTTTCAGTATGAAAATTTCCATCTCTCTCATACTACCTCTTTTTCCTTTCCACTCATACCCTCTTGTTGTTCTCAGTGGGTGTGACTTGACCCTATCGTTGGCAGATGGTGCTTGTAGATGTCTAGCTAAATTGGCCCTTGGCTTATGAGTGTCAGCTTTGGGGGTATCTGCATTAAATTATTTTGTTTTCGTAAGAGAGTCTCCCATTGTTTCAGAGGTGTCAGGGAAGCATGGGGCAACACACAATTATGGAAGATCATGTCCCTTTTTATACCACTTTTCTGGATTTATGTGCTCTAACAGAATTTGGGTTCTTGGTGGTATTTCGGCTTCTGCAGAGGACTGAGACCCTGAACTACAGCTTTTGAGCCTATGACGCAGGCTTGCTGGCTGCCAATACCTGTAGCAACTGCTCGCCCTCTGTGAGTTTGATTGAGTACCCACATTCAGCAGGTACCAGCTTATATCTGCACTATCTTCTGTGCTATTAGGACCCAACTATCCCATGTCTTACGGTATGAGAATCTCTGTGGGACAAGGCAGATGGATTTCATTAGAGCTGAGCAGCATCTGCTGCTGCAAGTGACTCTTCTTACAGGTGCTTACAGAGTACACTGCGCTGCATAAATCTATTCTACACCACACAGCAGCACAGCCCTATTTATTTTCTTTGCCTGACTGTCTTAGTTTAAAATCCCAGCTGAAAACATTGCTTTTCTGTCCATGTCTCCTCATTGTGTTCTCTCTGTTTCCCTCTCCCTTTGCAGCTGTGTTTAAGCTGAGCTGTGTGAGGGTACAGTTTGCTGGGGTGGATGTCAGAGAAAATAAAGTGGCATTTTGTTATGTTCTAGAGTGCTTTGCGCTACAGCCACCCAGCCCTCGCGCCGCTGGAGGCTAGAGGATGCTTGCCACTGACCTCAGAAACAGCAGGATTCATCCCCACGCACAAAAGTCTTTTCAGATGGAAAGATAATGCACAAGGCTGTGAAGAGACTGTTGTTGGAGAAAGGCGTGGAAGCCTGAACCCTGTGGGTCGAAAGGCTTTTTGTTGGCTGCTGCGGATGCACCAAAGTCGTGCTGCTGTTTTAGCCTTGGATGTCATGACCATCAGAAAGTTCCTCATCTTTGTGTGGGGAGCCGAGCAGCAAAGTCGGGGGCACCATGAGGGAGAAGAGGGACAAGGCAGAGAGAGACATCATTTCAGGAAGGCTACCCTTTTTTTTGCAAGAAGTCAACATCTTCAGGTTGGCCCACAGAGAGAAACAATAGTTCCAGAAGGTTATATGACAAGCCCTTAGATAAGTTCTGTCTTTTACGGTGGGGAAGGTGGGGAACAGATTTTGTATTCCATCAATTCTTTTGTCTGCAGAGGGAAGAATGATTGTTGCGGGGGGGGGGGCGAAACAGCAAATAAACTAGTGAGGAACGATCAGCAGACTCTCCCTAATTTTCAGTAGCGCTGTAAATTAGGCCTTGTTTTCTTTAGGTGACTTGCGTTGGTAGTGGGTGACATTACTGCTTTATTAAACTTGCCGTGCTGAGAAGCTCATGGGTTCAGTGTAGCTAATAATAATACCCTAATTGAGAAACAGAAGGTGGGATAACTCGGCATCAGAAATTGGAATGCAGAAATAGTCGCTGCTAGTTGAACTAAAAATACACAACGGCATAACCCTCTCGCAGCACACGAGGAGCACACGTCGGGCTCTGGCTGAGGGGGGAATGGCTTTCCTTTGTTTCGGCGGCTGCTGGATCAGCAGTGCTCCATGGTCACCCACCTGTGTGACCATCAAACTCCACCTCAGATGTGCAAGGGCTCTTGTAGCAAGTTAATTAGTGTCCTCGGCAAGTTAATCATTATTCGGAGCCCACAAACAGACTAGGTAGGGTGAAGCAGACTATAGAGGTGACTTGAGAAGCCAGTTTGTCCCAGGGTGGGGCTATGTGATCATGGTAGCACCCGAAGAAGTGGGAATGACCTGCAGCAGGGACAGGGATGTAACCATGGCTACTCTGTTCCTCTGCTCCACGCTCCTCCTTGGGGATAAACAGCAGATGTCAAGATCCCTGCTGAATTATCAGCTTTGGAGTTATCGCTGCACAAAGGTTGTTTGTGCTCAAAGGGATTTATCCATTTTTCTCTACGGCCTCCCTGGGCATACCCGACCTCTTAACTTGGGCTTTACAAGGGTGGAATTTGATTTAGCATGCATGTGTTTTTTCTGTTATGAACTTTGAAGTCTCCATGACAGTAAGCTGAGTGGCCCAGATGCAGTGGTGATGGGGGACCCTGAAATAGGTTAGTTAGATTAAATCAGGACACATCTAATGCCAGAATCAGCAGTGCAACATGGAGTACCTGCTGCATTGTCAGATGGCAGATCAAAGATGAGGAACACGCCGCATATGAAGAAAAGTGCTCAGTGAAAAGAGGGAGTTAACTGACTGTGTTGTGTACAAGTGATGAGACATTGCCTCTGGATAAAGGACACAAACACAACATAGTGCTGAAAGAGCGAAGACAAGAAGCAATGAATGAATGCTTTGATTTGAAATTCTTGCATTACTTGTAATAAAACCCAGGCTGCAGTGGGAATCCTTCCCTCATTTGAATACAGACACAGCTGTGGCTGGGAAAGCAGTGGGTAAGGCTATGATTGTAGCTACGTTGGTCACCACACCTGCAGGCAGGAGGTGTGCATCAGTACTCCTGCCTTGCTTCCCCTCCCAAAGTCAGGTGACTTCCTACCACACAAGCACAGGTGCTTCCCTCAGAGCAGAAAAAGGCAGTGTATTCTATGAAGAAAAGTAGCTGGAAGTGCTTTTGAAAGATTCAACCTACAGGTGAGCCCTTTCCTCAATGCACCCTGGCTTTTCTTCTGCCTATTTTGATTCTGTGCTATATTACAACCAGTAAATCTGAGGACATCAGTATTGTGTCTGATCTGAGACTCTTTGGAGGCATGGGGATCAACTGTAGACAGGCCAGGCAAAGCACAGAGATTATTTCTCTTGTGATAGGTGCCTCCTGTGTGGCTTCTCTGACTGAGGTTACTCCAGAAAAAGGGAGCACCACGAATTACAAATTTGCTTGCCTGTTCTTCATAGTCAGTCCTAGCTCCTTTCTGGAGCTGCTATTCTATTTTTTGATGAAGTGAATAGCCAAGAAGTTGTTTTTATTCATAAAGAAAGTTCATAGGATAATTCAAGTTGGAAGCGACCTCTGTTCCAATCACCTGCTCAAATCAACATCACTTATGGGGTCAGACCAGCTTTCTCAGTTTTTAGACAGAGAGAAGATCTAACAGCACATACAAAGAGTATTTCCATGAGGGCTTCTGAGTGTGGAGATACCCAGGAGGAAGCTGGCAGAGACTCAGAGAGGAGAGCAGTATGCAGAGCATGACAGAGGTGAAGATGAACTTATCAAAAGCATCCTTGGGCTGTCAAGGGCAGGTTTATTCCTAAGCATAAATGGCTTCCTCTGGGGACTTGTGGAATACGTGTTGCTGGGGGAAAAGTGCTGACGTTTATAGTGAAATGGGTCTGGCTTGCCCTGCTTCTGCACATGGCAGATGACTGTTCTGGGAGATAATGCCTCAGGTCAGTGATTTAATTATGTCTTGTTTGGACACCTTTTACCATACCTGAGATAACTCAAGGCTTAGAGGATGGCTTTTGGAAGAATCATCTGTTCAGCAGCAATAATCACTGATTACTAAGAAAAGATCACCTTATTTAGTCATTTCCCTCTTATCCCATCTTCCCACCAATAGCTCAGTTCATAAAAGCTTTGCTTTCAGGACCAGTGCCACTGATAATCATCAGAAACCTCTCATCGTAAGAACATTTAAAAAAGAGTTTGAGGACCAATTATATAAATGTTTCCTCTTTTGTAAAACAGCTTGGGACTTGTAAACATACTGGGTCCACATCTCTCTAAATAATTCATCATGATGAATTATTTAGTTGTGTAAGCTGTGTTTTACATAAGGAAATGCTTTTCTTAATGTGAAGGAAATGCAGATATTTTAGATAATTTTGAAAGAAGTATCTGCCACTTCACTCTTTTGCTTTTGCAATTGATTTTTGTCATGTGTGTTCCTCAGGAGTGGCTGGTACCAGGTCTGTAGCATGTCAAGGTGACTTCCTCAGCAGCAAAAATCACAACAACTTTCAGCAGAATAAGGCTTATCAGAAATTGAGGAGTCCACTTCCTATTGTAGATGTGCAAAGGGCAGATTTTAGAATCATTGTTTATTTTCTAGATGAAAAAGGAGATGACGACTCCAATCCACAGGAGAGGAATAAAGGTGAATGATGTTACTGATGGACTCTTCCACAATGCTTTCATTTTTGAGCCTCATTTGTGAAATTAACTTCAATTTTGTCCTTTTGTTATATATTTGGATAATTCTCTTGCATCTTCTTTTCTCTCCCCTTCCTTTTCCTCCCTCAACAACAGATGATTTTGAAGACAGCATGAATGAAACAAAATGTTGGCATGGTCTAGCTGGATTTCCTGACAAGATAAACATTAAGTTAAATGTGAGACATATGCCTGAGTGTGTGACTGTAATTTTATAGGTTCTTTTATATGTTATGGTTGGCAACAGAATCCCTGTAGCCTATTCTGGCTAGAAAGAACAGCATTTCTTAGTCTTAAGACAGAGACAAGATCTAAAATCGGTATATACCACCAGCTATACAGTGTGAGTGGTGGAGTCAGTCTTGGGTATGAGGAGTTTCCATTTCAAGACATTTTCTAAATGGAGATGGTTATTCAGCTGTCGTGCATTTGTGATAGGGATGATGGTCTCATTGTCAGTAGTCTTCTATCCTGCCTTCATCCCACCTTCATCTGGAGTTAATGCAGGTCCTTTTACTCCCACTGTGGAGCGCAGACTTGCATTGGGTGAGAATATTTCCTCTGATGGTTGCACAGGTGGAAAATGGGAGGGACATTGGCTCCACTACACCATTCCCTTCTCTACCCCCTTTGATTTTGGGGGTGTCGCATAATTTGGGAGCTCGTTGAGCTGCAATGGAGTCTGCCCCTCTCCCTCACTGAGAAGCTTACACGGAGCCCCATCCTCCCCTCACCTTTTTATTCAAGAATCTCCATGCTAGGTCATGTATGGAAAGATAAAACCCCAGGAGTGTTTGCATCTTGTATGAGATCCTTGTGAGGGGTGGAATTTAATTTGCTTTGCTTTAGTGATCTGCAGCAGAGTAAACTTCATCCAAAGTAGCCACCAACTTCCTCTTTGAGGACAGGGCAGAGAAACAGATATTTCCAAGGCACTACAGAGACAACATTTTTTAAATGCTTATTTTAGGATAGCAAGATCACACTCAGACTTTGTCTCCACTGTCTAAATGTTGACCTGAACAAGTGATTGAGGAACAGCCATTTACACTGTCTGTCATTTTACCACGTGTATCCCATCTTTTTTACTGTCAAAATATGGAACAAAGCATGGACATCCTGAGCCTTGTCCCTCTTCTCCAGGCAGCCTTGTCACTGGTCTTTAGGTTTTCTAAGATGTGTGGCTTAGTTATCTACCTTTTTTGCAGGAGAGATCATATGCAGGCCTCCTGCCTTTGTCATTCAGGTTTCCAGTTTGTTGTGGTATTTTCCATGGCAAGACCACTTTTCCTCTGATCTGTGTCATGTTCCTCTGTATGATGTCCCACTTTGAACTAGCGGTTGGTTGCTGTACCACCACAGTGAACGAATGGTGAAGCCCTAGCATTGCTTTACAGTATATACTGAAGGATTTTAGTGTAAGATATGGAACTAAGGAATGTGTACAGGAAGGAATAAATGGCATATTTGGCAAAAATGTAACATGCTCAAATATGCATTTGAGCTTTGAGGATGCAAACCCCACGAGCCAGCTGTAATAAGAGGCATTTTAACTGCCTTAACCTGATGCCCAGCTGCACCAGGACATCACTGGATCCATCCCTGTTCAGTGGGGTCCTTTAGCCCATGCAGAGATTCATCCTTTCCTTGTTCCTGAGAGAATCTGATCAGACATAGCTTAAGCACATCTCTGCAGAGGTTCAGATATGCAGTACCCTTTGTTTGGAGCGGTAATTTAGTGCTTTGTGTGGGTGCATTTATGAGAACACACAGCTTCTCTTAAAGAAATATGCATGTTTTTGGTGTTTGCAGATGTTATGGTTGCACATTAGGAAAAAAAAAAAAGACATTTTGGTGGAAGAAATATCCATTATTCACCAGCAGTTCTTTGCAGACAATACTTTCAATTTTTAATATGTGAATATCTTATTTGTATCTTAGTAGCTTTTTCTGTGTGGGGAGAGAAGAAGGGCTGAAAGCTGATTCCCAATGGGATGAAGTATGTCTGGTAGTGAGTAAATCAACCACCTTATGAAAAGAATTGCACCCTAAGGAGGGATGGAGCACGTCTCCTATGAGGACAAGTTGAGAGAGTTGGGGTGTTCAATCTGGAGAAGAGAAGGCTCCAGGGAGACCTTATTGCAGCCTTTTAGTACTTAAAAAGGGCTTACAGGAAATATGGGGGCAAACTTTTTAGCAGGGCCTCTTGTGATGGGACAAGGGGTAATGGTTTTAAACTCAAAGAGGGTAGATTTAGACTAGATGTAAGGAGGATGTTTTTTTATGATGAGCGTGGTTAAATACTGGCCCAGGTTGCCCAGAGGTGGTAGATGCCCCATCCCTGGAAACGTTCAAGGTCAGGTTGGAAAGGACTCTGAGCAACCTGATCTAGTTGAAGATGTCCCTGCTTATTGCAGGGGGGGTTGGATTAGATGACCTTTAAAGGTCCCTTCCAACCCAAACCTTTCTATGATTCTAGTGACAATGAGCCCTGCTGAGGCTTGGCCCTTATTGCTTTCTTCAGGACTCCCACCTGGACTTTTCCTTTGGTCACTCTGGAGCCTAAACTTCTAATGTGGTTGTAGGCTTTTCCCTGGCTTATTCACAACAGGTCTTTCTGACTCTGGTTGAAGTCAAGGAGAGCAGCAGTATGATGCTGGATGAGTACCTAAAGCCCAAGGTGTGTAGAAATGAGGAAAAAAAATGAAAAATCAGGCTTAGTATATTAAGCCCCCAGATCTTTTTTTCCCAGATCTTTGATTTAATGATAAACAAAGTAATAAAGATGGTAAAAAATGCAGAGTAATTATGCTGAGGTGAGACTTGTGGAAACTTAACAAAGCTGTATGAAGGAAAATGAATTTTTCTGTTGATCAATACTAAGTAATGTTCAGTGGAAAGAAGTAACTTCAACAATTCATTGCCCTTGCTGGGTTCTAAATCAATTCTCCCCACTTGAGGTGAGATCCTCCAGAAAACCTTTCTACATGTATGATTATCTCAGGAAATAACGATGAGAAATCCTCTCTGAGTAAACAGAATATTTGTTTTGTAAGAACTGGGATGAGGATTATTTCTGAATATAAAAATTAATCTTTTTTTTTTTTTTCCCCCAGTGAAATATTTGTCAATTAAAAAATGTTTTCCCTTAAATTAACATCAACTGTGGGAAGTATTGATCTTCTGAAATCTGTTTTGGGAGAAAGCTGGAAATTAAGTGTTCCATAATCCTATTGGAAAGTTCAGGGTTGTTTTGTTTTGAAATGTCTTTTTTAATTTCAAATTGTAATTGTTTTAGAAAAAAAAAAAAAAAGCAGCTATTTAGATTAAAAACATCCCAAACCTCAAAATGAAATGTGCTGATTCACTCAAACACAGTATTTCAGATCCATCAAAATATTTTTATTTCTGTCAAAAAAATGCTATTTTGTGGGAAATACAGGATTTTCATTTTGTGTCTGAACACAAATATCCACCCACTCCCAGTTGGAGAATTACTTGTTATAGGTCCCATGGGTGTTCTCTCCAAAACATTACAATGTCTTACTAGAAGCATGACATCTCCTTAAATAGTACATTTTAATCTGGTCATTGTCTCCTATGGAGTCCACATTGTAAGTAGGAGGCTTCAGAAGCAGGTGACCAGAATTACAATTGATATGAAGACTTTTCTATGCTTTGGATTTGAGTAGAATGAATCTGTTATTTTGGCTGTGACTATAGAAAATCCCTTAGCTGAAGGGCCAGGTACTGATGGTCTCAGCTCCTGTGAAGTTAATGGAAAAGCTTTCCCTTATATGGGGGAAGGTTTTCACCCATTGTTTTGATATCAGCAAGGTAGCTTATATGCCAGGCTAGGTGCAGTAGTCCTCTGCAGAGCTAAATGGCAAGTACCTAGAATAATAAAAGGTGAATCAATTTGCATTTGTCTCTTCTATTGTCCAAAATGTAAGAGGAAGGTAGCATTCTGTGAAAATGAATACACTGAATGTACATTAAAAAATATTTTTAAGCCATGAAGTTCGCGAAAAAACCCCAAACTAACTAGCAAAAATCCAGAGGCCAATACTTAGAGAACTTTAAAAAAGAAAATGGGGGAGAGGGGTAAAAGCACTACTCATTTTTACAGCCAATGAAAATATTTGCAGTTATAGGATGAGTTTAAAAATCCCTCAGGTGCTGACGCAGACATTAAAAAAGCCTGAAAGATTCCCATCAGATTCATTTTTGCATCGAGCAGCATCTGTGAGAAACTACGACAAAACCTGTCCATTGGGAAATACACTCTATGACTCTTCATTATCAGAGAATCACAGAACAGCCTAGACTGGAAAGGGCTTGAAAAGATCATCTGGTCCAACCTTTTGTGGGAATGGGAGCTAAGATGAGATCACCTAGCAGCCTGTACAGTCACATCTTAAAAACCTCCAGCAATGGGGGAATTTACCACTTGCATGGGGAGGTTGTTCTGGTGATGGATAGTTCTCACAGTAAAAAATTTCTCTTTTAATACAGACATAAGAACTCTTCCGGTGTAAATTGCAATGGTTGCCCCTTGTCCTCCCATGTGGCTTCCTGTGAAGAGAAAGCCTCCATCCTATTTGTAGCTGCCCTTTAAGTACCGAAATGCCATGATGAGGTTTCCCCTGACCCCGCACTTCTCAGGGGAGAAGAGGCTTTCAGGCAGAAGACACCTCCTTCAGTCTTTCCTCATAGGGCAGGTGATCCAATCCTGCTTTGATCATCTTTGTGGCCATCCTTTGTACTCTCTCTGGTCTATCCATGTCTTTCTTGGATTGTGGGGACCAGAGGTGGACACAGTACTCTAAATGAGGCTAGACAAATGCTGAATATTGGGCTGATCACATCTCTGTCTCTTTTAATAATACCACTGTCGACGCACCACAAGATCCAATTTGCCTTTGTTGCTGCCGTAGCGCACTGCTGACTTCTGTTCAGCTGGTTGTCCACCAGGTCCCTTTCAGTAAGATTGCTCCCCAGCCACCCACGTCCTAACCTGTACTGGACTCAGTATATAATATATGCAAGTCTGTATCTTCCCAGTTTGCCTCATAGATACAGTTTGTCCAGTTTGTCATTACAGGATTATTTTTATTTTTCATTGAAACCTCTGTCATTCATCTTGCTACTGCATATCTGTGTGCCAGATTTGCCTCCAGTACTCTGAAGTCCAAGGGTGAACTCTTTGACATCCATTTCTTGGTTCGTAAACTCCTACCCATATGTAGATATTGTTTGTAGTTCGGCTTTTTTTTTCAGTGCTGAAATTGCCAGGTCATTGTGCACGTAACACTAGACTTAAGTACACAGAATGTTATCTGTATTTTGCTTTGCTTTTAAATGTCACAGTGCCTTCCTTGCTAAAAGCATTCAGAAAACTTGGGTTTGGTGCTGCATACTGTGTTATGCAAGATATTTTTTTAAAAAAAACCCAAACCCGTTAATTAACTTTCTAGCACTTTTCTTCTTTTTTTTTTTTCTTTCTTGTAAAAATGAAAGCTCCATTTGCAATGGGTAGAAAATAAGAATAGAGAACTCTATACTAAAAATGGAGGGGAGGAAATATAGATATAGAGAAATAAGATGCGTGTGACAACAGAAAATAAAACTGAAAACAGTTTTCTCTCCTCAACCTGTGTGGTGAAGTTGTCCTATAATAAATTGATTATTAGCAATCTCTTTTTCAGGGCTCAAAGGAGACCCATCTGCTTTACCAGTGTCTTAACACTCAGTGTCTTTCTCAAGAAAAATCCCCATTGAGCCATAGTAGGATTTAGTATTTGCCATTATCGTGTAGCTGTGATTGTAAAAGGCAGTTGTTAAAAACCACAGTGTTCATGATGGCACAGGAAAACTAAAGGTAGCAAAACTCCAGTAGGCATTTTTCCTTCTTTTTTTCCCCCCATCTTGGAAACACCTCTTCACAGCTTGTCCCCTCTTTTTTCCCCTCTTTGCCAGCAGCTTCTATGACCTCTCCTAGGTCCTATTTAGGATGGAGGAAAAGTTATCTAAAATAGCTTTCAGTATAATGCACTTCTCATAAAGCTTGGGCCCGTTTTCATCACCGTGTTCCCATACCTCAGATTGATGCAGAAACAAGAGGAATCATCTCATAGCCACTTTTTCACCATTGTGCTACTTATCTGCCCAGGTATCTTTCCCTGAGTGGAACAGGTCCTGACTTCAATGGTACTTCAATGTATAACAGGGTTGGCCTGTTCATCTCCAGTTCCATGGACACGTGGTGACCATTGCCTCCTGCGGACTTGTCCTCATCTCCTCTCTCCTCGCCTCCATAGGAACCTTCCACATTTCTGTTCCATCTCAGCATTAAGCCCAGCAAAGCACCATGCTGACTGTTAAGGATAGATCCCAAGTATTTGCTTTCCCTTTTGTCCTTCCCTTACCCTCAAAATTATATCTCTTTCTTCTCCCCTTTAGTCCAGTTTGGGAAGGGTGATCTTGAGGTGGGTATATCCTTGTGCTTCTTTTCATAACAGGTGCTCAACTCCTTCTCTCCTTTGGCTTGGTCTCTGGGACGCAGAGTGCAAGTTCTGCATCCCAGAAGCTTGTTCAGTTCTGAGGATTGAACAGGTCCCTGAAAGCAACCGAAGTGACACAGAAATAAATAGCATATTTTTACTGATATCTGTAGCCCCTTCATTTTAGGTGGGCTTGAGATTACTGTATTTAGTGATAAAAGGAGCTGGATCATGCATGTTCTTCCTTTCATTCACTGGCTTCCCTCTCCATACCTTCATTCCCCTCTTTTCCAACCTATAACCAATCTCTGTTTCTCTAAAATCTCAGCATCTTTCCATAGGAATGGGGCTTTCTTTCCCATCTCTCTCTCCTCCTATAGAGTTCTAACCATCCAGATGCCCTGTAGCAGAGAGGGGACCAGTTTTCCCAGGTAGGACCATGTTCTTATCTCCGCTGTCTTTTGTCTTCTGGAAGGACCTCATTGTCTTCTAACCCAGGGAAAGAAGAAAAAGAAAATGGCAACCTTTAAATGGTCTCTAAATGGTCACAACTAATTACGACGGCTACAGCTACTGTGAGATCAGCTAATAAACTCCCTGAACAGGTCTCTGAAGTCTGTATGAGAAGTGGATGAGTCACAGTTGCACCAGCTGATTGCAAATAAGTGGGTGGGAGGGGAATAGGCCCCGTACCCTGTACTTGCAAGGTATGAAAAAAAGAGCGATCAGCAGGCCTGGGAAATGAGCAGGGGTGAGTTTGGAGTGACAGCTCTGCAGCAGGGAGATGGAGGCCCCCGAGTGCTTGCCAAAGAAGTAAAGCCTGAGATTTTAAGTTAAATCACACCTTGAAAGCAACCCTTCTGAATGATGGAAGTGGGAGATCAGCGGAGGATCGGTCAGGCTGTGAGGCGATGTGCCTTAGCGCAGGCAGTGTAGGCCCCGCGCCTTGGTCCAACTACTTGTACGTAGCTCCTTGAACACCAACATTTGGAATAGGAATGCACTGTGGTTTGAGTCAAATCAGAAAAAACACATTCAAGTTTTAGTGTTTAAGATCAATGTGATGAAATGATCTGCATCTGTGGCCTGTTACAGCAGAGGCTTCAGACCCAAAAGTCAGTTCTGAACCTGGGTCTGAGACTAAGATCTGGTGAAATTATGTCAGAGAGTCCTTATTTCCCCCCAAAATCTTGCAGAGACTAGGGTATATTGTGTTTGATTTGCAGCAAAACTTGGAGCTTTTTTTTTTTTTGGGGGGAAGGCCCCCCAGGGCAGTATTTAAAATGAAAGACATGAAAGCGAGTTTTGATTTTGCTATTCCTCCTCTCTGATCTTCTTCTTCAGACTTAGCGAGAGAACAAAAATGAGCTTCTGGTTGCACACTGATATTTTTAACAGTCTGGGACTTGAAACCTTATTTACTGTGTCCAGTCCCCAGACAAATGGGCATTGCCGCTTTTTTTTTTTTTTTTTTTTTTTGAGTGAGGAAAGCCCAGAACGAAGGAAACAGGGAAATTGATTTTGTACACCTCACTGCAGCAAAACAGCCTGCCTTTCCATGTGTCGCTGCTCAGCCTAACTGCTGTTTGTGTCACGGCACTACATCAGCAGAGGTTTGTTGGCCCTCTGAAGCTAAGCCTTGGCCTGCAGTTGATTTCTGAGATCTTCTGCATGTCCAAGATGGACATTTTCTGCAAGCACTGCCCCACTGACGGATGAAGCTTCTTCTGGGTCGTAAAAGCGTGCGTCAGGTTGCCATGTTCCGCTGAAAATGACTGTGCAATTTGTATTTTTGAAAGACAAGTGCAGCCAGAGGGATTTACAGGATTAGTGTTTACAGGTGGTAATAATGAAGAGTTATGGAGAGGGTGGGACTCAGAAGATGTGTGTCTCATGCTTTGCCATTGAATATAGTCTTAAGCGAGTTAGTTAGTTTTGCTTATCTTGGAAATCTCACCCATCGTAGGCCAGGTACACTGTTTTCTGCTCTCTCCTAGAAGATATTATACTTGCCTTTTGGAGTACATCTTGACAGGGTTTCTGAGATGTCACCTGGCCTTTTGAGGCATGCATATTGGCTTGCTGCTTTCATGTCAGAGGACAGGCAAAGCTGAATAGAATCTTGCAGGTGGATAGACAACAGCAGATGGAGAGTCATGAGGTAGGTTTAGCATGGGGCCAACATTGCTTTTGGAAATGTTAATAGTAAAAATTAGAAACTATGAACAACTCATGCCTGGAGGATGGAGACAGTACGAGAATGTGGTCTCCTTACAGTATGAAAAACCAATCCAAACTGGCCATTCTAGTTAAAAAACCCAACATTCTAGGGCAGGTTAAAACGATTCAGCCAGACACATCATCAATAACCGATTATTTGCAGCTAAAATTAGACCTGGAATTGGCATTTTGTATCTTAATTAAAACAAAGCTATCTTTATCAATAAGCTATGACAACTTTGAGCAGACACTTCCTAGTGAATGTTAATCCCTCAGTCTCTTTTGATTAGTAGATGGGATTACATTAAAATCGATCCTCCTCCCGAGGTCCATTTGTGTGCTCTCTCTCATATTGAATTCCGTAGCTGGCATGGTGCCAGGCACAGGTCCCCCATCGGGACAATGAAATCACAGCCGCAGTGATGCTCATTTGTGTTTTACAGTATGCCATTTATTTATTACAAAAGGCTCGTGAGACTTAACGCCTTGGTGAGATATTATCTTAGGCTTCAGTTCTCTGTCAAACCTTATTACTTTCTTTTCAGTTTCGTTTGCACATAACTGGCTTTTCAAGATAGGAGGAGAAAGGGTAAGGAAGAAAAACAATCTCTTATTTAAAATCTGCTCTGTGAGATATCCCCAGTTGTGCAGGCTGATCTGAGGGAATTGTTGAGTTTCAGTCTGGGACAAAATGTCACTGGAGGATCTCAGAGAAACATGCATCAGTTTAGAAACATGTGGATCATGTAAAAAGATGGGCCCCTCTGGCTCATAATTGAGCTTTAGACAGGCAAGCCCTGAAAGAAGCTGTCCCTAAATTGTGCTGACCTATTTTCATTGTTCTCTGAGGGTCCCCCTGAAGCTGGCGGGAGTCAATGACATGGTCCTTACTGAATTCAGGAGCAGAAAAGAACTCCAGTGTCTTTGTTTTCTGTTTCAATGTTTGTTAGAAATTTAGAGTAATTAAAGCTATGAACAACTCTTCCTAGGGAAATTGAAAAAGCTTCTTAAAAAATAACAGAGAAGAGCTGTTGACAGTCTGGGAAGTGTAAGAGCTGGACAGCTTTCCATTTAACTCCCTCCCACCGTTTCCATCTGTAGCTCTTGTCATCAGTCGGCAAGCCAGCCAGGAGATGGTTATAGTTAAATGGTTTGCATTCCCTCAAGGTTCGAGATTACATCTTTCCTTTCCTCTCTGATATCCTTTAATAGTCAGCTTTTTTAAAGTGTGCTGTGTTCCTTGACTTGTGCGGTTGTGATCTGGAAGATATCTTCCAACAGCTGACTGGTTCACTTCGAATTATACAAACATCTCATGAGAGTGTGAACTGATCTTTTAACTGAGCTGCTAAGCATAATTCTGAGCCTGCCAATGCTGAAATGTGAAGTGGAAACATATATATAATTTAGGCAGGAAATAGAAAACATTATGGGATTCCTTACAGTGTTGTAAACAATGTTTGTATCACTTTGCTTATGTGATTTGGCATTTGTAACAGAATTAATGCTCTGTGGTAGCAGTAAGAAGGACACCGTGCTTGAGTGGAATGGAAGTAATGTGGGATGAACGTGACTGATGTTCCTTAAAATGAGGAATATAAGAGACTCAGGATAGTAGACTAATTATGTAGCTTGTTTATTTTTCAATGAAGGTCTCATTACTACAATTGGTGTTGAATGGAGAAGACGAATCAATTATTCACTGTGGATTCACTGTTTATTTTTAGATCTACAGGTTTGTCTTTGAACACCTAGAGATGAAACTTCTATGGGTTTCAGAGGAAGAAAGATGGACACAATAACTTGTTATATTTTGTAGCAGTGAAGCTCTGATGAATAGTGATCTTGAATCCATGTTCATTTCCATTTATTTATTTATTTATTGTGGTAATGATGCCCAGGGTAGAAAATTTATCATCTTTGATTGTGCTTCAGCCCATATTTCACACACACCGCACACACCCCCCAAGTTGTCCAAATACATCAACTGCTACACAGCATTGTGTGTTTCTCAAAAGTATATAAAAATTTGGGAGGTGAAGGGTAGGTGCTAATTTTTTTTTATTTTTTTTTAAATTGTGACCTTTCCACTAAGGAAAAAGCAGACTTAATTAGACTGGTTTAAACACAGAAATTCTAGCAAGCTTTACCAAGTGAAGTTGATGGTGAGAATTCTGTCTTGGAACGACAACACGAACATGAACATATGTAGCTTTAAAACAGTCTACTGTCTTTGTAGTGCACTGAGGCAAGAAACTTCCAGTGCAAAACTGAAAAAGAAACATAGGATGCCTTCACTAGTATGAGACTGATTTAAAAAAACCCTGCTGATTGGTTTCTGTACTTCAGAAGTCTTTGTAAATCTGTGGGGATTTGCATAATCCAGTTTCTTCTGTTTTATTTGGGCATCTGCAACGTGAAAAATGGCTACTTTGTGCTGCTGTTTTCCTGCAGAACTTTGTGCTCTGTGTGTCCAGAGATGCTGTGGTATAGGTTTAAGTTGTGTTTTCTTGAGGTGCCACCCCATCTGAGTCTGTTTGGGGCAGCCCATTTTATCACATGACACCTCACTAAAAATGAGGGATGGTGAACAGTTCTTTGTATTTCAGTGTTTTTTCAGTCTCATGTGGCGGAATCTCTTTGTGCAAAGGATTATTTTATTTCATTTCATTTTCTTAGATGTTACTGGCTTTCTCCCAACACAAAGAAAGCTTGTGCTGAGCAAACCAGATCTATTTTTTACCTACCTAACTGCATGCAAGCTGGAAATTTCTTCTTACCGCAGCAAGCTCCCTACTGTTGTAATGAGCCCTGGAGAGTCCTGGGTTTCCATGTACCCAAGCTCTGTGGTTTGTATTACCAGAAGTCACTGTTCACCCATAATGATCCAAATGCTGTTTTTCAGCTCAATGATTTATTCTGGGGATTGGGGAGAGGCTGCAGATATTTTTGACTGCCGCAAAATCAAATAAAGTAGTAGATACGTGCATGTTTCTGAAAGCAAACAGAGCTGTTGCTTAAATTTGTTTAATTTTTCTAGCAATGTGAGGAAACGCATTTTGGGAGCAATCAATCCAGTGGTGCCAACTCAGTATTTGACAGACAACATGAAGAAATATCACAAAACAAAGAAGAGTGATTTAGAGTGTACTGTGGGTAGCAAAGTCTAATCCCCTGGTGATTTTAAGGCTTGGGTTTAGGCACGGGTTTGCACTATTAACCTGCACTCTCTCTACTCTGGCTGTTGTGCCTTCAAAATTGGGCTAGGCTGCAAATGGACTTGAGTTGGTATGGACCCAGGTTGCCCTTGGTATCAAGTTTTGTCTGGAAAAGCAGATTTTGGTTTCTTAAATGTTGCAAACAAGTTCACTGTATAAATCCTCCCTACCCAACCAGTGAGACCAGTTTTTGCACACTGTACTGGAAGAGAACATATAAGACAAGTCATATTGCCTTTAATTCAGTATTTTTTCATCAGTGGAGGGATGATTTTACTTGATTTCTTGAGCAGAGGGACAACATTTTTGTTGAGCTCTCTGGTTTTATGTAAAGAATAGATTAATTTCTTTGGGATTTCTCAACCCGGTGGACCATGGTAGATAATTCCCTTAGACCTTTTTTACAGTGTCTGGGCTACAGTAATACTGTTCTTCCTCCATCAGTGATGCAAATCGTTAACGATCCTGTGGTGAGCCAGGCTGATTGCTCCTCAAGTCACTCCTTACTGCAGGTCACTGTCCTCTGCTGATCGATGCCGAGCGAGGTGGCAGCACTTTCTGGCCAATTAATTGCCAAAGTGATTCTAATGATATTGGTGAATATGAGGCAAAATAAAGAGTTCAGGGCCTGCTTTGAAGAGAAAATTAAGTCTGATCTGCAATATCAGTATGTTTGCTGCCACCTGTGAGCACGATGAAAATGTAAAGAGTTTCCACTGGTATTTTAAGGTATTGAAACTGATCTTCAGGCACGGAAGCAGAGAAGCTTTTTCTTCATACCTGCCTTCCCCCTACAATAATATTAAAGCACCTGAGATGGACACAGCCAATGACTCCAGTCAATCATTGTGTACAGATAAAGTGGCTTCTTGAGGAATAAATCTGCTTAGCTGGCATGGCCTGCTGGTGCCTAAACTAGAAAAATATCACCGTGGAAGCCAGTTTCTCAAGACAGAGACCCTCTGAGGTCAGGGCAAGGTGTTTATTGGCTTGAAAAAGATCAGCATTTCACTTGCTAGTCTTCCAGAATTAAGCCTTCTCAAGATTACTGCTGCACAATCAGTAGCTGCTGCAAGAACAGTATCCACAGATGGAGGGTGAATAGCTCTATAGCAATTCCAGATAGGAAATTTAGTTTTTTGAGTTTATCTAGCAATTTCTTAATTACTGTACCCATCACAGTAATTTACAGCTATTTACCTCTTCAAAGCACTGCACAATTATTAACAAATTAATTGCTGCTTTGCTGCCCTGTGAAATATCCTGATAGCTATCCGATTATCTGGTCCTCTAGTAAAGGAGAATAACTATACTGGTTAGAAGACCAGGTTACATATGGTAGAAAATTCAAAGAAATTCTTGCCGAGTGGGGAGGCTAAAACCACTCATTATGAATGGTTTCACTGCAAAGGTTATTCAATGCTACCGTATAATTCCTGTGCTGTGGCAGATGATCTGGGGAGAACAGGGAGAGCAAAGGGAAGCTTGTCCAGTCATAGGAGCAAAGAATCTTCTTCTGCTCATATGGGAATGCCCTGTGGTGGGAATGTGGCTTAACGGGCAGAGAACTGTCATCTTTGCAATCTCCTTCTGAGAAATGGGAATGGGAATGCTATGGATGAAAGGAATAATGCCTGAATTAGAGGGATTATAAACAGACAGAAAATCTGAACTGCCTTTTTGAGAAAGGAGAGCTTCCATTTCGTTGATATTCATTCTTTGCCTTATACAAATTTAAGTATTTCCTTCTAAGAAAATATGATCTAACGTGAGGATTAATTAGACTGTTAACCACATTTATCTCCTTTACACAAGAGATCATTCCCTGATGAGGGGGAAAAAGGGATGTTTTATAACGAGTAATGAAAATATGGCAATTTGGGGAATTAACATAGTGTAGTGGCTGACGCAAATGTTTTTCTATTTATAAGACTAAATATGTTCGGCTGTCAGAGCCTCGAGAGCTAAATGCTGGGAATGATGGACCCCTAGTGCCAAGGCTGTACAAACAGGCAAGGGGAAGTGCTGCTTGCTGAGGGCAAAGAAGAGATCTAAATGACATGGGAATTGTTCAGTACCTAATAAAGCTCCAATTTCTGTGCCTCTTCTTAAAAAGTCTACAATGTTTAAAATGCAGATGTGCCTATTTACATGTATTTATCATATTTAGGCATTTTTAGGGCTTCCTTTGATAACTTTGCTTAGTTTTTTTGGGGATTGAGGTGTGTGTTTAGCCTTTATGCTTCCTACCTGTGTTGTCTAAGGGGTCCGTGCTGATTTGGGTTAATAGAATGGGGGGATTAGAAATCACTGATGGCCTTGTAAAGGATGCAACCATACATCTCTTGAAAGATGTAGACTTTCTTTATGTCTGTTTGACCTCTGAGGCACTAGGAGAAAGCAATACATTCCTGTTTGGGTTTGGATGGTGCCCTGCCAATATGATGCTGTGCACAGAATTGCATTCTTCCTGATGATACAGTCTGCAGCATGATACTTTTAGATTTCAGTTTCATTTGAGTTTCCTCCACATTTTATTTGTGCTCATCTCAGGACCTCATTTCAACATTTTTGAAGCCTCAAAGAAACTGAAGATCCAAAGTTTGCAAAGCAACAAGCGATGAGCCCTGACAAAAAAAAAAAAAAAAAAAAAAAAAAAAAAAAAAAAAAAGAAATTCTTGCCCCCAAAGCTGAAGCAATTCTATTTCCCACATTCAATCTTTTCTAGACTTTTCCTGTTTAGCATTTATCTAATAAGGTGGAGGGATGTTAGTCTTATCTCATGGATATATCATGCTTGCCAAAGGCGAAGTTGTAAGATTTAAGTAGGATTTGGAAACTTA
The DNA here is from genome assembly GCF_001431845.1 of Calidris pugnax. Taxonomy (NCBI): domain Eukaryota; kingdom Metazoa; phylum Chordata; class Aves; order Charadriiformes; family Scolopacidae; genus Calidris; species Calidris pugnax. The sequence goes on along the minus strand of NW_015094509.1, from coordinate 25,995,757 downwards.
ATTTGGAGATGGGTTTAATATTTTTCCTAGAACTTTTTTTTTTTTTTTTTTTTTTTTTTTTTTTTTTTTTTTTTTTTTTTTTAAAAAAAAAAAAAAAAAAAAAAAAAAAAAGTAGTACCTGGAAGTTACAGAGGGTGGAGACTAGCAATTACCTGCTTAGTTTTCATCATTTTGAGATTATGGGTTCTTTCTGTGGGTCCTCCTGTAAAGGATTTTTTCTCTCCTTCACTCATCTTCTTTCATTCATTGCTCTTATTTCTTAATGAATATATTCCACTTCCTTGGAACATTTGTGTTGGTTTTAGCTTAAAAAATAGGCTCTGCATCTCTTTTTCTAATAGCATGTTTCTTCTCCAGCTTTTAGCTGGAGACTTTGCTAGACAGACTGAGTCAGTGATTTGGCCACTAAATGCTCTTGCCAGATTTTTTCCTTTACGTTACAATAAGACTGACAGCACATCAGGTTTTTTTTATTTTTTAATTATTTTTTAAAAATATTTTTATTTGAAGGAATGAATCTTCCATCTGACAAAACCCTCTAGCAAAAAGGATGGTTAACCTGTGAACAATCTTTATAAATATGAAATTATCTCATTCTGAAGATATAATAAAGATTCTGCTTCATGGGGCTAGGAATAAAACCCTCAATTATTTTTGTTTATTCTAGCACTTTAAAATTTAGCATTTGGAACCTTATTTTAAAAGATTAGTGCAAAGTTGTTGACTAAATGGTTCAGTACATCCTCTTTATATAACTCTTTCACTGGGCTGGATTCCAGATTGTCTTGATTTCATATGTTTATATCTCCTCAAGAGAGATTAATTCTATGTTAATTACCATATTAGGGTCAGCTAAGTTAACAAATATGATCTGTGATTTATATAACTTTAAAAGCACTATATGTGCTAACTTTTTTTGGATGTAATGTTTGAATACATTCAGGAATTAGGTTAATAATAAAATAAAAGCTAAATATTTTCATATGAATATAAAGATCCAAGCTTTAACGGGTGGCTTTGTTTTCTGTTGGGTTTTGTGTGAGGGGGACTACCAATACCAATGGGAAGGAAGCATTAAGTCTTTACCAAGGGTCAGTGACTACTACTGGAATACTTTATTCTAATTTCAAATGGAAAAATGAAGGGTTTTAAAAAGAGTTCCAAAACTATTAAACTTCTTAGAAATAATGAGAAACTTAGGAACAATCTACTCAGCTGACTGGCTGCAATTCTGACTTTCCTATTTTAGAGCTCCAGGCTCCGCCAATTTTATTGCCTGCAATGGGGAGAGTACTGAGGTGTATGTGCAGACACATAAATTCTTATGTTTGAATATGGGGCCGAGTCCCATAGAAAAAGGTTCTTTAATATTCTCCGTCATTGCATGGTAGTACATGCTTGTTGGTCAACACTTTCTCTTTGTGTCAATGTTGTTATTTGGTGTATTTTCCACATTCGCTTTCAACACCATTTTATGGGTATTCCATGGAATTTTAATACCACGACGTGACCAATAATCATATCATGGCTGCTTTGCCCCTCCGTGTCCTATTGTAGTGGTGTTTTTCAGCAGTGTTGACAATCTGTAGTACCTATGTTTTGCACTGTTTGATCCAAAGCCCAGTAACATTCCTGTGACTCTCTGTCTATCAGGGCCTCCTCAGTCTGTGACCCTTCACTGAGATGTTCCTGAAGTCCTCAGATGACTTGAATGTACCCCACTGGAGAACCATACCTTTCCTGGGACAGGGACTCTGTTTTAAGATAGACCCTACTCTATTACATGTAAAGTTCACTACGGTTTCAGCACTGAAGTGCAGGTTCAGGTTGTTTGGGGTTTCTTTTGAGAGGTGGCTGCATTTTCATAGCTGAAAACACTTAATGGGAATGCAGATTGTGACCCTTCCTTGAAACTACTGCTGCCCAGAATCATTGTATATCATTACCAGAGACATTGACCCTGGGGGAACCTGCTTTCTTCATAAGGCACTCACAGTTCCCTATCTTTAAAAAAATCAAGTTCTGCTCTTCTTCGCTCCGTAGCAGAGCTGGTAAGGTTGTATGGACATAAACCAGTGCAGAATTAATCCATTCCATGCTGATAATTCTTGAATAAAATTTACCACATTTAATCTTTAAAATTATCTTCCACTGTTTTATTTAGAGTATTTTTCTCTTTTTTTGCTAAAATTCCTTGCTGTTTGGCTGCGTGGTCAGACAGAAGCTATTTTTAAAATTACAGTTGTACAGATGATAGCATGAAGATCCCAGTGTAGATCTGTCTCTGAAGTGATAAACTGACCAGGTCGTAGTTGCTCCCCTAAACAGTCATGCTGTGTGCAATGTTTTGTGTATGTTTCACCAAGAATTAAAAAAGAGATGATACTTGATTGAAGTATTAAATATTTTGAAAGACTCCCATTGTCTGCCTGTAATCAGTGTTATGCAAAAGAGTTTCAAAATTATTCAAGGAGAGATTTCAGGTCTGCAAAAATCATGAGACTGCAGTAGGAATAAACGTGAGTTGGTAGTTGTTGTCCAAGCCCTTCACCCAGGTTTCCACTTTGCCAATTCCAAAGATTTCTGGTTAAATATGAGCTAAGGATAGCACTTATGGAATGAAGTAAGAATGGTTCATGGGTATTTGTGGAAAGCAGTTCAATACCAGCAAGCTGCTGGAGCACAAACTGCCTGGCTGAAGGAAGAAGAAAGTGTTTGGAGTAGCATGAGAAAAACAGTATCTGAAGTACTTTCTTGGGATGTGTAGCTCTCATGCCTGAGCATTTCATTGTAGCCTTTGAGCCAAGTGAGTGTGATTTTTCCCATGAGTGTGGAGTTTTTTGCTTGTTTGTTTTTTTGGTTTGGTTTGTTTTTTTTTCCATAAAGGGAGTAGAAACATAAAGAAACTAAATGACTCATCCGAAGTCAACTATAAAATGTGTCACAACACAGAAGCGAATTCCGATTTCTTGTATCACAAGGTTGCACCGTGTTCATTGAATCATTCTTCCACCTTGAGAGCAGGATACCGGGCTATTTTGTATTGAACAAATGTCTGTGCGAGAGTGGGACTGTGAAATGAAGTTTTGAAAGGATACAGGGACTACAGTAAGCACAGATTTGAAGAGCTGATCATGTTTGCAGTCAGTCCAGCCAAGAAACAAAAGATGGAGAGATGCGAGGGCTAACTAGGTCCGGTAATTTAATCAATAAGTTTAGTTGATGGAACATTCACAAATGTTTAGTAAGTGAAAATGATGCTTATAGTGACTCTGTCTCTTAACTGGTTACATTGGGTGAAGTGACTATGAGGAGAACAGAGGCAAAACTCACAGAAAGAGTGGTGGAAATGTGGCTATTTAATTCTTTCTGAGTTCTTAGCAACATCCAGGGAAGCCAGTAGTTACCCCTGGCCCTATACGAAAATCCACTCTCTGCTGCCAGGCAATGGACAGATATTAATTTCATTTCTTCTCAGCTGAGTTATGAAAATGTGATATTTCTGTACATAAACCTTAGATGCTCCAAATTATACAGAACAGTGAAACATGTATCTTCAGAGACATCAGGCAACCAATGCCATGCATATATATTTTATCTTCTGTCCAAGAAGAGCTGAAACACTTTAGTCTTCAATATCATCAGACAGCTACACGACACCTTGGAGATCATCTAATGATGATGAAAAGCATAGTTTGTTAGACAGCTCTTCAGATCTGTTTGAACTCTATGGAATAAAAGCTGTTATGTGTGTAAGAGGGGAATTTTTCAGTGGAAAGCCACAAAGTGACCTTCCAGAAAGGTCTGACATAAGTCTCACTGTTCTGTCTGTAATAAATATTTTGTTTTAATGTTATTTCTCCAATTCAGATAGTGACACAAATGCCCATTAACAGCAACTAAACTGAAAAATTAGAAAAAAAGTCCAAAGCCAGAAAATTCCTCTGTGGTTCTAAAACAGCAGTCATAATTGTTGTGATACTTCTGTTGGTTTTGAGCAATTCTTATATGAGGCAGTGACTCCAGTTCTGACTAAGCTTGCTGCAGAACCCAGGCTTTAGTAGAGATGTACTTTGATTTCTGACTGGTTTTGCTTCTCTATCTTGTTTCAATATCATTAATTTTTGTCAGGATCAATTAACTTGAGGGCGCCCTTTTAGGTTTTGGATTTGAGCCAGGAATTTAAAGGGTTGCTCCCTCAGCGGCAAATACTGAAGCTTGGTGAAGCGAGAGATGAAACAACAGCATGGTGACTGGCTGCAATTTGAAGTGTTTTCAGCACAAATGACAAAAAAAAAATCCCTCTTAGAACTTGCGGGTCTGCTTTTCAGTATTGACATGCACTTGGCATGTTTGTACAAGTCTTCATTCACCATCTCTCTGTGCTTCGAATGTGTACTTGGGTTATTTTCAGACACTGTAGCAGAGGATGTGCTCAGATATGGAACAAACTCCTGTTATTATCAGGCCTGAGGCGGGGATCGCTAGCCACGCTCACAAACAAGAGGAATATAGACATTTAGATTTTCCCATTAGATATCATCATCCAAGCAACAAGCATGGAAATGAGATAAAGGATTGTCCTGCATTCACATTATATATCTCAGCTTGTGTGTATAATTTTGTGCATGCGTCTTTGAGTATACATGCACATGTGCTGGTAGGAATATATCTTCTTTCAGTCTGGAATAAACATATTTTGAATAAGCATCAGCCTCAGCCATGGGGTTTCTTGTCTTCCACTGTCTGTGGTCTGTTGACTAAGGAAATCCTTCAATGGTAATATTTCTTCATATCTTACTTGCAATCTTTAAATACCCAGCTATTCCTGTTCTCTCCTGAGGACTGAAAAAAGAAAATACTATTTCTTATTAAAATGTTTTGCCACTTTTTTGCAATGACAAAACATTCTGGGCTGTTGACAGGCAGAAGGAATGACAACAGACTTTACAATGTACAGCATGTAGATACCTCCTGTGTGTACTTTTTGCTGCAGTAAAGTGTAATAATCCATTCAGCTGGGATTTTATATGTTTCAAAATATAAAGACATTATACATTTAGTGTGAAAATCCCTGGGAAGGAGGGATGGGAATTGCTTCATTGCTTTCAGCTGTTGACTGGGTGTAGCAAGATTAAGAATTTAATTATGAATGTACCTAAAACTGAATTATATTGGGTACTTCAAATTCAAGACAGCTCCCTGGTATTTCAGCTCTCAGCTTTGCAGGTTAAATGTCTAGATGTATATCACCATATTTGTAGGCCAGGTTGAGAGAGTATGTAATGTAGTGTCTGGGCTAAACCTGAGCTTTCTTTACTGAGGTCTTGATTGAAGCATCAGTAGTGGATTATTGGGTTTGAGGCTGCTAGATCAGATGCAGTCTATGGCTGAATATTGATCTCTTGCATCCAAAATAATGCACTGGAAAGGAAGGACTCACCTTTTGGTTTTTTTCCCCCCATTTTTTTTTTTGTCTTTTCTGACTCGTCAAACCAAGAGGCAGCATTTCCTCAGGGTGGAGGGAGGTTTTTAGCATGTGGAAAGAGGGAAACAACAACTGTTTTTTCAACCTGTAAAGAATCTCATTCACCCAGGTTGTGCCATATGTCTTGAGGCCAACAGAATACAGCTCAATTTTCAGGGCTGACGGAGGATGATATCTATTTATCCTATCTTGTTCCTGCAGCTCAGGCTGGGCCAATATTCACATTTCCTATAGTCTACTGCCATGGCTTCTTGGTCTTGGGATTTTGATGCGGATGACTAGCAATTTTTCTGTCACTTAGAAAACCATGTTCATATATAAGGGAAAGGTTGAAAGGAGTTGAGGCAGTTTCTCTAAAATCGTCAGTTTTGGTGAGGTACCTTTATTGTATGATATGTTTGTCCAGGCTGGATGTGCAGCTGTCTGTCTCTCTTGTCCTAGCACTGTCCTTGCCCTCTGAAGTAATTTGTCTTCCTGAGAATACATCTACCATGGTGGTATGAAAAGTATAAAAGTGCTCTGAACTGAAAATCAAGAAGGAAGGAAAAATCAATATCTTAAATTTTGGCTACATCATGGTTTTTTTTTTTACAAGCCTTTTTAGTATTTTGTGTTTATATTCAGTGAAGTGGTTGCTTATTTCAGTCTTTCAGGCAGCAACAGGAAAAAATGAAATAGGACTTCAGAAATGGAATGCTTTTATTGCTAACCCTCCAAAATTAACAGTGTTTTTTCAGACATGTTGTTCACTGTGGAAATATGTATATTTATTTTAGTTCTTTTTTGTTTCCCAAACATTGAACGAAATGTCTGGTTGTTAAATCTTCAGATGACAATTAAAAAATAAAGAAATAATAATAACAGGAGACTCAGCATCTCAGAATAAGGAAACAAAAAGTTGCTGCTATAATCCTGTTTGTAGCAATTTTCTTGTAATGGAAGACTTTGAGACTTTGTACAATCGCAGCTTCATATCCTACTCTACATATCCTGCATTGCTCCTGTTTGAGCTCAGTGGTAATATCATTGAATAGGTAGCTGCAGATTATAGATCTAATTTCATGAATGGGGGAATCATCCACGTGTCAGATGACACTTTGTGCATTTTCAGTTTTTCCTTTATCCTTCTCCACTTCTAATAACAGAAAGGAGTTTCTCTTTGTCCTTTTTATTTTCTAAAAAAAATAGTAAATACCTATTTTTAAATAATTGCTGCCCAACTAGGGTGCAATGTAAGTAAGTTACTAAGCAGAAAGTTTCTATAGCATAGATCATGATTATGTTAAAAGGGAAGATTTCACATATCAATGAGTCACATGATGTTTGCTTTGTGCAAGAAAAGACGAGTTCAACATTTTGTTCTGCAGTCTGCAGCTCTTAGCACTTTAATGTCCAGTGATTACCGTTGATAGGATGGCACCAGTACACTTAAAAATCCTGGGGGAAGGTTATTCCCCTCTAACCACATTACAGACGCTTTCACCTCAAGTAAATGAATAAAAGCTTTACTGTACAAATCTGAAGTTGCAGAGGGTTCTCCTTAAAGCAGTATGAAAATGCATTGCTGAACACCTTTTGCAGCTGGGGATACCTGCAACCAGTAAATTTACATGGTGAAATTTCGAAAATTTACCATGTGCGGGTACATGGTATTTGGAATGGAAATGTTTGCAGCATGCTGCTCCTCTGCACACACAGCAGTGTGGAGTATGTTGGAGTTTATGTGATGACGTTTGTTAGGAGGGTAGGTACACACCTGTTATAATGAACACGAGTGGTTATGTTCTGTTTTGAAAATCATATTTTGTCTCCTAAATGAGACTAATGGTGATATATTGACTGCACTAAAACAGCATATTGGTGGATGTGTTTAGAACAAATGCCAGTTCAACTGACTAAATGACTTTGAATTGCTAATGGGAGATTTTTACAGTAAAGGAAAATAGCTTCTATTGTTCCCTCGATTTAGACCATGAAGCTAGACAACAATCCATTGAAACGTTAATCTGTACCATTACTGCTGCTGGCTACCAGTTGTGTTGATGTCCTCTTAGCAACAGTGAATAGCTCCTGAAATGGCTATATTGGTATTTCATTCTCTTTCTGGCCCAAAAATTATACAGAGAGATGGGAGCGAGTTCTGAATTTGTGGGTTGTTTCAAAAGGAAAAAAAAAAAAAGGATGTACCACAATACAATTTGTTTAACAGCTATTTGAAAAAGCAGATGTGCAGATAGTCCATTGAGCTAAATGAGGTGGTGAAAGGGTTAGGCATTTGCTTGCTTGGCACATGTATACTTCAGGAATAGAAGACTTTCAGGCAGGCTGTATACAGGTGGTTTTCAGTAATTATCAGTTACTTAGATTATTAGAGACTTGCTGATTTTAAAGTGCCAGCGTGCTTCATTTTAATGTACTTTGTGGTGTGGGTGTAGGGGCTGATTTCCAGACTGGCTGGGCTTCCACAAATTGCAGTTAATGTGAGCTGCAGGTGTTCAGAAGCTCTTTAAAGGGGAGGCAAGTAAAGAGACTCCAGAAAAACTGATTTCCCTGCAGTGCTGTTGCAGCTGCAGCCCCCGTGCCTCCCCTCATATTTAGAGTTAAGTAACATCAAAGCTCAAGTGCCATCCATGACATTGTAGAAACTTTAAATCCTCAGTTTGGGTGGTTTGCTCACTAGGGAAGACTACCTGCAGAAGAAATTAGTCTCCTATTTCCCAGGAGAGAGATCTGTCAGTGTGCTGTAGATGGTTTTCAGTTTTCGAACGGTTGTTTCTTGATTTATTTAAATTGCTCTATTCTGTATTTAAAAAATTAAACGTTAATGACTGTGATTGGAGCCAATGCCTCTTACACCCTCTCCAAATGCTTTAGTCTCCCTACCTGAAGAAAAATTTTCTGACAAATCAAGTTTTCAATTATTTGTACGCATTGGAACACATCCTAGAATTTCTGCCTGATGACTGGACTGTGAGTACGGTGAATCCTGGGCTCCCCGTTCTGCTTGGGGAAGGTGGGGGATATAAAGGTCAGCACTCTGCCTCTCAGGAGTGACCTAGTCACTGGGATAAGGACTGACAATGATCTGACTTTCTTCTGTCCTCTTTTTTATGAAATAAGGCTCTTGCCCAGTAAGGAGATGACAGCTACTAGTTGGTGTTTTCAGGTTTCACCTTCTCTCCAATATTCTTTCAATTAGGCTCGAGGTGTAAAAGCAGAATGTAATTTAATACTATGAGGAAGCTTTTCAGATAGGGCTTACCCTGTCTGACTGTTAATTGCTCCACATATTGCTATGGTGTATATGCACAGGTATGCATTTAAGTTTGCAAGTCTGACAGTCTTTTTCTCTAGTCTGCCTCATACCAATGTCATCAGGTCTTTCAGACTCATTTCTTCCACTCCTTCTCTTACACCTAAGTTTGTAACATGGTTGACACGGGCAATATGAGACAAGGAATGAGAAGGATATGTCAGCCTGGGCATCCTCCGATCCATCACCTTTATATCTGGACCCCTGGACCTCCCAGGCCAAAGACCAATGTACTTGTTGTACCACCAGCCTACGGTGCTCGTCTCTGTCTTGGCCTCCCCTCCTCTCTTCCCTCTGCTCTCTGCATGTGCACTGCTTCAGCTGCCCTTCTGCACACAGGCTTGTGGGATTGAGAAACACAGAGTTTCGGGTGGGTCGGTACAAGCTGTGAGTCTCACAGTCATGAGCAACTCTGTGTAGGTGTTTGCCAGGGGCCTGCCGTGAAAGCTTGGAGAGTTGCACAGCTTCCACCTACTTCCCTCTTGAGATAGTACCTACAGCTCATCTTGTTTGTCTGGTGTTCTCAGGTTTTAATCTCGATGTTGCAGAGTCCTGGGGTATGAGGAAAGGACACCAAGGAGGTGGACCTGATAGCCTTTGTGTAACACTTGAAGATTTTTTTCTTACAGTTATGACTGCTGAGTTTATGCATTGAATTTTTGCTCTGAAGTGTTCTTGCTCCTGAAGAAAGGGCCACAATAGCTCTGTCGATGACTTTCTCTACAGTAGATGATGTTTCTCTACACATGCCAGTAAATATGGCACTTCTTGGTACCCTTTCCTCTTTTATCCTTCCTGTTGTAACAACACTGATGTGTAGTCCTAAATGCCCTGATTTAGCTATGCCTCTTGGAAGGGGATCATTCTTATGCTGTAGATTTACAGTCAGTTTAAACGAGCACCATGACTAGATTAAACTGTTTGTCAGCATGGCACGGCTGTGAAGGACTGCAAAAACTCGGTCATATGATTAAAGACTAACTTGGGTTGGAAGGGACCTCTGGACATGATCTTTTCCAATCCCTGCCTAAAGCAGGGGTGCCTCTGAAGATATACCAGGTTGCACGGCACCATGTCCTGTTGAATTTTAAATATGGAGATTCCATCACCTTTCTGGGCAAGTTGCCAGTGTGCAACCACCCACAGGGTGAAAAATATTTCCCTTACCTCTCATCATTTCCTTTGCTTCAACTTAGGCCCATTGGCATCTAAGCTCTGAATACTTTCACTGAAATCATCAACTCTTTCTCATATATAAGGTGATCCTTGGTTATTTATGCAGATTTCTCAGTGGACAGAGAATATTGTTATAGAGGAGTTCCATATTGTGGAAAAAGAAGATAGAACTTGGAAGTGAAGGATTTAACCTGCCTTTTGCGTAAATCCTGGGTGTTCTGAGTGTCCCCTTTGTTAGGCTAAAATTGTAATGGACCCATAGCTTCCAGCAGCAGGTGCAGATCCTTGGCTTTGCCCATATCAATTAGGATAACACAGGTATTAACGCCATGAAGAATCACTTCAACTGCTGAATGCTCAGTCCCACCATCCTACAAGACCCACCTAATTCCTCATCTGTGAACCAAGAAAGCCCTATAAATTAGTTTGATGATGTTGATGTTAAAATAGCTTATGAACAGAAATACTTAGATTAGTAGACAAGGAAATAAGTGAGGTATGACTCTGCAGAACTGAGTAAGAGGATGAGAAGTCTTCCCTGCAAATGGTCAAGATGGGAGTTCTTTAACTCCCAGATAAATTGACTGATTTTGAGGTGTCACTACAAATCTTGTACATTACTTTGGAGGTTTGGTCCTTCATATGTGTAATTGAGCATAGTTCTATTGACTTCCCTCCATCTCCACTGCTTCAGGCTAGATAAGCATTTTGTTCTTAGTTTATTTTTATTTAGTGCCCATGGCACAGTGATATCACACTTACTGTGCAAGGAATAGAACAAGTCTCACATATCAAGCTGGAGGAAAAAACTGTGGTGAAATATCTTCCTATCAGAAAATGCTGTTTTTATCAAAAAAGGTAGTAATTTTACAAGGTGTTGATTGTGATGAAATTTTGTCTTGAGGGGGAAAAATAAACAACAGAACTGAAACATACTGGAACACGTCAGCAATGCCAAAATCCTCTGTTTCAAAAAAAATGAGTATTAGATGTTTCTTTTCATTCCAAAACAACAACAACAACAACAAATATTCTGTATCTCTCAAAGAAGAAGAAGAAGTAGAAGAAATGTCTTACAAGACTCTTTCACTGAAAGTCTGCCATAGGAAACTTCAAAATTCAGCATTGCTTATGATTGAAAACCCAAGCTTTATCTCTGAAGAATGACCTAATATTGCTGTGTTTGCATCTAGTCTATGAACCATGTGATCAGGGGATTGCTCAGAGTCTCTCTTCAGCCATATGCTTGCATGTCTAAATGTATGGAAAAATACAGGGAAGGGTCTCCTTCCTGGAGATTTAATCCATGCCTTGTAATTTCATTGCAGGTCCTCCAAAATAATAAATCATTTATATACATAGAATCATAGGCTGATTTAAGATTACTTCTATAAGTCACCAAGACAAAACTCCTGCTTAAAGCATAGCCACCTTCAAATTTAGGTGAGGTTGCTCAGGGTTTTTTCCAGGTGAACTTTATCTCCTCAGATGGAGATCCCACAGCCGCTCTGGGCACCTGTTCAAATGTTTGATTGAAGTATATAGATATAAGTATATAAACATTTCTGCTACTTGTCAACTTGCTTTTGAACTTCAGAATTAAATAATTCTATGTTTTTCATAATTTTCCTTTAGAAGTTTTTTTCCTGTTTTGTCTTTGTGTAACAGAAGATGAACATTTCTGTATCCAGTAGCATTTGAGATACGAAATTTCAAAAAAATAGCCAAATATTTGGAACTCAATCATTTTTATAATTTCTTCCTTTCTGCCTTTGTCCTCTCCCTTCTTCAGGGTGTGGAATTTATCACTGAAAGAATTAAGTTTTTTTGCAGATGTCTCCAGGTTAAAAGTGTAAACATCACAAATTTTTTCAGGTTGGAGAGTTATTACAGAGCAAGACAGGTTAATATTCCACGTTAAGTTTGGGAGTTTGGCTGAATGATAAAACAAGCAGAACTTTGCTAAAAACAGTTGAATTCTTCCCTTCTTGATAAGAAGGGTCTTGGCATCTCTTGGCATCTCATTGCAGGTTCTTAACAACTTCAGTAAATATTTAAAGCGTACTGTTTAAAAATTAATACAGCAGCCATCCCTAGTGAAATGAAATAATTGAGCCTCTAGGCACCACATTCATAATACAGCTAATTAGAATAATATCAGAGAAGTGCAGACCAAAGAATAAACTTCTAATACTGGCTCCATATGACATTATAATCCATTGGTCTGCTTGGGGTCCTTTGATCTTTCCTCAGCTGCTGGAAGTACCCAAGCACTGAAGGAGACACTGAGAACAACAGGACTGATGTTTTACACTGCAATCACCTTCTGTGCATATTTTTCCCCCTTTCATGAGTATTATCTGTTTTGTTTTGGAAATTTTAGGTTCTTTTTTATTGGCTTGGGAATGGAATTTGTTCCATTTCACTTCTTTAAACAAAAGATAAAACCTCTCCAGATGTGGAGGATGCAACAGCTGTGGGTGCTGCCTGGGTGGGGTGTCAGTGTCACTGGGAAATGACTTGGGATAGGTTTGCCTCATAATCACCACCTGCACACACAGACACCCTGTGAGGAGGGCAGGTTGTGCCTCACCGTGCAGATGGCACATATACTTGGTGATCAGAAGTACCTTGTGATTGGAGTGAGTTGCAAGGAGCGTGGTACCCAGCCTCACTGGATCTGGATCTGTCCTCCCGTGGCAGTATTTTCCCCATCGTTCTTGAGTGAGCATCTGGATAACTTTCCACCTCTTCTCCAAAATGCCCTCAGCCTTGTAGTGTATATTTTGCATTGCTGGCTGGGGACACGCTTGCCCTGGTGCCCAGCAGGGAGGAGGACCCTGTCCTGCTCCACCATGGTGGTGCTCTCCATAGCCCTGTGCCTCCAAGCAATTAATTTATCACAGCAGACAGAGCTCATACTGGCGGCAGTGTCAGCCTGCATTAACCAAAGGGAAGATGTGTAGCAAGTTGCTACAAGGATTCTGTTATCTCTCCCACCACCTGAACTTCCAGTCTCATCTCTTGGCTCTTTTCTACTGTGGCAACGTTCCCACTGTAGAGTCTGTTAAATATAGGCTGGGTAGTTGGAAGATAACTGAACGTTTGTTATAGCAAATGAGGCAATAAACGTCTGAGGTTATGACGGGCAGAAAAGTCAAGGTATTTATCAAATTGCCATGGGAAATAGCTTTGCCAAGCATTAAGTAATAAACTTTCAATTATCCTTTTTATACTCTTACTGCAGAATGTGCCTCGGATCAGATTTGCTTTTGTTGGTTCAAATAAGGTGAGAGGTGAAGTCGTTTTGCTGTGAGCAGAGAGGAGAAGCATGTCCCTGTGTGTGCTTATGTACTCACAGCTGTGCCTCTATGGTTCTCTGATACTCTCTTTTTTTTCTTTTTTCTTTTTTTTCTTTTTTCTTTTTTTTCTTTTTTCTTTTTTTTCTTTTTTCTTTTTTTTCTTTTTTCTTTTTTTTCTTTTTTCTTTTTTTTCTTTTTTCTTTTTTTTCTTTTTTCTTTTTTTTCTTTTTTCTTTTTTTTCTTTTTTCTTTTTTTTCTTTTTTCTTTTTTTTCTTTTTTCTTTTTTTTCTTTTTTCTTTTTTTTCTTTTTTCTTTTTTTTCTTTTTTCTTTTTTTTCTTTTTTCTTTTTTTTCTTTTTTCTTTTTTTTCTTTTTTCTTTTTTTTCTTTTTTCTTTTTTTTCTTTTTTTGCCTGGGGACTTTTCCCAACCCTGGATTAACCGACCTACATGCTGATATTGAGGATTTTAGGATAATCCACTAAATGGCTCTTAGAAAGGTACTTACCTTTAGATTTGAAAAGACGATTATACTTTGTTATTGTTGTTATCACTGTAGTATCACCCTCTGCCTGATATGAAATTCCTAGCTGCATATTGGCTTCTCTGTCGTCTTCCTTGTGGTATGAGAGAAGGATTTTTCCTTCTGCTGACACCTGGTTTGACAAGGGAACCGTCAAAACACAAGTGGTGTTTAACGTTCAACCTGTCCTTGATTCCAGTCAAAGTCAAGTCAAGCCCAGATGAGCTGTTCTGTAGAAGCAGGATTTCTGTGTCAGTTGATGAGGAAAAATGCCCCAGGAAGAAAATCCTCAAAACGTCAACAGTTAAACAAAACTAAGGCTCTAAGGTAGTTGCTTAGACCACAAAGATATATTGGAAAGAGAGTGAAAAATTCTTGCAATCCGCTCACTACTGAGCAAGCAAAAAGGCAAGTCAGAGGGTAGGAAGTAGTAAGAAATTAATAGTGACCAAGCTAAGAAATTCATTACGCCATTGTATTGTATGCCATTGACAGTGAGTACACACTTTAAAGTATTTTGGCCTCTTTAAATAGTTTATATTTCTGTCTTTGTTTCTGAAAACGTAGAGAGTGGGGCACAAGTCATCAGAAAAACACAGAATGGTTTCTATAATGAAAGAGGCAAATCGACTGGTGTATTCAGCCTGGGGAGGAACTGCTGGGGAGCCAGGGTGTTACTGCAGGGGGGTGGAGGGGTCGGCAAGGAGGATGGCTCCTTGCTTTTTCTGACTCTCTTGGTCTCTAAAAACACATATCCACTGATATATTTTCCCTCCTATTAGGAATAATAATGAAATACAGTGTTTTATAGTGGAACCTTTATGCATAAATGTTCACAGGTTTGCTCAGAAGAGGCCACACATGGTCAGTTGCTACTGACATCCCAGAGTCCTGAAGCATGGAAACAAATTTTTGTCCACTTCAGAGTTTATACACTCCCCATCTTATTTTTATACAGCGCTGTTGTAATTTTTAAGACCTGCTATATCTGGAATCAGCTCTAGCACCTGGCTGCTTAGCCAGCAGTTCACAAAATACCCTTGTAAAAGCAATCTCTTTGAAAACTGGCTTGTTAAAAAGCAGGCTTCCTCACCCGCTTTCTAGTGTACTGAATTCCCACTGAAATCCAGTGCGTTCTTTTACACCTCCGAAATAGCTGGTGATTTCAGAGGGAGTCTGTGATGTGCTGGTTCTGTAGAATTACAACCTTAACAGCTGTAACATCTCTAAAAGGCTTATTCTGGAGAAAGACCGTGTCATAAATGAGGTGTTCAAAGACTGAAAGTTCCAGCTGCAGCTTGCTGACTGTGCCTGCTGCCAAAAATGATACTCCCCAGGAAAGTCCTACTCTCTCCACATTTATGGATTTTCTTTTAAAATACTCAAATTTTAGGAAGCTTGAAAATAAAGGGCACCAATAAAGATTTTTGTTGGCTTCTGAAGTGCTAGAGTTTCAGATAATGAGATCCCTGACAGATGAAGGACTATAGTTAGATCTCTCTGAAGGTTAAGGACACTGTCATGCTCACGTCTCCTCTGTCACTCTATGGGAAGTTTTTGCCCCACCAAACAAGGACAGTGAAGTTGAGAAGTATCTGAGGTATGTTTCAGAGTCCAGCGTATTAGGTGCAATATTGATGACAGTGGTCTTTTGCTGAAGAAGCATGTTGGAAACTCACAGCACACATATATTCTGCAGCCTGTGCTCCAGCAGACAAACTTCTGGTGGAAGGCTGAGAGTGACACACAGGGATTGCTTAGAGCATCAAGGCTATGATTGGCAAAGCCAAAGCCAGGAATTTAAATGTAGGAGCTGCCAGGCAAGGCATAAGTTGGGGATATATAGTAGTAAATGAGTGTTGACAATGTTTATACCATGTACCTCCACTCTTATCCTCAGGGTGCTTCCTTCAGTCCCCAAACCCTTTCCCTTTACAGCCTTTGGAACCTGCATTTTGGGTTTGGGGTGAAAGCACTCTTGGACATTTTATTTAGGGTATAGTTTGCTCTTTACCATATGCTTACATGTGCCCAGAAGACACTTTCTGGACTGGGCCACTCAAGAGACCTCATCAAAAAGATGCATGTTTTGAAGATTCCCTGTCCCATTCAGCTGGGAAATAGGAACAAAGCTGTTCAGCCCAGCCAAAATTAAGTCAGTCGGGCCTTATACAGAATTGCAGGTAGCAAGAAAGCCCTGCCAGTAAAAACTCAAATAAGGCATTGGATGGGGTGGAAGAGGGCAGTGAGAAGACAGGTTCCTGACCTTAATTTTGGCACAGTAGGGCTATAAATACTTAAGCCAGTTTGTGCTTCTGGGTTTTAAATGTTTGAGAAATTTGGGCATTTTGTTATTCCTAAAAAAAACCCCTATAAAAAACAAACTGGAGTTTAGTTTTTGTGCAGAAGATTCTACTGGCAGCGCATGTTGATTTTTCTTCAAATAGGTTGCTTTTTCACATCCACAAGGTTTGGATCTTGTCTACCTAGACTTTAGTAAAGCCTTCGACATCATTTTCCACAGAATTCTCCTGGAGAAACTGGCTGCCCATGGCTTGGAGAGGCGTACTCTTCACTGGGTAAAACACTGGCTGAATGTTTGAAACCAAAGAATTGCAGTGAATGGAGTTCAATCCAGTTGGCGGCTGGTCCCAACTGGCGTCCCCAGGGCTCAGAATCGGGGCCAGTTCTGTTTAATATCTTTATCAAGGATATGGATGAGGGAATCAAGTCCTCAGTAGGTTTGCAGATGACAACAAGTTGAGTGGGAGTGTCAACCTGCTTCGAGGTAGGCATCCAAATTGCAATCATATCAGAGAAATACAAACCAAAAGGAAGGAAATGCAAGTATTACAAGTTCTTATCCAAATCAGATTCCTGTCTTGGGTTTTGTTGTTGTTGTTTTTTTGTTTTTGTTTTTTTTTTTTAAATCTTTATGTCTAATGGATCCATAAAATACTTTAAAAAACAGTGGTTAATTTTAGAACTTTTTTGAGCATTTTCTTAATGCTGCTGTAAGAATTTGACTAAGGAAAGTGGATTGTTTGTTTGAGAGCACAATTTCAAATTTGCATTGAGCTGAAAAGATCAATAATAAATTCCAGCTCAAACTGTGAATCTTCTAATGCTTTTCTAAATGAAATCCGGCGTTGTGTCAGGGATATTTTTATCCCTCTGACACAGAAATCTTGTTTTTTCAGGAGCCTCGGCTGCAGAAATAATGCCTTATTATACAAGAACAGAAAAGGACAAGATATTTTAAACATATAGTGGGAAATGTCCTCCCATGGTGTAAGTAGGCAAAAGAATCCCTTGATGTCAGTCAAATTATACTGATATTCACTGGCTGAGCACCTGACTATGATAAGAAATATTCCTGATACATAATGTTGTGCACATTCTATGCTGTTTGATAATTAATGTTCTTTGTACAGTATCAGCCCACAAACCTATTCAGCTTGACAGATTCGTGAGAACATTTTTTGTAATTTTCAGAGTCGTTTGTATCTCCTGATCTTAATAGTGACATGTAGTCATATGCAAAAAATTTTGAAAATAGCAATGTTACTGCTTTGGATGGGAGTGGGACCTTTTCCGGAGCAAGTTTTATTGATGGCCAAATTTGGAACGTTTCATAAACGAGATGCAGAATTTGAGTTATTTTTTACTTCAACAGAGACAGACATTTTTTTCTGGCTTAGCATGTGCATGAAATAAGATTATGTGCAATAAGTAGATTTCAGTAGAATTGCATCTTATGGCTTAATATATCCTTACTTTCATCATGCAAGTAGAAAAAAGCTTCTTTCGCTATTATGAAAAACAAAATAATAAAGCAATTCTCACACAAGTTATTGCAAGTTGTTCTACCTAAATGAGAAACATCTGGAAAGAGGGATAAATGTCAAAGTGTACACTGTCCCAGAAGATTGTACAATGTTAAATATCTTATTTAGCCTGCAAAGATTTTACTTCTACAATACTGAAGCTGATTTTTAATTTAAAGGATATGGTATCAAAGTTCACTTGATGTTTCAGATGCTCAACATCAAATTTGTGCAAGAATCTAGATCTCTAAAATAATAGTCTTTTGCACTCTCTAGTGCACATAGTGTTGCTATTGATAAAGTCTTAACGCTGACCTCAGATGCAACTTTGGAATAAGAGGGCAGATATAGCGGTTTCTGTTTTCTCATTTTTCTGATATTCCTGAATAGGTGTTTAACACTCATAGACAGAGTACGAAGCTGTTCTGTTGATGCCAGCATGACCAGAATTTTACCCAACATCGTTACTCTTACTGCAATCGCTATATTCCAGGAATCACTGAGCTATTACTCAGTGTGTGATGTTGTCTTTCCTGCCAAGATTTTGTCTCAGAAGACACACAGATGGCATGTTTCTGCATATAAACACAAAGTAAAAAGTGCTGGAACAGCCTAAAACATGCTCATCCTGCAAGAGTTAGGTCCTGCGCACAGGACTTGGCGACTCTGACTCTCCTTTGCAGGATCGGGATGAGGTTCCAGACCAGGTGAAGTGTTTATTCTGGCTCACAATTTATTTTATTACCTGGCAGCCTGAGCAATGCTCAGCAGCTATAAAGCATGAAGCGCACACTTGGGAGATGCTCTGCCACCTTCTGTCTCTGCTGTCAGGTCATTATGGAAACAGGACTGTGTTTTCCTTATGACAGAAGTTGTAAAATAGCTTGGGTCACCTGTCTTCATCTGCTTCCTAGTGATATTTATTCAAACGCAGAAGAACAGAACATTTCACAACTTGCTATTTATGGCCTGATGAAATCCTGTGCCTGCCAGAGCTGTGCGTTCTGTCTGTTTTCCTCATTTCCAGCGCTGTGTAAGAATTACATTTCATAGATGTCTGGCTGCTAATAGGAGGATGAAATCAGAAATCCATGATGAAAGTCTATTCAATACAACAAATTCAAGATTATGATTAAAACTCTGAAGACTCATTGAGACTTTGCGCCTTGATATCACACTTTTTTTTCCAGATTTTAAGCTTTTTTTTTTTTTTTTTTTTAAGAAAGGGATCTTGTGAGACATTGAAAACTGATGTTGATGATGATAACATGAGCTGGAGAAAATAAGTCTTTATATTTTCTTGCCCTGAATGACAGGCCATCACTCCTGGGGAAGAAGTGGCTTGCTGCAATGTTACTTCGTTCTAACAATAATTCACGTTTCTTGAACCCATAGGAGAACCACAGTGCTCTCCAGCATACATATATTTCATTACTTTCTATGAGGTGGAGAAAGAAGCTGTTTTATAGCATTAGAACTGGAAATTGACTTGAAACAGACAATATAGCAGTGAGAAAATTTATTAGCCAGAAAATGTAATTCCCTATATTGGGAGTCAGGTGAAAAGCAATGGAATTTCTGTCTCCTGTGAGCAGACAGGACTTAGTTTCCTAGTACAATTCCTGTTATATCTCGGGTCTTTTTTGCTTTTATTTAGTTTTACCTTTCCTTTATATGGGGTCATTAGAAATTAGTAAAATATAAAGAAGACAAAAAAAATTCCACTTAAAATTGCTGAGAGTGATTAGTCTGATGTTCATACGTGAAGTCCCTACCTCAAAGTTTTGGATCCATTTTTAAATCTTGTGATTTATTTTTCTGTTTGAGGTATATAGTCTATAGGTCAAAGTTGTAGTTAAAGGCCTAACAACAGGGTTTTTTGTTTGATATACATATAATTGCAAATTTTGTTTCCTTTAAGGGCATTGTTCCAAGTTGTGTTTTGGAGAGCAGTGAATTATAGCAATTTAAAATTTAGAGTTTCAAAAGCATCTTAGGTGTCTAAAGACACCTAAGATGAAGTTCTAGTAGTATTTCTGAGAGACAGGCATGTAGTCCTTGATCAATACCCACTTTTCCAGAAGTGGGATTTCTCATCTGTCTTCAAGAATTCTACATCAGAGATAAGCACCCAGATTCCCCTTCCCATGTGTGGAGAGAAAGGGTGTGACTCATTTCAATGTAAAATGGTTGTAGAAAAATGGGTCAGAGGAATCTCTTTCTAAAGGTGCCTACTTTTGTTTTTCTCTTTGTTAGACAAGCAGCCCATATGTAGAGATAGACAATGTATACACCTAAAAGAGGTGAGATGAATTTCAGATGGAGAATGGGATGCATTCCCACATTGAGACACCTACATTTAGCTGTTAGTGCACACATCGTATGTAGAGCTCCAAGTGTTTAAGCTTCCAATACAGCTAAAAGAGATGCAGTCACTAGAGGCCAAATTAGTTCAGCCTGGGTGACTGTTTCAGGCTAAGTTCAGTCATTTTCTAGGTTTTATTTGTTTGTAAACTTTAGAGAGAAGATTCAGTTGCCTAACCATAAGTGTGTGATGCTTTAGGATGTCTCATCTGGTATTCAGCTGCTGCTTCAAAAGGAAACAGGACTCCTCTACATCGTGGGTAGACTGTTGTTTGAGAATAGATGTCTTATTTTATACCTTAGGGGGTATAAAATGGCACTAGATCTCTGTGTTTAGGCATTGGAATTTCTCCCCGGGTGTCTAATTGCTGTTGAAAATAGAGCTTTAATACATTCGTATCTAGTGTCATGGGTGAAAATAGTAGCAGTTTGACATTCTGGCTACGCATCTGAGTCTGCAAGATGTCCAAAATCACCCTTTTCCCAAAGTGTCTTACATAGATTTAAACATTTTCAGGGATCAAAATAAGAGGCAAAAATGCCATTGCTTCTAAGAAGGCAATAAAAAGACCTTGGAGGTTCTCTGTTCATTGCATCTTGTTGATTTTCAGATGAAATATGAAATGTTTGTTTGTGCAACAAGCTAGTATCTAAAATTCAGAGTCAGATGCAAACATGAAGCTAGTTTCAGTGCTGCAGGTCCATCATCACTTCTACTGTAAGGTCTGGAAACAAAATTACACTTCTAACAAAAGCCGTGCAGAATTTTTAAATCAGCTGGACTCTGTTCAACAGAGGTAAAATGAGATCATAAGAAATTCAAGAAATTTGCTGGGTTTTTTTCATGTTTTGTTAAGCTGCATATAGCACTGAGTGCACTGTAAGTTCTTCTGATGTTCTACCCATTGATTGAATTTCTAATACAAAAATTAAAAAGAATGGGGGTTAAGTATGTGAGTGAGGGACACCAGGAATGATTCATCTGTCACCAAGAATAAAGCTACGAAGAACCCACAGGAACAGTGCAGACATTTGTGCTAAATATGGCTCCTCTGAACAGGGATGTTCACATGATGGGGACTTTTATTTAGATATTGATGTACCTATTTTTGTGTATGTTTTTATGGTTAATTACATTCACTTGACTTCAGTTTCATGCACATCTCACTTTCTTATTTGGAGAGGGAGGAAAAACCCTCTGCTTGTTTTAATATAGAAGCTTGATCTGTGCCTGACAGTCACATCCTGCCTTGCTCCAGAAACTGTTAGTGCCTCTCCTAAGCTGAGTCTTCATTCTTAAGAGATCTTGAATGTTCCCTGTGAGGTATGTAAAATGCAAGGAGCAAAAAATTTAGCAGGGTCAGGATTTGGAGGCTAGTCCTCTGTAGAGATTTCACTTACTTTGGAAATAATGTCAATAATTTTGAGATGACACTTAATTTCAAACTAGTAAGAAGCAAGCATCTGATAAATTCTGATATGCCAGTGGAAATCTGAATAGTGTTGTCTTTCTGGTTGACATAAAACTCAAAAATTGGGCCATGTCTCATCCTTATTTGCTAAAGATTCCTTCTCTGAAAAAGAAGTGTTTAATCCAAAATGCCGTCTCAGTTTCTGCTTGGACGATGAAATTTCCTCTGCTCATCAATAACCTCTCTGGTTCTGACTAGGTGTTTTATTCCTACTGAATTCCTGGCCTGGAGTACATGAGGTTGTTTTGGTTTGTTTTTTAGCACAGCAGCTTGGTGTGTTCAGGCAATTGCAGTGTTGTACAAGATACTTGTGGTGATATATATTTTCATTAAAATATTTTTGTTCCTGGAATTGCGTTATGTTAGTGAAATGGGAGGAAAATAATCAAAATGACACCTTTGGCTGCAGATTGGTCACAGGGAGTACACGGTGTTGTGTACATCACTTCATTTGGCTGAGATTCCCACACAAGATGAAAAGGTCTAGCAGGAAACATTTTAATTTCACTTTTTTTTTTCAGGCAGAGCTACACATTTCCATCTGTTTTTTTCTGAAGCTTTATGAAAATATCCAGTTGGACCAATGGATACCAAATAGTATCTTCATACAGTGTATTTGTGTTGGCTGCATATCTAATGTTCTAAAGATATGAGAAAGAGTGGTAGTAAACTTTCTGAAATGAAAAAGCAGGACTTTGGGGTAGGAAAGACATGTAGCTGGGGCAATTCCTCTGTAATTTCCAAATTTGCAGTATTTTGCCTTGGGAGGAGTTTGCGTGTGATGGTTTCCTAGAATCTGTTCCCATTTTATGTCTATTTGGGTATAAATGTTTATATGGGAAGCCTTGGAGTTTCTATAAAATTACAGTATTCGGTATGTTTACAGTCTGATCCTGGGTGCTGATTGAAATTGTGTGTGTGCATTACCCAAAGCAACAAAAAATTAAATAGAACTATGAGATAACTAGCTGTAAGCCATGGCAAACTAGTAAAAGCAGTCATCACTGTTACAGTGTAAATAGCACAGTACCCAAAACACACTTGATATATGAAGCTTCTACCAACTTGCCTAACTTTCTTCTGTGAGTTCCTCAAGATGGGACACTAATCAAGGGGGAATCAAGTATGGTTTTGCTACATACGTTTCTGTATTCCCTTCATTCTCCAATGACCGTTAGAGGAACTGCTGCCCATAATTTTCAGATTTTGCAATAGTGTTGGTGTTGTAATTAGAAGATTATAAAGCCTTTGATGTAATTGCTCTCTGCCTCAGTTTTTGGAGTGATCATGAGGGTAAATCTCTGCTGCTTCCAGCTCCTACTTTTGCTATTGGAATATTGCTTGTCCTGTGTGTAGTCTTGTCTCTGAAAAAGGAGTTAGAGCTTAGATACTTACCTAGATCAAGACAATATTGGAGAGGCCTGAAACACTTTGTTTATAAGGCACTGGGTTATAGAGGGAAGGAGGAAGTCTGTAGATTACAGGCCTTTGCATTAGTTGCCAGGATTTGAATGCAGTTTCCATACTTAAGGATGCTGCCCATGTCTCAGAAGGTGATTCTCTCCTGGGTACAGAGCTCTCAGCAACACAGTTCTGTCTGATTTTGGCAAGAAGCATCTCCTGCTGCCATCTGCTTAGACCTTACAAACTGAGGGGTATGTCTAAAGAGTGGTTTCTGTAACTTCAGGGTATGGGTACTCTGCTTGCCTCAAACCAGCTTGCTTGGGCCCCAGGGCCAGTGTAAATTGTGGCAGCACATAATTCATTAACAGGCTGCAAAATGACTGAGGAAAGAGGATGTTTTTCTGCTGTGCTGCTGCCACCAGACCGTTAACTGCACCAGAAGTGTGCAGTTTGTTGCCGGTCTGCGTACCCCTGCAGCATGCCGTGGGCATCGAGTCTGCTCACACTTCATCAGGGCTAGGAATGCAGAATTTCAAGGGCCACAGAGGTGGAGTGGCAGGATGGTGGTGCCCCAGCAGTTGCCTTTCGTGAAAGCTCTCTGTCTGCGTTGCCCAAGTTTGCTTGTCTGGAAGTATTTAGGCAAAGGCAAAAAGGATTTCAGGGAATAACTAACCTTGAGTTGGATATCTTTATCTTGCTAGCACATCTCCTTCATCTTCAGGCAATGTGTACTTTGTACCTACTCAAGTCAGCGTGTTAAGCACAAGACCAAAGCCAACACTTAGATGCTTTGGAGTACCAATGATTTGAACCATGTGATGGGCTGCCAGTGCTCCCAGTTCTCTAAAGGGAAATCCAGCTCCCTGTCCAACTGAAACTCAAAAGCTCAACATCCATCCTGTGAGCCTTCACCCATTAGGGAAGGGTCATTAGGTCCATGAGATGACCAAGCAGCACACTTGCAGCATGACAGATTGTCAGGCAAATCTTGAGGGACATCTGTGCTGAAGCTAGAATAAGAGCCAAGGCCTCCATGAGAAATTACAGGCCTTCTATGGGGTAAATTTACACTTTGTAGCTGTGTAAAGACATCCTTCAGGTGAATTTTACCAAGGTGGCCTGAATCGGAGGAAGAAAAAGCTTTTCCTGTCATTTTGACAGACTCTGCTAGCCCTGGTTTATTCAGCAGCTGTACCTAAGGCCCTGTTGTGTTGGCTCCATGTCTAGCAGTGGCTCACTTGGTCCTCTCTTTTTTTTTTGTCACCAAGCAACCCCATGACAAATAAGTCAGCCTTTTCCTCTGTTTGTAAACCACCTAATTTAGCTCTTGCTCTACAGCAAAACCTGGTGCAGTTATTTATATCAACATGGCCCCAAGCACTTAAAGCAAGTCAACATTTTGATTATGGCTCTGCATATTTTATTGCCTATATTTAAATCATGCTGCTCTAAACCGGCACCTGTTGCTCTGTTACCACATTCCAGTTTAATAGTTGCTGCCTGTCCAAAGACCTATCATGCCGGAAAATGGTCTACAATTATTTACTTCCTATAGTAGTCAATGCCCCTTGGAATAAACATTTGTTTCAAAGTCCAAGTGAAATTTGTTAAATATTTACGGCTGAGAGTGACGATAACATTTTTTTGTGTGTGTGAGCCTGAAAGTAAAACATCATGCTGTATTAAGTTCTATATTACAAATATTCCCTCTTCCAGTAGTACCAAGACCATAGTTCTGCTGATACTGTCTCTCTCTGTCAAGTTCTCTCACCAACATCCTTATCTTCTCCCCACACTGTCCCATCCTGTGAGTATTGTTGGTGATAATAATCCAACCCACAACCACTTGTCAAATTTCCAATGCTCTGAGCTCATTTCACACGGTGTGTGATAGTAGGACACTGCGTGCTGTGCTGTTCTCTTTTGCCCCAGTCCTGCAAACACACAACAGCTCCTTATGAGCATCAGTAGCTCCAAATATTCTACATCAAACCTTTATGCAGCTGCTGACAACATTTACTGTGTTAGCAATTTCAGAAAATTTTATTAGATAAAAAGGGCTGTGTTAAAAGCCTTTAACTTGCTCAAAACTTGGATCGAGAGATCAAGACATCAGAGAAACTGACTTGCTGAATATGCACATATTTTCTTGAACCAGCAGAATCCTCTCTTTTTTTCCTGAATTCCCTTATCTCCTTTATAACAGGTCTTCTGAAATCGGAAAAAGGGAAGAGACCTCTAAAAATTCCAGATTCACTCCCTGAACTCCCTTTTGGAGAAGAGGAGGCTGAGGGGGGACCTCATTGTCCTCTACAACTACCAGAAAGGAGATTGTAGAGACGTGGGGGTTGGCCTCTTCTCCCAAGTGAATAATGTCAGGACCAAAGGAAATGGTCTAAAGTTGCGGCAGGGGAGGATTACATTAGATATTAGGAAGAATTACTTTACTGAGAGAGTGGTCAGGCACTGGAACAGCCTGCCCAGGGAGGTGGTGGAGTCACCATCCCTGGAGGTATTTAAGAAACGTGAAGACAGGGCTCTTCAGGGCATGCTCTAGTGCCCGGGATTGTTGGTTTGTGTCTGTCTGTGGGTGGGTGTGGTGTGGTTTTGTGTGTGTTTGTTTTGTTTTGGTTTGGTTTTGGGTTTTTTTTTGTGGTTGGACTCGATGATCTCAAAGGTCCCTTCCAACCATCAATATTCTCTGATTCTGTGAACTTGTCTGTCCTGAGCACTGTAAGAGGCAGAAGCAGTTTTGTAAATCAGTGTCTGATCATAACATGACGCATGTGCGTTAAGTAAGGAGAGAACAGAGACTCCATGGCCAACATTGTCTTTGGCATTTCCTGTCTTCTGAGTGCTGAACACCTTTCAATCCATTGATACTCCATTGATTCCAGTTAGATGTCTACATCTGTATCATAAAAGGCAAAATATTATAGGGGGAAAAAATAGCAAAATGTGTTTTTAAACATATAAGGCAATAATATCTTTACAAACACACATTCTGTGTCTCACCCTTTTCATGTGTGATTCTGAAGACACATTGAAAACGCTGTTTATATGTGCAATTTTGCTGCAAATGACATTCATCTAACTAGATCTGGGCTTGGCTTGTATGGCTGCACCCAAGTGAGTTACCTTCAGCTCCCTTGGTAGTCAGCACAGAAGTAGGTGGCCACATGAATCTTGTTGAGCGCACTTGCTAGATCTCTATTCACTATAGTGTGACTCTAAACACCTCATACATATGAAGGCACTTCTAATTAGTGAGATGAATCTCATAGGCAAGCGCCTGTGATATTAAATTTTTTCACAAACAAGAATAATCAGTGTGATGAATGTAAAATATGTGCTTACTTAGAATGTTTTCAGAACATCTGAAGTCTGTAACTTGTCCGAGTGAAACTCCAGAGTGAATTTGATCAGGCAAAATGCAATATAAGCATCTAAATTCTGATGACAGCTGAGTTTACAGCAGAGTTAGACAGTGCCATGAAATTTTTCATGACCAGAAATGGAAATGCAGTCAGAACAGTGCCAAAACCCATATAATCCATAAGCCTTTCACTGTCTTAGCTGTCACTAGTTCATTAGCTGTCACGAGTTAGTAGCATCATGGTGACAGTCAAGTCCCTCTCTTATGTACTTGGATTCTTTAGTGATGTCTCTATTGACATGATGGTTTGTGCTCAAAAGCAGTTAGCTCCTTTACTCACGCATCAGGGGGGTACATGGCTCTTACAAGAGGATGCATCTCATCCATCTTCTTACACCTCCTTTCCAGCCCTATGGGACCTGATACTGGAATCTTTCCAAGGAGGATCTCGGTCAACTGAGTGTCACGTCCAGATGTGACCTATTCAGAACACAGAATTGACCTTTAGGTGTTGCTAAAGATTTGAATGAGGTCAAACATCCTGATATACTCCCAAGGAGAGTAGTATAGACTTAATATAGACCTATGTCCATGCAATTTGGAGATCAGTCATATATGAACTTGAGTAGAACTTAAAAAAATATAAAATAAATATATATATAGCGGGGCTCTTTTATGAGTACGGGAAAATAAAATATGGGCCATGTCCTCAAGAGCTCTAATTTCCTGTATGAAACCAACAAAAAGACCAGACTGAGAAGAATATAAAGGTGAGGGGAGCACAGTCAAATGTGAGAACAGTGGATAATTCTGTCTGAATGTCCTAAATAAGATTCAAATAACTTGCTGCTTTTTGATGCATTTTTTGTTTCTAAGGCTGACAATGGGAATATAAGAAAAAAAAAAGATTCAGGTGGACAACAAGAATAAGACACAAAAACTGCTGAAGATTGAAGATGATGATGTTCTTAGGACTCTGGAGTTTTAGCTCTCAGTTGTACATAAAACTTTTCTTTTGAAGGTCATAAAGAAGAAATACAAGTTGGGGAAGGAAGAGTTAGGGAAGGGATGAAAAAGAGAGGATTATGTAGCAGTGGGAAGCCAGTCCAGGTGAAAGTTTGTATTATCTCCTTTTTCCTTCTGTTTTGCTCTCCCTCCTCTTCTGTCTGATTTTTCCCTGCTGTTCCATTTCATGCGCAATACCAACAGCAGGTTATTATTAACTGTTGTAAGCAGATAGTGATTTGTGCTGAGCTGAACTCAGAACTGCTGTCCTGGTAGGCACGTGCAAACAGAGGACAAACCGAGGTTGTTCTTCATTCTTTTTTTTTTTTTGAGTGGCGTGACCTAAATTTGCACAGCTGTGTTCACATTTAATCCTGCCTAATAGCTCAAAGGCTTTATATCTCGTAAGAGCAGCCTACTGGCACCTGACATGTATTCTGGCCCTCGTTCAGTTCTGCCCTACAAATCCTCTGGCACAACCTGGGGCTTTTCTTTTTTCCCCTAGTAGATTTATTCCTCCATCTAAATACCCTTGGGATGACCAGTCTATGAAGGGTATAATCTAGACTGTTGCTTTCCAGCCTTCTTGGATTTGGTGACCTGTGCAAATTCTCCAATACGGATTGATCCCACAAACAGAATGTGAGAGGAATTGTAGTTGTTAGCTTGTTTTCCTAAGTGACTTCCTCTGGATCCCTTCTGTACACTTTGTTTTCATCCATGACTGTTACTATGTAGACCATATATTTGAAGCTATTGATCTAGACGGAAGGTTCTCAACTGTGCGGTGCAAGTGGTTTTACTTATAACACTAATTTTGTTGCTGGAGGTTGAATGAACTAGATGCCGCTGGTACTTTGAGAATTCCAGCTGTGCTGGCAAAAGACAAAACACAGCGGAGTTTGTAAGTGCAAAAAAAAATTCAAATACATAAAATAAAACATCTCCCTTCTTATTTGCTCCACTCTGAAGACTCTTTGGATTATGAGTAATTTTTTAAAGTATCATTTATTATTTGTCTTCTGCATCTCTAACCCATAGCATTTGGGCGGTAGCAATCAACGAACCTTGGCAAAAGTGATTAATGCTGTGGCACTCTTTATGAACATATGTCTAATGCATCTGACAAAATTGTGGATATTGATTTTCCGGAGAATATTAAACAGCAAACCCTTTTTTTTCTTTTTTTTAATATTGGAAGATTATTTTCATGGCTTGCATCCAAACTGAGTTAGCTGTTTAGACTATAAAAAAAATGTGTCTTTAACATTTTGAACGAGGCTAAATGCTTATGCAATGGAAAAATATCTTTAATAGATATGATTGAATAAGACTATGTGCCTTGATTTTTTTCTTACCTGTAACACAAGTTTTTACTTTTGTTTACATATTGAAGAAAAAATTCAAAGGATTAAAACAGACTGGAAACCTAAAATCTTTAGCAAAATAGCTGTAAGGGATTGTAGCTATCTTATGCTGTGTTACACTCTTGTTCTGTAAACTATACTGGGTAATGTTAGGTGATTGGAAGGAAGGGAGATCTTACAAATTAATCCCTGATAATTCCATGACTAAACAGAGCATTGGAAGGTTTCTCCTGGCTAAGAATAGCATGATTTCTGAAGAAGACATAGAATTAGGAGGAACCTTAAAGATCATCTCGTTCCAACCCGGTTTCCATGGGCAGGAGCACCTCCCACCAGACCAGGTTGCTCAAAGCCCCATCCAACCTGGTCTTGAACACCTCCAGGGATGGGGCATGCACAGCTTCTCTGGGCAACTTGTTCCAGTGCTTCACCACCCTCATAGTAAAGAATTTCTTCCTAATATCTAATCTAAATCTTCCTTCTTTCAGTTTAAACCATTACCCCTTGTTCTATCACTACACTTCCTGATAAAGAGTCCCTTCCCATCTCTACTGTATGCCTCCTTTAGGTACTGGAAGGCCGTTGTAAGGTCACCCCAGAGCCTTCTCTTCTCCAGGCTGAAAAACCCCAACTCTCTCAGACCATCCTCATAGGAGGATATGCTCATCTTTGTGGCCCTCCTTTGGACTTGCTCCAACAGGCCCATGTCTTTCTTATGTTGGTGGCTCCAGAGCTGGACACAGTACTCTAGGTGGGGTCTCATCAGAGCAATGCAGAGTGGTAGAATCATGTCCCTCACCCTTCTGGCCACATTTCTTTTGATGCAGCCCAGGATACAGTTGGTTTTTTGGGCTGTGAGCGCACATTGCCAGCTCACGTTGAGCTACTTTTTAAATAGTTTTGTTTAACAAGCCTTGTCTTTCCTTTGTATCTTTAGTATTATATTTAGACAGGCTCCTTGTAAAAGTGTAAAGGAGATAACTTTCGGTATTCCAAAATCTTAGAAGAGAATTACTGGCAGGATTTATTTCAACAAAATGAGATGTTAACTTTGGAAATCATTGTTTATCTAAATACCTCACCTCTTCCGTTTTACTGAAGGAAAAAAATGACTGGTTCTGTAAACTGGAGAATGGTTAATGACAACGTTGTAGTGAAAGGACTTACTGACATTTGTGACTGCTTTGACTCAAGCAATTAAGGGATGCCCAGAAAAGGCTATTGAGGTGCAATCACTGCCCGAAGAACTGGGATCCAGTTCAGCTGCATGAAGGTGAACACTGTAGCAATTTCAATAAAAAAGAAAAAGAACAACAAAAAAAGAGACTTGATCTAATGAATGTGCTTTTTCTCCTAATGCGTTAGTCTCAGGAGTCTATTTGTGTGTGTTTATATTCCTCCTTTCACTGTATTCCTCTGTTTCTTACTTAGAATTTTACAGCAGGTGAAGGAATTTGGGGAAGGGAGAATAAGGTTATCTCACTGGGACTTCATTCTACACACTTCAGCAAGGAATTCTTAATAAATAAATAAATAAATGCCTAGCCAATAGCAAACACCAGCTTCTAAAAAACTTCACAATAAAATAAAAGATGTTTCAAAAGCAGTAAGGACAGCGGTGCTATCCTGGAGGTAGTATGTGCTGTGTTTACTGAGAGGCAGCTTTATTCTCCTAAATGAATGTTTCTATGTTTATGACTCATTGCCCTTTACCACAGTGTGTTTTGTTCTTTTGTCCTTGGTGGTTTTTCTCCTTTTTTTTTCCCCCTTTCTTTTTTTGTCTTTTTTTTTCTGGCTTCTGTGATGTATATGGACAAGAATGGTGAAAGCAATAAATAAATGTCTGGTTTTCTTTTTTACACTCAGATGTAATCGCATAAATGCTAGAAAGTTCATGGACTGTCAGAGTGCGTAGAGTCAGTCCTGTCCTTACTTTCACCCTGCTCTGTCCCTATCTCACCTTCCTCTACTCCCTTTGGTTGGGCAGATGCTGATCGCTATCTCAGCAGGGAATTGTCAGACACAGTTTTAGCTTCAAGGTGTTTAACAGTTGTGTGTGTGTGGTACGTAACCGACTAATCACCTGCTGACAGAGGGCTCAGTCATTTGACTCTATCTCTAAAATGTCATTCGCACAAATACTGTGAATCAAAAAGATTGCAGAGAGCAAGGGAGGAGAAAGATGAATAAAGCTACTGCACTCTGGCTGGTATCATATGTTGAACAATCTCCAATCCAGAAGGCATCTCCACTGACAACAACGGAGATGTGGGAGTAAAGTCAAGCCTTCCTTTAAAAATGCAAGTGAAACAGTCTCCAGTCTGTAAACATATTGATTTTCATAGGACTATATTTATCCAAAGGATTTTGAGCTTCAGCTAGTGTCTCCTTGCTACAGGTAAAATGACAATTGAAATTGACTGTCTCTTGCTTAGGACACCCACTCTAGTTGGAAGGACAAACTGTCAGAGAGGTGGTCTGGCTCATAACACTGGAGCACGCAGGACAGCACAGAATAACCAGTGACAATGGCGGCACTTCATGAAGCAATCCAGGGCTTTGGGGTGATGAGAATGATCATGGGGGTGCTTTTACAGAAGCATATGGCCAAAGCGCTTCCCATGTGGCTTTAGTAGCATCACATGGATATTTACTATTGTTGTCTTCAGTTCTCTTCTGGAAAATGCAAAAAGTTTGACCTGAAAGCAGACATTTTAGAAAAAACAATATACCAAAGCCTTCCCAAGAATTAACCCATTTTTCTTTGAACTGCTTATTAGATAAATTGATATGATAAGTACTGGCAACATTCCCTATTGGCACCGTTCCCTTGTGTGTTTACAATGCTGATGTAATGGCATCCTTCACTTCAGTGTTATTTTTACCGACTATTCCTCTATTTATAACCCAACCTTGTCCCACATCGTCATCAGTGAGCAAGCGGTCATCAGAGGTCCTTCAGAAGCCCTGGGTTTTCAAGAGCTGTGATCAGGTTCCTTTAAGCACGCACGTGGTACAGCACTGAAAACTTAATGCCTCATTTTAAGTGTTTGTGTTTTCTGGATCTGCAGCTGTTTTGTCAAATTTCATAGCTTCGTTCATTAAAGCATGATGGTCATGAGTCTGAGCAGGATTTTTTTGAACCTTGTTAAGTGTCATGATGATAAGCTGCACCAGAGGCCCCTTTTATTTCTTGTTGGGTGTTCCTTTAAGTACGAGTCCCTGCTGCTGGGGGCTCAGTCCCTATCACTGTCTGCTGTAGATATACGTGCTCTGATCTTCTGGTGTGCTGCTGGGGTAGGTGGAAGTCCAGCCTGGTGCAGAAGCTATTTAGTCTTTCATTCTGGTGATGAGAGAAGTTACAGAAACACGTTTTTTTCTTTTGTAGGACAATTATTATATATTTGTTATGAAAAGGTATAAAACATTCAAAATGAAATGTAAATGCAGTGAAGATGTGTGTGTGTATTTCCATGTATTTAATTTTTCACTTACCCTATCTAACCTTAGCCTCACGTCATTCTTTCTGTCTTTGACAATATTGGCACTGGTGTGACCTGGTTGGGCGTCCACTCATACCTCTCCTTTTTAAAATGGTGTCTTCAAAAGCATGGAGTTTCCTTTGATCCTGAGTTTTTGGTCTAGGGAGATACGCCTCAGCACAACATGCAGATTTACCCAGAGGCAATTCTTCCAATTAATACCCTCCTCAAGGCTAAATACCCTGTCAGTGCATTGCTTTGTGGTATCGTGTGGTTTTCTCTTGGCTTCCCACACAGTCTGCTTTGCTTTGATATTTTACACTCAGACAAGGCTATCACATGCATAAGCAGGTGGATATGTGATACACATGCCTTACAAATGGTATGTAACTCCTTTGTGGA
This sequence comes from Calidris pugnax, assembly GCF_001431845.1. NCBI lineage: Eukaryota > Metazoa > Chordata > Aves > Charadriiformes > Scolopacidae > Calidris > Calidris pugnax. Next base: position 25,963,259 of record NW_015094509.1, on the reverse strand, counting down.
GAAAGGCAAAACAAGAAAGGATTAGTGTCATCCCTGTTCAAATGGAAGGGAAAAAAAAACCAAACAAAAAAGAAATAATAATACTAAAAAAAAAATAGCACTTTGTCAAGTGATAACCTTTGAGTTTACCTTCACTGCTCCTACATCACGGCCAGATAGAAGTTAATGTAAAGTTCCTTACCTTGGAGGTATATCAGATGGGTTGCTCAGCAATTGTCCTTCTTTTCTTCCTCACAGTTATTGACATATCTTACATGCATTGCATACATCTTATGTCTCATTCTTGTCATTCCAGAGCCAACAACTGCAATGTTTGTTTTCGAGGAGAGTGAATGAGAAATCAACAATCTTTTAACTTGGGAATGAGTTCTTTTTCAAAAATAGTAGTGCTTGAGAGGATAGACAGAAAAAAAAAAAAAAAAGGCAGTTTAAAATAATGGATGTAATAAGCCAGTCAGTTGGGAAATTAGTAATCAGGACTGAGCATTGAGACTTATCAGAAAGCTACATCCTAATGCTTGTCTGCGGACTTCATGTATCAAACTCCTCTTCATTCCTGCTTCATTGGAGAAAATGATGAAATCTTTGAGTGCTATGGAAATTACTGGGTTAGAAATATGGAGGAATTCTCCACCTTTCAGTCTGAGCTGGATGCCCCCTTAAAAGCCCTGTATGTCTCAGACAGGGGATTATTAATAGCCCTGACATGGATCTTCGTCAGATATTGTACTTGGCTGCTGTCAAACAGCTACCAAAATGATGCTTATCGAAGTGTTAATTATACAAATCTGATCTCTGTCTTCTCAATGAGGCTACAGACCATTTCCAGAGAGTTTGCAGATTGCCTGAAGTAGACTTGCACGGAGAAAAGGAGGAAAGGGTAATAGAAAATTCAAAATCTGTCCAGAAGCTGTAAAAGCCCTTGGCTTGCCTCTGCTCCTATTAGGGAAATGTTAAGGGTTTACACTGACGTATTAAACAGTGCTGGTTTGGCAACTTAATTTTGCTAAAGCTTCCTTGAGTAAGGTATGACCCCCTGAGATCCCTTCCAACCGGAATTATTCCGTGATTCAATGAACATATGAGTTATTATCTGTAAATGCCTGTAATGTTTCAAAATCCTGATCTGACTGTGGTGGCCTATTAGGTGCTTTGATTGTCAGCATTTTCCTTAGAAGAATCTCTTCCATTCATTAATCTTTAAATTATTCAAATTCCCTCAGAAGCTTCCCTTCCGGGACTTGAGTTAAGTCATAAGAGGGGTCAAAAGCAAGAGAATTCTGTATTCTGTTCTCATCTGTCTAGGGTTTTTGTCTTTTTGGCTTTTGCTTTTACAGAAATGAGCTGTGCTGACCCTGGATATCTGCCATTTGGTAAAATGGGAATAAAAAAATCAATTTCCCGTACAAGAGTAGCAAGAGAGTTAATTAGAATTTGCTTTGAGATTCTTGCACATAATATGTTATTTACATTTTGCTTCTTATACTTTCCATAATATTATCATTCTGTCCTCAGGCTTAATTAGACTTTTTACCTCTCTTAATTACTGCTTTGATCTGGCTTTTAGAAAGTCTTTCTGAAGGTGGAGCCCAATGATGTTATTGGAAAGATTCCAGTTGATTTCAGTCGATTTCAAGCTTTGCATGAAATGCAAGATGCTGAATAAAATGTAGTAATCCATTCATGCATTTGTTAAGCAAAATACTTCAAATGTTTATAACGCCTATATATTTGTTGTTTAGGTGATGACCTGAAAAAATCATGTCTGAGGTCCAGGGAACGGTCGAGTTTTCTGTGGAGCTACACAAATTCCATAATGTGGACCTCTTCCAGAGAGGGTGAGTTGATGATTCTATTAATTTGCGTCTGATTACAGAGGAATAGTTTACAGAAAAGGGTAAAACTACCAAACAGGTTTCTTTTCTGCCAAATGCAGTTATATTTCATGCAATCTCCAGGGCAGGGAAGGATGTCACTGGGCTTTCATTGCTGTCAAGGAAGATCAATGTACATCACTTCCACTATAAAGTCAGAGTGACTGACTTGTTTTTGTAATACAGTGTTATAATGATGCAAATTATTTTAAGCATCTGTTTAGATATAAGCACTATAGCTGCTTTAAATGTTTCTGGACGGCTGTTGAGCCTCTATGCTATATGACAGCTGTATTGAACCATAATGAAAACATGTTTATTTTAGGCTCATAAATCTAATGACTCTGTTCTTTTCATGAAATCCCATGAATGGGATTTCCCACCGTTGAATCCCACCATTTTGGAAGGGAACATGAATACTCATGTTTGCCTAAAGCTCTGCTTCTGGTGGCCACATTGTTTTTTTTCATGTCCCTGTAAGTTAAAACATGTACAGCTCTCTTCCCAATGGCTTTTATAACAACCAGGTGGCTGTGAAGTGAAGAAGCCTAACCCAGTGCGAGTCGTTACTCTACATATTGGACCCAAAAAGTGTTTTTCAGTGAGGAAACCACAAGATACTAAAAACCAGAAGACCCAAATGGGTCAAAAGAATGTACTTAATGGACAATAGTGGGTCTAGTGGAATATTATTTTCTTTCATCTGTGAGGATTTATGTGTACAGCACACTATTCTCTTCTACTATAGTAGTATATAGTTCTCTTCTACTATATTCTCTTTCGAGCCTTAGCTTGGTACAGGGGTGGTTCACAGCTGATTTGTCCATCTCAAGCACCATTTCAATCAAAAAGACTATGTAATTCTTTCAGGTATTGGGATGGATTAAGTAAAACCTTTCCCATCTGTACACAGGCCTTTTGGTATTTGTTTTCACTGTGATGAACCAGGTGGCAAATACGCTGTGAACTTGGATGAAGGAAACATTTTGCTTTAACAGCTGACATCTGTCATTCTGTTCTTGTCTCCAAGTGAATATCCACTAACTTTATGTTAGAAAGTACCCCGACTATACCAAGTACTTGTGTTAAATAGGACCAAAAAACCCTCTGTGCTCGAGGTGTTTGGTTTATCTGAATTATAAAAGAAATCTTCCGTGTATTCCGGTCTTTATGACCTTAGAAGACAGTCCTAGCTATGGATTTTTTTTTCTTGGCTTCTGATGATCAGTGTAATGTCTTTGATCTACCTCACGTTTGAAAATCCACACCCATCTGTGAGTTCAATGATTTTTTTGGACTTAGACGGTAGGATGTTCAAAGGCCAGGAATCTTCCCACTTCTCATGTTACTGTGTGACGAGCTGCCTGTTTTTTGTCATATTGGGTGCTTTTGCAATCACTAATTTCTATAAAGTGCTTTCTTTGGCTTTGACAGTCAGAACAGATCTCTAGTGTGGGGGTAAACCTAGCACTAACAGATAATATATTCTGCTGTCACACTAATGAGTTCCTAATTACCCTTGCTTTTTTTCCCACTGGAGCTTACCTGGCTTTACTGATTAATATTCCAAACACATGGTACTATAGGTTATACTGCATTAATTTGTTTACAGTGATTTTTCTTTCTATGCATCCTGCATAGTATTACATTTGCTTTCTTTCCATAGTTTTAACTTTTGCGTTTCCAACAAAAGGCTTTATTGTGTCTCATATTTGCTGATCAGTATCTTCTGTGTCTTCAGCATCCCCTACCACTGTAGCATGACAATGTGAAGAAAAATAGTAAATGAGCTTGCCAAGTTTCATTTTAACTTGGGCATGCTTTTAATCTTTTCCCTTATTGCCATTGTTGATATTCACTATAGACATCTGGGATACCTCGGATTGACATATGGTCTCCCCAGATGACAGGGTGGTTGAAGTAATAATGATGGGAATTTTCTATTTAACTAGTTTTTTTCTTCTCTGAGTGCCTTGTAAATTGAGTCAATATCATTCTGTCCTGATGAAGGCCAGAAAGGTGATGTATGAAATGTTGTCCATCAGGGTAGCAGTGGAGCTGAAATGAATCTTAATTTCCATGGGAACATAATATGCTATGTTTTTTTAACAACAAAAGCAAGAAAAACAATGAGGACTATTAATAATAATTTATGTGGCTTACTTTTCTTCTTGATACTTTGGCACAAAAATGAAACAAAAAAAAACATAATCAAAACCCTGATTATGTATCTCCACAAATAGAGTTCTGCTACTATATGTCTATTTGTCATAAGGTTGAAATTCCTGGGTTGGACCTGTGTAATTGTCCAGAAATAAGGCAGAAATAAGGACAGTATTTTCCAAAACACTTGGGCTTGGCTAACTGTCCTCCTAAAGACAGTACCTTTAGGGAGAGCATGGCTGGGCCAACAGTGAGGCCTTTGGAGAAGAGCACTCCATGGAAAAAAAAGGAAATGAATAAATCAACAAGGTATAGCAAGAGAATCCTGGGAGAATCAGCCCCTCTGGAGCCATTAGGTGACGGTTAATTACCAAACTTGATTAAAGACATGATCTGCTGGCCATAAGCCACAGATTCAAAGTGCTTTAAAATATCAGGCCTTCAGTAATGGTCCTGTTCTATTTCTGGTTGCACTGGAAGCTATTTTGAATTTTGTATGCACACACAGCCCAGTTGCCACCTCCCTCTCCCCAGAAGAAATGGAAACTCCTTAATCTATCTGAAGTACACCTTGTGATATTGGAATCATGTTTCTTAACTCGTATGAATGGTCAATACTGAAAAGAGATTCTGATATAAAAGTAATCAGTTTGGAGGGTATTTTTTTTAAAATATTTGTTACAGTTGTATGTTTCTGATATATATAGCAGGAACATTCATCAGTAAATTACGTGTTGCAGTAAATTATGATGTGCATCAGTAAATTATTGTGGTCTACTAGTGTTAGATTTATCTTCTTCTGAAGCACAAACATAACAGTGTCAGTATTTATAGACATCAAAGGTTAAAATTTATAGGTGCTGCTATAGGGGAAGAAAGAGCCTTTTATTTGGTCAAACCAAAGGATTTGCAATGCTGTTTGATGCCAGAGTTCTAAAGGTTGAGTAATAGGTAATGCAGTTTCTGGACGAAAAAAATTTTTTAAGTTTTCCGTCCTTAATTCTCTCCATCATGTGCTGCTTAATAACTGGTGACAGATATTTTCTATAGTGAAATTAGCTAACCGATTCTGATTCTCCTTAATAGAGTAGGAAATAAAATTATCCCTGACTGCCAGAGATCAATTAATTGATTTGTCTGGTTCTGTCAGAAGCAATCCTTCTGCACCTTCTTTTCATAAAGCTTTTCAAAATCTATTTGGCAGAGAAAAGAAACAAGCCCACAACTACTTCATTGAGAGGGTAAATAACTTTTGGAGTCTGTGAAGGAAGAGAGGGCACAAAGAAGGTGAAACAGTGACTTAACAGTGCTGGGATTCTGGCAATGATGTATTATAAAGTAAGGATCAAGGTAAATCATTAATTACCAATCACAGGAGTGAATCAACTGCTTATCAGTCTTTTCACTCCTCAAATTCCAGGCTGCAATTTTTAAGTGTCTAACTAGTGTTTTTTGCATGTAAGAGGTGGTGGTGTTTAGAAATGAGTCGAAAAATGAAGTCCAGCTTCTAAAATGAATGTAACATTGCTCTGGGGAAAAGATCAGTGGTCTCAGAGTTTACAAAACCCCTACAAGTATCAGACCAAGTACCAGTAGCATTCAGAGCTGCTGAAAACATGACATTCTGCCTTAACAGAAAAAGCCTTTATGTGGCAAAACATCGCCGTTTCCTACCAGATGGACAACAGTGTTCCAGTGTACTTAGTCATTAAATCATCCTCTTCAGAGACAAAATGCAGCAGCTCCTTCACTCAGCAGACGGCAATCAACCAATGCCATTCTTTTCAGGATGGATACATGGAAAATACACATGGTATTCTGAGGTACACTGTCAGGATATGAAAAAAAAAAAAAGAAAACCCCAAACTTGGCTAACTGTTGTATTCGATTGCCCAAAAAATAACCCTTGTCCCTTAACATCTGAACACTATCTCCTCTAAGGAGAGCAAATATCACCCTAATCCAAGTGGCATTTACATTGCTGCTTTGATGACTTTCTGAGTGAATTATGTCAGAAAGCAGCTTCGGTTTCACCTAACAAGATTTACATTTATACACTTCAAATGTTGACTGCAGTTCCTAATTCATAGAGTTACAGATGGACCCGTGTCTCCCGCTGGGAATCATTCAGCTCTGTGTGTGTGTGTGTGTGTGTAGGAGAAGGGAGTCTTAAGCCCTCAGGCATGTGAAAGGATATATATGTATGTGCTGCAACATTTTATTACTTAAGAACAAGTGAAGTGACATATTTTTAATGCACTGAACTTAACTAGAACAAGCCAGAAACATGACACCAGCACAGACTGTGTCAGTGCAATTATTCTAAACAAGAGAGGGTGCCAGAAATTACTGAATGAGCAGCTCTGGTAATAAAATAACTATGAGATGCTTCAAAAAACCCACTGTTCCTTGTGTGCAATTTTCACGGAATAGGAAGTTATTCTCCAAGTTTTCATATGAAGACGATTGTGGTGCTTTGCAGTTCTTTTGGCACTTTTCCTCCCTAAAGCACTTTGCAAACAGCAACTAATTGAGTCAGATGAAGTTATCTGTGTTCAGAACGTGTTATCACGTTGTTACACACTGTGCATATCCCTAGAGGAAGCATGGCATAATCACCAGCAGCAAATCTTGTCTTTAAATATAGGACAAGCTGTCGAGAGAACAGCTAGACCTGGTCCCTTCCTACAGTTCCTGGTTGCAAGATTTAAAAAAAAATAATAAATCCTATGAGGATAGTCAAGCTCTGGGATTTGCCGCTCAGAGAGGCTGGGGAATCTCCATCCTTGGAAATTTTCAAGACCTGACTGGACACGGCCCTGAGCGATTTGGTCCAAATTTAATTATTGGTCCTGCTTTGAGTGGGCATTGGGCTGGAGACCACCCAAGTTCCCTTCCAGCCGGAATGATTCCCTGAAGTGTGACCATAGTTCTTCCTCAGCACTGAAACAACCCTGTGCTGCTTTCTTCTGCATTGTTTCGTTTCGGCCCATGCGGCAGACACTATGTTTTAGTGATTTATCGTCAGCACCATGGTCTCCAGTAATTCACCTAGCTGTTTAGCTTACAGCACAAAATAGGTTTATTTGATTAGCATTAAAAAGTGATTTTAGCTGGGAAATGCGGTTTAAAAGTAAAGTTCTGCTTCTTATCATTGCACATGTAATGCCTCACATCTTAAGTCTTGATGATTCCATGATTCTATTCTATGAATCGATGTTATTATTTCCAGTTCCTCAACAAACGTTTCACATCCTGAAGGAGCCCAATTATTAATGCTGCACTTAATGCCACCTGACTCTAAGAATTTATGGGCTTTCTGTCATCAATTGTTCATGATATCATTAAGCACAAATACTCAGAGGGTAAAACAATTAGACCTGAGTGCATCAATGAAGATCACAGCTGTCTCTAGAAGACCCACAAATGAAAAGCAACCACTTATTGTATAAAGTCTATTGATTCAAGTAGAAGTTAATCTCAAAGACATGGTTTTAGCCCATTAAATGAAAACCTTTGCTTTGCTCAAGTTAAAACTTAATTAAGTTTCTTAGGGGTGATCAAAGCCACTTCGTGATACTCTAGAGGATAATGCTTTAAATTTAAGGTCTCTGCTTGCAGAAATATTTTTATTTTATGAATTGGATTCATAAAAATGTGCAAAGCACACCAAGAGCTTTGAAGAAAATCTTATGATGGTCAATTTTTAATGTTATAGATGATAGAATGAGCTGTCTTCCAGCTTGATGACTGATGAGCATTAAAGGCTGGCTAAATCCCAAAAGTTTCATTTTAGTTTTTTCTTCTCTTTTTAATTATATTTTTTCATCCAAGGTTTTAATCTAACATCACACTTTGCATTTTATTTCTTAAGAGAGCAGATCCCACCTATTCCTCTTGGCTAGCACTGTCTGTATATTTTAAAATTCATCTTCAGGAGCAAGTAGAATGCCTTCTGTATCTGTATCCTTACCTCTTGACTTCTGAATTTTCCTGGTGTGTACAAAGCTTTCCAGCTGGGTAGCCAGAGTATCTATACCAAACTGTGCTCTGCATAAGTATCACCAAGTTTTATCTTTGGACCAGAAATCACTTTACAGCCTTTATGTATCCTTCCAAATGTCCTCTTTAAGTCCTAGTTGTTTATATTCTATAAATGGGAAAAAGCCAAGACAATTATAAGAAGGATCCAAAAGCAAGCTAGGCAGTGAATGCATTGATTCACTAGATTATACTTAATTTTTTCCCCCTGATATCTATGACTAAATAGAGGCAAATTTGCTGAATGTTGTGCAATGTGCACCTTTAAGTAATTCGTTTTGATGACTAGTTAATGTTCTAGTGTTCAGGACCAAGAAAAATCAGCTGGCATCCCGTGTGCGAAAGGTGACTGAAGTAAATTGAGCACAATCTTTCCTGACATATGACTCAGCCAGTTTTTGTTGTGCTACACGGGCACCAAATGGGAGCAGAACAGGCAGTGAATCTGGCCCATATGGGTTGAGAAGTGATAAGACGACATTTGGAGTTCTCATAAGCTCTCAAATTAATATAACATTTCGGTGCTCTCCAACATGTGTTTGTTTTAAATAACCATCTTGTCCAGATATTGCACATATCAGACTCTCTGATATTGCACATGCCTGGTTTCAACTCTGTATTAATGACTGCTGGGAACTCTACATGAAAAGATTCACATTGCTATGCAAACTAGGGTTGGAGAAAAAAAAACACACCAGTAATTTCCTCATTATTGTGTCCCTAACTTAGTGCCGCATGCCCATCATTTTCAGAGAGGAAGCACTGCCGAGTGGCTGGGTTCAGCTCTATTTCGCTGCCCTATGAAAGGAAATCTATTTCCCTTCCCTTTGAAGAAATCCTCTCTTGGCAATACTGTCCACACACTTCTGCACAGCTTTGTAAGGTGTATTTCAATGTAAGTGTTCCAAATCCAGATGATCTATGACTGTTATTATTTGTTGGAGTGAGTAATGAGTTTGCGAAAATTCTTGAGACAGGCTTGAACAGCCTTTTAGCTCATCAGCTATTATCTAAAAACAGGGGAGTACTAATAATATCTCAGAAGATTGTTCTTAACAGGGTACAACCACAAATTCTCAGATGCTGAAATAGTAGAAAACACCATCGAGGATGGGAAAAATTTGTTCCAGAGTGCCTCTGACTTTTCTGTTCAAGATATTTTTGTATTCAGCTTAAAACATCCCAAAGTCTATTTTTCAGAATGGAAAATGGCACACAATCTCCGGACTAGATCCTTTTAACATTGCTTATGTTGGGAACTCAAAACCATTACTCTTCTTTGACACTCCATCCTTTTGAGTTGCCTTGAGATAATAACTGTCTGTGTAACTGGAAAATTTAATTCTCTGGATGCAATCAAACGATATGGTGTGTACACTGCAGACAAGGTGCACTTGAGATGTAATGGGAAAAACAATTGGCCTTTGTCCTTGCATTAATGGAGTTCAGCATATTGTGTGCCTGGATAGGAAGATCTTTTTTAGCACTTTAATTACTTAATGTGCTTGCTGCAGCATAAGTACATTAACAAATGCAGATCAATTTCTCCCATCAATCCTTGTCCACTTTGTTACTTCAGAACATTCATTCATTTGTGGGGATAACATCTGCCAAGAAAAGGTATTACAAATAAAATGCAGCTGAAAAATGAACTGTTCTTTAGTAATCTCTTGTTCCCATTTGGCAATGCATGAGAAATCTTTATAATGATGTCTGCAACAAAAGAGAACTCAGTTTATAATGTGACTGTTTGGAGCGGTGTCTGCAACCAGCCAACACCAAACATGCTGAGGAAGCTGTGGATTTTTAATTTATTTTGTGATTTTTTTTCTGAACCAGTTTAACATGTTCTCTTTGGCATAGAGGTTGCCAGGACTCACATGTCCTCTTCAAAAAATAAATTTTGTGAAGTAGCGGAGAGAATTACATTGCACAATAATGAAATACCAAGTTTAGAGAATGAGGCACCACCTGAAACTCTTTTTAGACTTGGCTGTGACAGAAGTTAGAGGAGTCCTGGCTCCCTTTGGAGGATGTCACATGTTTGATAAAAGATCTCACATATCTGTGATTAGTATCTTAAATACTGGTGTGAAAATCTAGATCTACAGAGAGGCTTAAATCTGGTGGTGTTTAGTGTTATCAGACCAGACGTTGAGGTGCTTTTGCTTTCCAGCAATTCCCAAGTCCAGTTTATCTGATACACAGTGAATGGATGTAACAAGTTAGGTGAGCCATTGTATTCTGAAATGGGATAAAGGCTTAGAGAAATCAGAATATGCAGCTCCATCACAGCGAATTCGGAAGGGAGAGCCATCTTACAGAGAGACTTGGACATGCTGGAACAGCAGGCAAGCAAAAACTTAATTAGCAAAAAGCAAAAACTTTTCTCTCTGGAGAAGAGCAGGCTCGGGGAAACTCATCATCACAGTATACCAGTACTTAAAGGGTGGCTTCAAAGAGGACTGAGGCACTCTCTTCACGAAGAGCCACATGGAGAAGACAAAGGGCGGTGGGTACAATTTACACCAGAAGAGGTTTCATCCCTGTATAAGAAGGGAAGTTTTTACAATGAGAATAATCATTCACTGGAACAACCTCCACAGGGACATAGTAGAGTCCCCATTGCTGGAGGTTTTCAAGATCTTATTGGACAGACTGCTAGTTAATTTCATCTTGGCTCTCCTTCCCATGAAAGGCTGAACTGGATGATCCTTTGAGGTGCCTTCCATCCCAGACTAGGGTATGATTCTGTGACTCGTATGAAGAGTATTTGATTTGTGGATCCTGGTAGAAGGTAAGTGTGGGTTTCATTTCTAGCTCTTTTGGAAATAAGTCCTCTTCACACCAAGAGCATATTTGCAAACAACTTGCATACTTAACTACTGTAAGGCTAAGTGGCTACAAACTCTTGGCATTTCCAGGATTTGGTGGCGGCTGAGTTGGACACAGCATTTGTCTCTACTGCTGTGTTGTTCAATACTGCTCTGACTCTATTTTGTCTTCTGTGAAAAACCTCTTCTGGGAGAAAACCTCAGAAACACAAGTTTTGTCAATTCTTACATAATTAATTTAATATTTATAGGATTAGCAGAGGGAACAGATTCATGACATAGTTGGGAATGAAAACTCCTGTCACCTCTCTATACAGATTTTCCGTAACAGAAAGAGGCCTTATGTTGACAAGAACATTGTGAAAAGAGGTTCTGATCCGTCCCCCAAAAAAGGGTTTTTTCATCTCTATAGCTGTCAGGCTCGTGCCAGCACCGAGTTTACTTTTAGAAGAGAGTATTCATCCTACTTGGAAGAGGGGGAAAAGCCCCTTCAGTGCTGCCAACAGTTCAGTGAGAAAAACAGGTAAATTTGGCTAAGATCCCACATTTAGCAATTAGTTTTATTTGTGTGGAGTGGGTGGAAATAGAAATGACCCATTGCCTGAGAAAAAAAGTAGGAAACAAAATACGACGGAGAAAGTAAAAATGAGGAAAGTGAGGAGAAAGGGAAGAGGTGGAAGGTGATCTCCTTGGGGTCCACTGATTTGGTCATCCCCAGCCCGGGTGTGGGAGAAATGCACCTTGGGCTGAAAGTCTGGAGTCTCTTCACCTACTCTTTCAAATGGTGGATTTCTTCATTAGCTCTTGAAACAGTGTTTGTGGGAAATGGAAAGCTGAAGAGTCACTGTTATCCACTGTATCAGGTGCCTGTTGGCAGTGGGGCCTGTGTGTGGGGCTGCCCCGTGGCAGACACAGCCGGTGCCAGGCGGCTCCAAGGGCCCCATGGCAGGACACAGCTGAGCCCCTCAGCCAAGCTGGGGGCACCGGGAACGGGGACAAGAGGTTTGGGAAAGGGCGGAAGGCGGCCCAGGCAGAGGAGGAGGAAGGCAAGGAGGGAGCAGCAGCAGAGGGAGGAGGAGGGCAGGAGGTGCTGCAGGCCCGGAGCAGGGATCCCCTGCAGCCCTGGAGAGACCCCGCTGGAGCAGAGACCCAGCCTGCAGCCCGGGGAGGGGGGATATTTCCTGCAGGAGCTGCGGCCATGGAGAGCCCAGGCAGGAGCAGGGTGTCCCTGAAGGACTGCAGCCCGGGGCAGGGCCCGCGCTGGAGCAGGGAGAGGGCTGAGGAGGGAGCAGCGGCCCAGAGGGGCTGCCATGGAGGGACCCCAACACCCAGCCCTTGTGCCACGTGGCAGAAGCAAGGAAGTAGAGGAGCTGGGAATGAAGGAGAAGGGCTGAGATTGGGGAAAAAGGCAGGGGGAGGAGTCAGGACTGAAAGAGTGTAGCTGGCTGAGCCTTGTTTTTGTTTCTCAGCATCCCACTCTACTTTTAAATCAGTTATTTTTCCCCAAATCAAGTCTGTTCTGCCTGCGATGGTAAATGGTAAGTAATCTCCCTGTCTTTATCTTGATCCAAATGCTTTTTTGTCTTCTCTTCTCCCCCTGTCCTGGTGAGGTGGGGAGTGAGGAGCAGAGCTGGACCCCCAACACTCAGGTCCACCTTCAGGTGTGCACGCTCTGAGTGAAGCTGAGTGATGCTGGAAGTCCTGTGGTTTTTCCTGCATCCCTTACTGCAAGTTCTGCTGTCATATCTCCCCATGTTTACTGATGAAATGATCTTTATATTGCTCTATTTGGTCTAATAAGGCTGCAGTCTCTCTCTTTTGTCACAAGGGCTTCCTGTTCTGCCTCTAACTGTTCCTTTAGCACTTGATCAGAACTGCCTTCTTTAGGTATGCCGTGCCCTGCATCATCCAATTTAAACTGTAGAGCGGACATCTGAATCAGGTTATTGTATTGCTGCTGTTGTAATCTTTCTTCATTTTGTTTTAATTGTTTCCTCTTAATTTTTTGTAGTTGTTGTTCTAACTAGCTTACAGTCTTTGAGACTTCAGTACCTCTGTTCTCCAGTGCTTGCATCTGTGCCACCAGTTTCTCTATTTCTTTATCACAAGCTATAAATTCTTGATTGTTTTCCTCCTTTTCTAATAAAAACTCATTGTGTTCATCCATCTTCTATTTTATTTCTGCTTGCAAAACTTCTACCTTGTATTCTCTAAGCATTCTAGAAATCCTTTTGATGCTGCTGTAAGTTTTAACTGTTGTTCAGTTCCTCAATTTCTTGCATCTCATTAATTTTTCTTTCCTGTATCTTACTGATCTATCAATTGTCACTAGTTTTCAAAGCAAGTCTTAAGCTGAGACCATGCAGCTTGCCCTAACCGCATGACTTTATTCTATCATAGGAAGCGTTCAACTTGTATGAGACTTCCAGATGTTTGAACTGACCAATTTAGTGACAGCAGATTTTAGGGGTCTGCTGGATGGACTAAGTATCATAACTTGTCCTGGGATCATGATTCACTGTGTGTCAGATCACACTGTATCTCTACTTTACTCATGTCCCCAAACTGCCTTCTTTTGGAACATAGTTCAGGGTCAATGGCTAGAAGATACTTGGGTTTTGTATTCATTTGGGATTAGGCAATTGCCAGGCTGTGAAAGATGTGAAAGGCTTTCCTTGGTCTGCTGGATTGGATATACCAAGCAGTTTGGTACAGCTTGAAACAATCTCTGTTTCAAGGTCACTTTGGCTTTGGTTTCAGTTTGAAACAGTCTCTGTTTCAAGTTCATTTTGGCTTTCAGTCTTCTGGAAGGTTCTGAGAATCAGAATGTGAAAAGATTTGTATGCTTGTAAAGCAGTGGTCTCTGAGAAGCCACTTCCTGGCTATCATTTTCTGTTGTCTCCCGTTTCCAGCAGTGAGACCCAAAACCTAACAAAATTTAGTATAATTACTTCTCCAAACCTGTTTATGCATTGCAGACTATACACGTTACAAAAACACTTTAGAACTCTCATGAGACACCATATTAATCTTATTCTAGTAAAAAAGATGTCATGTACAAGTTTGAATTAAGAAAGAAAAAGAATGACTTTCAGAAATATAGATCCTTTCATATCTATTAAATGAGTGCTACAGAGTGCCTCTTGTTTGCACTCAGAACAGTTAAGGGTGACTTAATTCTCTGAGATTATCACAGTGTAAGATTTTTCAGGTCCTACAGTCAGAAGAGGACAAAATCTCTCGATCTCTAGCTGCTCGTGTAATGCAAGAGCAGATTGAGAAAGGTTACTACTTGACGGTAAGACTAAATTAAGCTATGTTTCCAAGGTTTCTCATTGCCTTTGAGACAAGGATATAAGTGCTCATATCCTTATTGGGGTCTTAATTTTTCTGCCCTTTTCTTCCCCTGTCTCTCTTTTCCGACAATGAAGCATGTTTCTCTCATTTTACTTTGCTGTTCACCATTCTACCACTTACTCCTCTTCACCCCTACGTTGCTGTGCCCTCTGAAAGGAACGTAAAGGGCAAATTGCTTTAAGAGTATGGATATGGGACCAAATTAAAGGCACTGTTGCTACCTTGGTGAGCATAAAAGGGCAAGCGCCCCTGAGGTGAGCATAAAAGGAGATGTAGAGTGCTGGTTGGTGTAATTGTCAGAGAGCTGCAGGGATGCAAGGGCTGGAGCTTTTATGGCCTGTAGGGTTGCAAGTTTCTGCAGAGAAGAGATGATCTGATGAAAAGCTATGAGAAACTAGAAATATAAAAATGATCAAGGTTGTGGCTTACCTGGGTCTAAATGGAAGCCTTGCCTCAAAGCATCGAGTATAGCCCTGATTCACTACTGCACTGGAGTATGGGAGGTCTCCTGTTAACACTAGTTCTTGTTTGCTAAAAGATGTCTGTATCTTCTCTACGTTGTACCCAGCGCACTCAGCTCTTGAAGGCTTCCAGCCCTAAATCCTGGAATTAAAACTTATTTATTTGTGTTTGATCCTGGGAAATGCTGAGCACCTTCAGAAGATGCCGAGAACCTTTGCAAATTGTTTGATTGGGTGAGGATGAAATATACCAAATGAAATATACCAAATATCTCATATTTGCAGAACTGGACAGCGTTTATTGTTAAAATAAGATTTTCTGTCAGAATAAAAAAATCAGAAAAGAGGGCTGCCATAAATTTAGAATTGAACAATTTCCTCTTACTGGGTGCACAACTCCCTTTGTCATGCTTCCTTGTGTCTGCATGCTACAGCTTCCTTGTAGATGAGAGGTTTGAACTTGTCTGGCTCCTACGACAGTGTTACTGAGCCAGTCTTTTTGATTCCATGCATCAGGAATGATCAGAGAGGAGCAGTCTCATCTGTCGGGGTTCCTGGTGGGAGTGATCTGTTTTGGTAGTACGATGCATCAGTATTATCCTACAAATTGCTTCTCTCAAACTAGTCCTCTCTTCTTAACCTGGGCTTTTCAAAGCCATCACCAGTCAATGTCAGGGGAAGACGAGCAGGCGACAACTTGTAGGAGTAGATGAGAGCTGAGATGGTCTGGCATTGATCTGAGAGGAAGAAGCCAAGGGAAGGATGAAGTCCAAAGTGTCAGAAACAACCTGCTTCCTTGAGATGTCTGATCTTTTTGATGTAAATCCTTTGGGATTAGGTAATGCTCTGGGGTATGGTTGGAATACTAAAGATACCATGATGAGTTATCTGAAGCTGAAACATTTTGTTCTCCTAAAATTAAATATTTCTTCTGTTTATTTGAGTGCAATGTAATAATTGACAGAAAAAACCAAACCCAACCCTCTGCACCTTGCCTGATCATTCAGTGACCACTTAACATCTGAGAGTGATCTTGGTGGTCCTGAGAGGAGTTCTGACCACCACAATGCCAAGAGACTGAATAAATAGCTCTGCCTCTTGAAGGGGGAGACAAAGGGGGGGCAGTGTCACCTGACACATCCATTAATGGAATCAGGCTGCTGAGGGAGGCTTTAATGTCAGTGTGCTAGGTGCGTCAGTACAGGTCATCAGGGATTAATATGTGTCCAGGCCCAGGAAAACAAAGTTAATATTCAAATTTGTTATTTAATTTTAAAGATGAGCGATTCAGAAATGGTCAATGAAGGCAGTGATGGCAAATTCATTGCCACCAGGGTGACCTATGCAGTCTGTCTCGCAAGAGAGAAGAGACTTGGAGTGGTATGCACTGCCTGCATAAATAGCATTGGTCCTGCAAATAAGAAGGGTACATGTCCTATAAATCATTTGGAAATTTACTGAGATTCCCCTAAAAGCAAATTGGCTTTTCATTCCTGCTTCTGTTCGGAGGTTGTTTCACAGTCTTACTCCTTTGCCAGCTACAACTTCTTATGTCTAAATTGCATTTGTTCACGGGCAGTTTCTATGTCGTCGTTCTTGTGCCAGTGTTGTACTTTCTTGTACCTCACTCTTCTTCTTCCTTCCTGATGTTTTTCCACCCAGTGTATTTATAGATGGAGAGGGGATCTGATTGCTCTGCGTTTTGCTGAGTTAAGTGTGCCAAGTTCCTTTAGTTCTTTTCTTAAAATCAGCTTGCTGTTTCCTGATCTTTCCTTCACAGTGCCTGTTCCACATTAACTCGCAATTTTCTGTGGTCTCCCTATTTCACTGATGTCTAAATAAGCTTTTCTGCACTGCTCGTCTTAAAAAAAAACACCACAAAAACCCGCAAACAAACCACAAAATGGCTGTTTACTCAGAGAGGTACTACCTAGCCTAATTTTAAGGAGCTAGACTTAGCCTAATTGTAGTAAAACAGGAATTGTATTGCAATTTCTCATTTATTTCCTAATTATTATATCCTTCAAACTCTACCATAAAGTCTTATGTATCTCTGGGGCCACATTCATCAGGGACCCACAGTGATTTCCATTTCAGCCCCTTGGCAAAATGACTATTTAGCTTCTGCTCATCAGCTGCCCCTTTGTACCTTTATCCATTTCTTGGATTTGTTGTAAACCTGTAATACTAAGTGTCCAGTTCACATGCTGCTTCTGCCAAGGTTCTCCAGCTTCATCCTCACTAAGCATGCCAACCTCTTTTATTTTAGCACATTGGCTGTGGCCTTTTTCAAAGCTTTGAAAAAGCTTTGAACCTTCCCTTTAGCCTTTGCCTGTGCTCTTCATGAAAAAGGTAAACAGGAGGACAAAAACTCTTGTTATTTTTAGAGGTAATTTCTCATTTACTGTTATTGTCAACCTCATATCACTATCAGGCAGTCCTTTTCTGCACCTATGTGGTGGAGGACCTCCTGTAATTTTTTTGGTGGTTTTTTGCAATGTTTACCTTGGCCTGATTTTCCAGGTTTAGGTGTAATTTTTGAATTCCAGGTCCTGTTCCTACTCTTTGTAATTTTTCTGTTCACACCTCGTATAATTTTGGAGAAATTCACTCAGCTGGACAGAGATAAAGCCCTTGTCTGTAGAATTTCTCCACAAGCCTGAAATGCCCAGCAGCTTCTTACGCAAAGAGGGAGAAGTCATGTCTGTGTAATTGCCTCCACGTGGATAGCAGCCCACCCTCAAGGCTCTGCTGCTGCTGTGTCCACGCAGCAGATGTCCCACTCAGGTGAGAATAGGTCAGGCAGACTCTAAGAGAGCTCAGGCCATTAAACTAATCCCTGTTTTGATTGGGTAGATTAGAAGATGCTAGTGAGGAGGACCAGCCTACAAGGCAACTTCCTGATGGGAGTATTTAGAGCCAGCTGGAGATGGTTTGCTTCATTCTGAGGAAAACCAGAAGCTCTGTATGGTCACACTGAGCTATAGTCTGTCCGTTGTGCTTCTCAGCACAATTTATGCCATTTCTAGTTCAGACAGTACCTTGCTATAATCAAATGGGTGGTTTTAGGATGGCAAAACCATTCTCCATGTACCATCCTGTTAGCAGGGACTGAGCACAGTATCCGGTCACATGACAGTATGGATTTTTGTAAGGTACTGACAAAAAAAGTGTGTTATTTGTTATTTGCGTGCACATTAACATGGTTCTGGTTTACATCTTGGTCTCACTATTACTTGTACTGGTACAGCCAGGAGGTGTGTGGGGCAGGGGAGCGGGGAAACAGGAATATTTATCTATGTTTATTGCTGAGGGAAACTTATGGGACTGTGTCTTGCAGTGACCTGTATTTTAATCAGGAAAACCCTCCTCATGATGCACTATTATGAAATAAGATCAAGCTTCACAGTGTGGGAGCAGGAACCTTTATTTTTATGCTTTTGTTTAGACATAAAGTCACTGTTTGGCAATTCCTCCCTGCCTGCAAAGACTCAGAGGAAGCTCTGAGGAGGAATGGATAATATTTTCCAGTCTTAAGATTTATATATTGGTATGTGGCTTAAAAATAGGAAAATGAACCCAGATAATGGGTTTTATTCAGTTTCCCGTATGGAGGTTGTTTATTGTAACTGGACTACAAGAAGTCTGATGGAAGTCAGCTGAGGAACTCTTTGGCTTTCTCTGGCCACCCAAGGTGAAGCTGATCTTTGCTTATATTCTGCTTGTGATATTTACAACCTCCTTTGGAGCTGCTGTTAACGTTTTGCATGAAACTTGCATTCAAAAATGACTTGTTATCAAAGATTTTCAGGGAAACTGTTGCATTTTAAAAGCAATAAACAGATGAATTTTGAGCATTTCTGTTGAACTTTGAATTTAATCTTTGAGTTTGAGCCTTTAGCACTTTCACTGCCCTGTGTGTTAATTTCCATGAATGTCACTGAGGCATTGAGAGACTTCAGTCTGAGGTCCTCTATATCACTGTCCTCTGCCATTAGTCTAAATGACAAACAGTGTCACTATCTTGAGGTGCAAGGCATTGCAGTGCACACATGAGCAATTGCACAGATCTTGAAACAACAGGATATTCAGAAGCCTCTTCTGTCTCCTGGGCACAGCACAGTTTGCTAAAGTCTTTCTTTAGGATTAATTTATCTAATTCCATGATGGTTTATACCAGAATTGCTTTATGACATTGTATTATCGAGGCCAGAAACTGGTGCCTTTGAATAGTCTCCTCAGCTTCACGTGACTTGATCTGAAGCACCAGCCAAGCCACAGGAAATAAATGTCCTAATGAAAGTATTTAGGGCTGCTTGAGATGCTTCTGAGCATGAGACACATGATGAGGGAAGACAGGTATTATCACAGTGTGGCAGTAGGTAACGAGTTGGGTGTTTCCTGAAGGAACTGCAGCCTCTGGA
Organism: Calidris pugnax; assembly: GCF_001431845.1. Taxonomy (NCBI): domain Eukaryota; kingdom Metazoa; phylum Chordata; class Aves; order Charadriiformes; family Scolopacidae; genus Calidris; species Calidris pugnax. Next base: position 25,944,105 of record NW_015094509.1, on the reverse strand, counting down.
AGGGTCCACTTTGGAGTAGCAAATGTGTGAGGAGGATGGAGCAGCAGAGAGGGGCTGTTGTGGACTGATTAACTCCCTTCCCCACCCCTGTGAGCTGCTTGGGAGGAGAAGAGTTAGAAAGAGTGAAGCTGGGCCTGGGAAGATGGGGTAGTGTGTTGAGAAGTGATGTTTTAATGTTTAGTTTTGTTTCTTACTACCCAATTGTGAATAAATTAAATCAGTTTTCCCCAAATTGAGTCTGTTTTGCCTGTGACAGTAACTGATAAGTGATCTCCTTGCCTCTATCTCATCCTATTTTTCATCCTATTTTCTCCTTCTGTCCTGTTGATGAGGGGGAGTGAGAGAGTGTCTGGGTGGGAATTTGATCCTTAGCCAAGGACAACCCACCACAAAATTAAGCAGCAAAAATCTAAGAGAGATAGTGAGACATTTATAGGATGTTATTCATAGGAATAAATCTAGTGGAATGGACATGTAGTAGAACATTAATATCTGCAAAGAGAGGAGTCTCTCAATACACTGTTGTGGCAGTCCCCCTTTAATTCCACATTGCTGTTATTTGGAAATGATTAGACTGTATGGGTAGTCCAAATAGGGTATTTTTGTTGGTTAAAAAAAAATCGTATTGCATATAGTTGTAATGAAAACACAAAGGGTCTTAAGACATAGTTCTTGCACTTGCTCTGGAAGAAATCAGGAGCCTAGCAGGACAGCATCAATTTGTTAAAACTCTGACCATAGTGCAAGGACAGCATAAGGGAGAGAAAGCTCAGGCAGTTTAGATTTGGTTGCTGTTACTTTTAACTAGATGCTTGTGTGTCTTTAGAATCTGAGCTTCTTGTATTTTCTTTTCTGAAAACTGAAATGTAAATTGAGAGATTTCATGCCCAAGATCTTGCCTAAAACAGATGCCTTAAAATGTCAAAGGTTGTGCTGGAATTATATCCAGGTTGGCAAGGATCTGCCAGTTGGAGTAGGCAGAACTTGAACTTTGAGCTGTGACACAATTGCCTCTGAGGTGGGTGGGTTTTTTTCCTCCCTTGGGTGGATACTGTCAGAGCCCCATCGATTTGTAGGGGTGAAGCTCCTTTAATAGTTGGCACACCAGCTCTTCCTTCACTGGAGGTGGGGGCTGTGTTTGCATCAACCTGGATTTTTGTTCCCAGCTTGGGAACAACCTGGATAATTTTTGGGTGTGTGTTAATCTTTATTTTTGTCTTTAGAGCCTCAGACAAAAATCAGGCTGAAAATAACTGCAAGCACTTATGAGATATGAGGAATTTATAAACAAATAGACTAAACAAAGAGTAGGAGGGAAAATGCAGAGAAAAGGGGATTGACACCAACACAGTGTTCCAGCGGATCAGTGGGGGATCTGTGGACAGGTGAAGGTATCCTGAGCTACCATGCAGTGGATCAGATACTGCCTCTTACTCCTCCTTCAGGAAACTGATGATGAGGGAAGACTGTGATGAGTTTTTTTTCTCTCTTTAGACTGCGCTCATATCTCTGGAAAGTAACCTGCACCATGTGTAACTTAAGCCAGTGAAATCGTTGATGTTTTATTTTTCTGTCTTCCTTTATTTAACGTAGTGGTGACCTATGGGATAGAAAATAACTAGAATGCAGCTGGTGTAGATGTGATTAATGCTAACACTTTGATGATATGGTAGCCTCAATATGGAACAGCAGAATGATAATCACTATGTATAAATTGGATTTCCTAGATATGAGATTAACACATTTATTTTTCTTTCCACAGAAGTTTCCTCTTTCTTTATTTTGTATTAAATTTTTGTCACACCTTGTTTGATCTCACTGCCTTTTACTGTAGATATTTCTCGATGTCTCTCTTCCCTACAAGAAGCCAAGAGCTTTTCACAATCTTTCCTCGTTAGTCACACATCAGGCCAGTGTGTCTACTCCAACTACTGTAAAATGAGAGGGGCCTAATTAAAATCAGTATAAACCCAATTTAATTAAAACTGCAAAGCAGAAGAAAAGGCTCAGTATTTGAGCATTGCTGTTCTCTTGAGCCTTTCTATTTGAGTGTGGATGGCCGGGATGTATTCGCACAGATTTTTAGGTTGAATCAAGTGGTCACCTGTATAACAGCACGTCATTTTTAATTCTTTCTCCCCAGGTATTACCAGATAAGAGCTGGACTGAAGATCCCATCTAGGATTCCCCACAGGGTGTTTGCTACGATTGCAGGACAGACAGGTAAGCAGGGGGGTGTGAGGTGGTGTGGGATGGAGGAGGAGCATGCGTGTAGGAACTGGTGAAGTAAGGCCATGAATTTCAAAGTATGAGCTAGGATTTGGATCCAAACCTGAATTTCCCTAATGATCGGTGGCTGTTCAGCTCCCTGCTCTAGTGTGGGTTGTTACTGAGTTGGGCTTGAGTTTTGGTGCTTGTGTCTGTTTCCCTGGTCGTCTCCGGATATGTGCAAGGGGGCTTGTTTCAAAGTGGGTCATGCTTGGAGGAGGTGGATGGAGAGCAGTCCTTGCCATCATGTGAAAAGAGCAGAAGGAGGAAAGTCTGCTCAGGTGGACAGAATTGGTCCCAGAGAGCAATGAGGAATCTAGATGTTACTCAGCTTTTTTTTTTATTTTTTTTATTTTTTTTTATTTTTTTTTCTGGATTTGTAAAACCTCAGGAGCCTTATGAATTGCTGGGACTGGAAAAAAGGGAAAACAAAATTGCATACTGGGGAAAAGCTGTGCATGTAAAGAGAATTCTTTACAACGTGCCCTAAATACGTGGGTAACATGGAGTGCTGTCACACAGTACTGCAGAAGTGGGAGCATCTCAGTATGTTCACGAGTGTTGAAAGAAACCTGACCAAGTCCACACCCAAGTTCAGGCTGGAGGAAATTGGTTCAGGCTGGATGCAAGGTCCTTCACATAAGGATGTTCACTGGTAGACCAATGAGGTACCATAGGATTATTGCAGATCTTTCTCTGCTAGTTGTTCTCCAGGTCTGTCTTCATTATTTGGACATTTCTGGACAGACATCATGGTCTGTCACATCTGTTAATTTATTGCAATGTTATAATTACCAGCATAGGTCTTGTAACTTCTTGTGGAATTTAAGTTGTGGTTTTTCGGTTGGGACTTCATGTCAGAAAAACAGAAAATTCTTACCATCTAATCTGCAAGCAGTATCTCTTATATGTGGCTTTCCTTGCAGACAATGGAAAGAGCGTGCGTGTTATTTAAGGTGACTTCTGGATGAAAAGTGTTTCAGTGTTAATGGCAACTTGTAAAGAACAATTTATGGAACCATTTTGACTCAATACTGTGCATAGGGGAAGGGAAAATGTAAATGCAAGATTAATGAGTTCTTGAGCTTGGATGTCACGTTTTGGTTTATTTACTTTTTACAATTCAAATACTCCAATTTAACAATATTTGGTGGTTAATTTCACTTTCAGTAAAAATGCTCTTTTCAATTTGGAAGTCTGGTTCAATGAAATAGATACATTAAAGGACAAAATTGTTCTACAGATTACATTTTTATAAAATGCAAAGGGTTATACAAAAATATGAAGAAATCACCTCAATAAAAATTCACAAACTCAAAATCTGAGTAATGAAATTGATTTGGGAAACAAAAAAACCACACAACACATAAACCTGCTCCATGTTTGGCAAACTTTGTAGTCCTCAAGGAAGAAAGAAAACTTATTTTTCATCACATTGCTGTGTAATTCACCCTGGGTGTATCCAGAATCCCCTCAAGTACCTTTACTCTCTGGAAATGTCCTCAATTTCCATTAGTTTCTGGCATAGACCCTTTTGATCTAATGAAATGCTCTCAGTATGAAGGTATCTAGAATTTTATTCTCTAGGAGCAAAGCACCTTCAACAACAAACAATAAAACCCACTATTCCTATTCTTCATTAAGCCGGGATGGCTATGTTATTTAAGGAAGAAACTCAACTATTTTCTCTATTTATTTTTTATTCAGTCTTCTTTCATATCTGCTCAAAACAGTCCCTGTAAAGGCATGGGCAGGAGAGAGGCGAGGCTGGCATTGCGGTTACAGGATTAGCAGCTGACTTTCATAGTGCTAATGCAATCCAGACTGGAGTCTAATAGCTTTATAGGGCTAACATCAAGACGGGGGGTATTTAAGCTGTTAAGGATTTAAACAGTTTTTCTTTGGCTATCTTCACGAGTACTTCTTAATTGATTTCATAGGCCTGCAAGAGAGCATCATTTAATGGGATTGAACTTAAAAGCAAACAGGCTGCAATGTTCTTTTTGTTCTCATGCCACTGATCTCTCTCAGTATTTGGATAGCTGGGATAGGACTAATTAAATTGCTGTGTGTGTTTCGTTAAGACACCCCTTTAAAATCATATTACAACAAAGTGAGGTTTGTGTTGTTTTAAAATAGCGAATAAACTCCTACCTCAGCAAAAAGAATGAATATAAAAAGGGTGTGATTCATTTAAAGGAAATACTTTTAATTGTTTTCTTATCAGGTTCATAGCACCTATGAGACAGATTTTGAAAACAATTATGTAAATTTATAAAGTAAAATCTGTAAATATACACGGTAATAAAATATCTAAAATATGTAATAATCTAACAGAAATAAGAATTAGTACTTCTCTTTCAGTGCTCGTAGCCTTTTATTTTTATTAAATTTTGCAGGATTTACAATAAAATCATAGGAACTGACAGCATTTAGTGATATTTGCTTCCCACTAGATGGTTTCAGCAACAGAGGCAAAAAATAAGTAGCTTTTCAAGAATTCAGCAGAGGGGAAGCTAAAGGCTGTATCGGGCATTCCCTTGGTGTTTGCCAGCTCCATCTGAACAGCAAGGCAGTAGTCAACACACCACCTGGATGCATTACTGTTTGGAGAGAGGATTATTCTTTTTTAGTGAAAGTTGCAGTCAGGTTTTTTTATAAATTCTGTTGTTAGACCCACTATACCTCATTTGCATGTACGGCAACCATGGGTAGCTGCTTGCCTGTCAGCTTGCCTGACTGTTCACCTTACAGGCTAAGGAAATTTTTTTGGTGGGTGAACATTAAGAAAAAAAATATTTTGCATGGCATATAACTAAAGAAATTGCCTAAGATTTGGTTTGTGCCCAGATTTCCTTTGTTTCTCCTGTTGAGAAGTACCACAGCACCAATTTTCAAAACTTTTCAAATAGACAGATATTTTTGAAAAGTTGGCCTGAAAATCTAATCGCAAGTAATACAAAGTATTTAAGAAAAATTATTACCTGTCAGGCTGATCTTTATTAGAGTGAAGCAGTGTTCCACCTAATTTTAGTCTGCAAAATTGGGTTATTGTCTAAGAGTGCTGAAAGCGAAAGACAGACAAGTAATGTGTTTCTTTCTTCATCTATCTCCTATGAGGCAGGGGAGTGAAGATGCAATATTTGTTCCAAAGAAGTTAAGAAAAGTAGCTATGACTGCCATGACACATTAACTGTTTTGATTGGTGATGTAGAGATGTTTCATGTACACACAGTTCTGATGCTTTCTCATCTGGAGAATCTGACATTAGGTGACAAGAAAAAATTAGCATGATTTAAATTGTGATGTGCAAAAAGGAAGGTAGGAGAGAACATCAGAAAATGAAGAACATTGCTGTAACCTGCCTCTGCTTTGTGCTATCCAAGTTCATGATCACCCACACTGAATGCCTTTTCCTGTAAATTAAATGTTGATCTGTGACTACCTTGCACCTAAGACTTAATTTGAAGGGTTATTTACGTTTCTGATATGCTCCTTAACTCAATGTTTGTGCCTGGTTTTAATAAACAATTAGTGATACTAATCTCTCTATTAGTATTTGGATATCTCAAAGAAGTTACTCGTAAAGGAATTCTACTTTGATTATTAAAGAAAAACCTTTTCTTGTAAATGGCTTCTTAATGCAGTCAAAACAAGCATTTGCAGTTAGTTGCTCATTAGAGCAAGAAGAAACAGCACAATGACTTGTGGAACAGTATGAAATTGCAGTCATTACTTTCAATAACTTTTTGAAAGGTAATTTCTGCCTCCATTAAGTGAAGATAAGCTTACTGCTTTTGAAGCATGAGAAAAGGGAGGAGAGATTCATGTTTTAGCAAACACATGGTTTTGTTTTTGAAAGCTTATTAATCTGAAAATAAATATGTATTTTATATGTAAAATGAAGCATACCTGAAAAATACAAATTATATCTAGAGGGGACCGTATTGTGAGAGAAGTTATTTTGGGCATGAATTGCCTTAGAAAACGTAATTAGCTGCGAGATCATAAGAGATGATGAGACTTTTTATGAGTTGTTAATCCATGATCTAAACACAAACTAATTCCATGGTCTTCCAAGAGATAAGAAAGAAGCAGAGAAAAAAAAGATTAAAAGAATGAAACCAAAGTTATTGCAGACTAACACGCAACTTCTGTAGGCATGGCTCTAAATCCCCCTCCAGTCAAGGCCTTTCATAAATGGCTCAAAGGATGGAAGCTGAAAAGATGTATTTGTAGCTGGGAGATTTTCCATTGCAGACCCTGAGGTCTCCAGGACACCCTCCTGTCCTCCCCCCCAGAAGCTGGGTCAGATCATACAGATGGCAGGGGGGCAGGCCACAGTCTTGGAGGTGCTGAGGAGTATCCCAATGCAAAATAGAGACCTGGTCAATGGAGAAAGACAGAAATAAGAAGGGCCTGTAAATATCAGCACATGCCACAAGTTTCTTCCTCTAGAGAGTGAGTCTGAGACACAAAACTTCATCATCAGTGGCCACCTGAAAGTATGGTAGAAACAGAATCCAGTTGTTCAGATCTGACACAATATTTTTGCTGCTTGAGGCCAGGAATGAGCTTCAGCTCTGTGGTTAAATAGGCAATACAGGTTTTTCAGACCTGCCACTCCAATGTGACCTGGACTTTCACAGAGCTTTCTTCTCTTCCATGTTTACTTACATGTCTCTGATTTCCCCGCGTTCTTACTGCCTTCAGTCCAATGTAAGGTTTAATCTTGCAAGTCCTTTAAAAGCCACCATTGCCCTAAATATTGAATAATCTTTTACTATAATGCAGTAGATAAATTGCATCTAGACAACTATCTCCTCCTGCTTTCCACTAATGAAAAAATGAAAAAATTTGTGGTGTCATGTTGTGGTGTCCTGTACTTTAGTCAGGGGATTTTCTCATCTGAACTAATATTTGGAATAAATATATGGAGTGACAGCTACACAGGTAGGTGACACAAGAAATGAATGTTTGCTCACAATCGCTTACAAGTTTCAAAAAGCACAGAATTGTTTTGAGAAGTGAATTCTCAGACTGAAAGGCTCTTATGGGACTGGCAATGAGTTTTCAAACAGAAATGAAACATTACAAAAAGCATAGGTTCTGTTAGTTTTAACAAAACATGAAATATTCAAAGAAAGAAAAGACAAAACTTTGTGCTGATGCTAAGTGGGCCAGTTATTCTATCATCTCACATTTCAGCATGTCTGAGAAATGAACCTTGGTTTATAGAGCAATACAGTGATAAGAGACTGCTTTTATTTTAGCCTCTTTCATACAAGGAAATTAATAGGACATCTTGTTTTTTATCGTCACTGAATCTATGTATGGGTAGAGAGGCAGTTTTATGTAATTCTTTCCATGAGGCTAATTCAAAATGTCAAAAGGCAAGGTTAAGATAAAGGATTCATCTCAGAAATGTGCAGCTTTAATCAAAAGTCACACTGAGGGAGGAAACATTCTGAACTTTTTGATCAAGCAATTTAAAAATAATGGCTTCTCTTTTAGAAATTATTTATCCTAAATATAAAATCTGCATTTATTCCAAATTTAAATATGCTAAACATAATATTTCAAAACTAAAACAAGTCTCTTCAAACATTTAAATAGGAAAATGATGAGGCATTGAAAGAGTTTGTGCCTGGAAAATGTTGTCTTTGCACTTTCAAAGTAGACTTATTTTAGCTCAGTTGTAAAAATGGAGAGTCTGCACGAGTGTTCTTCTCCTAAAGAGTGCATATTTCCAAACTTCAGCAATTGAATTTTCAAGCCTCCTAAAAAGCAGATGTGCTACTCACTGCATGCAGATAAATATGGCACATTCAACCCTGGTTTGTTGCCTTTAAGACCTAAATTTTTAGAAGTCACTGGTTGGTTACTGAAAGATACTTCTGAAGCCAGGATATGAAAGTGTGCTAACTGAATAACCTATCACAGCTTAAAATCTGCAAAAAAATCTAAGATTTTCTTTTCACTGATTGCTAAAAAGGTGAGGTGGCATTAAAAACTAGATAGCTTGCGACAAATCATGAAAATCTTGACAGTTGACTGTTACAAACTGGCACATAGCTATTTTAAATAGATCACAGGAGGAAAAAAAACCACAAAATGTACCCGGAATTCTATGCTGGAGGCAACCTGGTTTCACCAGCAAAGTTCCTTCAAGTCTATTATCAGAGCCAAAATCAGAATGGGTTTGCATTAGTACTTCATGGGAGCTATAAATTCCTGGGAGCTCCAAGAGCCTGAAAGGATGGTACAGCAGTTAGTGCTAAGACTGAATAGCAAGTATATTTTCTTTCTACAGATATAACAGATAAAACTGAAAGTTTGTCCTGCATCTCTTGAATTCAGTGTGGACTTAGGGCAGTATCATGTTTAACTGACAGCTGTAATACATCTTACCTAGAGGCAATATAAGGTTATCAGAGGGAATACAACATACTGAATAGAGGTCTATAAAAATATGAGAAAATTCTGCAAAGGATGCTACTGTGCTGGATTTATGTTAGCTAAGAAATAAGCACTCTTTGCAACTGAATGTTTTCTACAGTTTTTAGATAGTTAGCTCCTAAAAGAAGGGGCATGGACATGTCAGTAGCCATGTGTTAGAGGGGTTCTCCAGTAAGGAGCTTGTTTGGCATGATTAGAGTCTCGATCACCTCAGCCTCTTCATAACTTTTACCTTCAGATTTAGCAGGTAGTTCTGAGTCGAAGGTTTTGCTACCCAACCAAGGTGATAAATATGAAGTCTCACCAGTTATCTGAGCTGAAAAGTTTTGGTGTCTTTGTAGGAACTACATGACTATAATTTCAGGAAGGTGCAACTGTGCTTTTCTGTGGGGACTACAAGTATTTCTAAGGCTTTCTTTAAAAATACTTAGTATTAGTAAAAACCTATGTATATGCTCTGGACTGTTACACATAATAGTGATTCTGCCCTGAGGAGGGTATCTTACATGATTTATATATAAGGTTTCTAAGAAACTTTATTTCACCAAGTTTTCTGTACTAGCAGGAAATAATTGTCTTGTAACAATGTGTTCAGTTGTATTCTAAGGGCAGGACATAAAATATCTAACCTGAGTTATGGCTGTGAGATGGAAGCAGCCCTGGGAACCTGTGACTAAGGGTAAAAATCTCTTTATCCAACTGCTAATATCTATGCTGTGAGTGTCTCCGCCTAAGCTAATCAACCAGTCTCCCTTTATAGTCAGAGGAGAGAAACAGGTAATTTGAGGGAGTAATTTAACATATCTATTTTAAGATGAGTTGAATCATACCTATTTCTGTCCATTTACTATAGAAGAAGTTGCAGGAACTTCTGCAGAGAGAGACATTTTCATTGTGTTTGTAGAAGACCTGGCACAAAAAAGCTATGATTGCAGTTTGTGCCTTTATGTATGTATGCAAATTAGGCAAGTAATAATAAAAAGTAGGAAAGGTGACACAGTCAACAGAGATAGAAAAATGGACCCTTTTCTTTCCTCAGAAATAATCAAAGGTGATAGCTTGATTCAAGATTTTGCATAATGCTTGTGAATGGTTTCTCAGGGTAAAAAATGAGAGCATGGAGAAGACTCCAGTGTGAGAACAATCTTCTCATTTTCTTTGGACCTCATTCTTCCCCTAGCAGAAAAAAAAAAAAGCTAAATTATCAAAAAATGAATTCACATTTTCCTTCTGGAGTGGCACAGTGACTTATTCATTGAGAATGAAATTTCGAAAGTGGTGTAGTTTGTTTATTTCCGTTTTGTAAGACTAAAACTATGATTATATTTTGACCATAAATTTCATAGATCAACAAAGAAGATACTGGGAAATGTAAGGCAGGCTTGAATTTTGATGAACCAGGAACTGAATTTGAGGTTCAGCAAAGCACTCTGTGCTATTGATGGTTCTCTACGACATTATGCCGTGGTCAGTAGCTCTAAAGCTTAACATTATGTATTAGATGTGACCATAAATTAGAAAAATTAGATAATTTTCTCTGCATTCAGGTGTTCACATAAGCCTTTCAGAAGTGTTGATTTACTATTCCAGCCAAAGAATGCTGGTTGGTTTAATTTCCCATCGATAACACTGACAGGGACTGCTCTGAAAAGTCTTGTGGCCTGCACATTAAAACAGGGAGCACAGACAGCAGAAGAAACTGTGTGCCCTTGTCACTGTCTTATCTGTAAAGATGGTACTGCTTCAAAAATGCAAATATATATATATAACTTATTAACTTTCTGAAAGTGTGAGATAAATGTCAGGAATCCAGATAACTAGAGAGATGCGCCTTCTAGCTGGTGATTCAAAATCTTCTATCAGCAGAAAAGCTATGTCCCAGGTAGGATAACGATGTCACCATGGGGGATTTGTTCACTGATTCTTTTATATTCAGAAAGGACATACCCTCTCAACCTAAGCCATTGAACTTCAGTCAGTGGTGAGTTCTGGTGGCATATCTTTGTAGAAGGATGTTCAATGCTAATTTTAAGAAAGAGGGATGTTATTTTATTTATTTATTTTTTATTTCCACTTGAGGGAAAGGATTGCTCTGCCTTCTATGAATATTTTTTTATACTAGAAACAAGTGAAACACCCATTGCCTTTCTAGCAACTGTAATCAGAGAGATTTGATGTTGCCTTCTCTTGTGATTTTAGTTAATCTTCATCATCTTCATGTTCTCCTTATTGCTGAAAGAAGCTAAGCAAAATCAGATACAATCTGTTGGATTGGGCTTTGATCAACCTAATATAGTGAAAGATGTCTTTATCCATGGCAGGATGGTTGGAACTAGGTGAACCTTACCCAACCGTTCTCTGATTCTATGATTCTAAGTTTGAATTGTCGTGACCAGCATGAACAAAGAGTATGGGTTTGAATGCAGTAATTTCAATTTTCCTTTTCCAGTTACCTTATATACCCATTAAGTGTGAGAAGAAATGGGTAAATAAATTGATTCATTTAAGCATAAGGATTTTTACTGGACTGAGATTTCCCTTTAAGTCCTTCCATTTCATTTTGATGTTTAGGTTGCACAGATGGGATGTGTGTGATGGTATAAAACCCTGCCTAGAGTTAAATAATTTTCTCACTAATGATGTGTGTACTGCCCTCAAACAAAGACCTCGTTGTGTACGTGCTCTCATATCTTTCAATCTCCCATCTGTAGTGGGACCTTTGAGATGTAGGCAACATGATACAGGCAACCCGTCCAGCAGTGCCTAGCAACCTGCTGATGATTCACTGATCCGTCCTGGCACTGGACCATAAGTCCCAGTGTGAAAACTCCACTTTTGCTTTATACATTGCTTGCCAGCATCCATTTGCATGGAGAGTGAATCTGGTTTGAACAGCAACCTTGACCCATTTTCTGCTTACGAGGCCTCATCTTGCCCTCTCTTTGAGACTTGAGAGAGTCATTAGGAAGTCAAGGGAGCTATATCAGACTTTCTTCAGACAAAGGCCTGAGGAAAATGAGACCTCGGGTTTGTATAACATACTGAAGAGTAGGAGAATAATCCAAACTTTCTTTGCCCAGAGAAGTTGTGGATGCCCCATCCCTGGAGGTGTTCAAGGCCAGGCTGGACGGGGCATTGAGCAATCTGGTCTTAGTCGGAGGTGTCGCTGCCCATGGCAGGGGGCTTGGAACTTGATGATCTTTAAGGTCCCTTCCAACCCAAACCATTCTACGACTCTTCTTCCTTCTTTTCAGTTGCATTCCCTGCTGGTGTCACACCACAGAGCCTGCAGGTAGTGCTGGAGCTCAACACTTCATTTCCTGCAGATTTCTGCAGGCAGAAGTAATGTTGTGTGTGTGTTTATGCATTTACTTAAATACCCTTTTTGTCTTGGATTTCATGCAGAACTTTCCTATCTTTGCCAAAGATTAAAAGCGATGTGTATCCTGAACAGGGAACAATTTTCATTGTCTTTGCACCTGCATGAATGATTAAGAAGCACTTAAAGCAGAATAATGAACCAAATGGCTCAAACAGGTAGAAGCCAGGTGGGAAAAAAACCAACCAAACAAAACTGACACTTTTTTTTGGTGTTTTATTCTTTTCTGTATCTGTAGTCATGTAAATTTGGGTACTCTTTCATGTTCCATGAACAATCAATATCCACCAGACCAGGTGGAGCCTCTGAATATGGCCTGACCTGTCAGAAGCAGACACTTTCTCTGTTGGCTGCTCTAAAATTCTGTGTAGTAAAATGCTGGTTTGTGACTTGAAGCTTGAAAACAATCCTATTGGCTTAAGCAAATCCTGCTCATTTATTGGGTAAGCACCTGCTTAGAGGTTTGATAGATTAGGGATAGATGTTAGGAAAACTGTTTTCACCTTGCTTTCAAATTATGTAGCTGGAGGCATAAAAATGCACGGTGTAATAGCATGCATTCTCTAGAAACTAAGGAAGTTCAAGATGACAGACTTGGCTTTCACAGACAGTTGGCAAAAGCTCACCTTCTACTGCAGCTACTGCATAACTTAGTCTTCCCTTGCATACGTGTGGGGCACACACATATATGTCATAATGCATATTAAAAATTTGCTACCACAACACCCTCCATTAGTAAGATCATAAACTCCCTGAAACTGCACTGTGTTCACTTAAATGTGCCTCTAAGGAGGGCACGTAAAGTTGGTAGATTAGTAGTCGACTCACTACATCTTTCTGTGACAGAGCAGAAAAGTGATCAAGTCTGTCTCCAGCCACTACAGGCCATAATTTTTCACTCTAGTATTGCAGACCATAACTTTGAGGGATCTTGTTTCACAAGAGTATTTTATAAATTCTGGGAATGATTTTTGAGGAGCAAAAGAAAATGTATTATTAAAATAAAACATGTAGCTGAGGGGTGGTACTCTACTTTCTGTTTTGTCTTCTTAAAGAAATGAAATTGCACATTACTAATAGAAAAAAGAAAAAAAAACAAACACCACACAAAGTAAATAAGGAAAAAAACCAACAAACCTCTAGGAAATAAACACTGTGTCCCTTAAGAGTAAAAGTAAAGCTTCCTCATGTTAGAAGAAACAGAATCATAGGATGATATGAGGTTGGAAGGGACCTCTGGAGATGAAACTGTGTTATTCATATTTAGTTCAGAGAAACATACTTCAGCATTTGTTGCTTTTACAAAAGAAGCTCACTTTATAGTATAGAGAAGATCCTTGTGTTACTGGCATTTCACCTGGTTAAGCAAATAAATAACACAAAAATGAAACTATGGCACATATGGATAGTAGCCAAAGTATATGTCCAATACCCCACATCCAACGTACTCGTTCAAGCCAGTGAACATCTGAAACAAAACCTCAGAACAGAGCTTAACAGAAACAAAACCCCTGAGTATCTGTAGCACTGAGCCATGTTGAAGTTATAAATGTGCCCATGTGGCACATGATAGCAGGAGGATTTGAGGACCCAGGAGGATTTACTAGTCCTTAATTCCTATGATTGCTGGGCTCTTTTTCCTCCCTCTGATCTTGAGCAGTCAGCCTCCCTCTATTTTAGTTTCCCTGTATGTGTAATGGGGTTAATTGTATCTGTATCATAAGGATATTGTGAAAGTTAATTACTTAATATAAAGAGCTTTGATATTCTTGGATATGTGACAGTGTAGGAGAACAGAGAATTATTTATGGTCTTGAGACTTTTTATGGTCGGTTCATATTTTAGAGAGTAATACAGTGGATCCAAAGAGGGAAATGTTTGACCTACTATTTCTAGCACCCACTGCATAATGAGTTGCAGTAATAACAGTAATCTGGGATTCTGTTAATGTAATTAAAACCACTGACTTTTCTTCTAGGTGGGAGGTTTTGGGGTATGGCTTATGTCCGAAATGAAAGTATGTTGCAGCATCATCATAGCTGCTGTACCACATCCAAAATTAGGAGAATAATTCTGCTTGTGAAAATATTTCTCCCCCACCTCTACACTTTAACCTTCCAGAAATAATTAACGTGCATGTTGAAAATCTGCAGCAGGGGACCTTTCCTTTCTGCAGCAGGAAAATCAGCTTCTGATTTTCAGAATCTGAATACAGCTGGTGGCTCTGTAGTGTCACCAGTCTGTCCTTCATGGTGAGAAATGAGGGTTAGTGTGATGGAAGGTGTTGGCCTTTAGCATTCCAGCACAAGTGGCATTGTAAGGGAATGGGGAGTGGAGGGGTGTCTAGGACCTCTTATTTTATTATGTACAAAGGAAAATATAAAACTACTTCTTTTATCTGCTCATCAAAACTATTGTCGATTCACTTGACCTCCAACATGGGAGACTCCTCTCAGAGTCTCTGGTGCCTCAGAGTGTCTGCTTTGTGTGATGGACACTCCTGGATCCAAGTCCAGGAGGTGAATCACCACCTGAGCTCAGAGCTGAATGCAGAGCTTTATTGGAGCTTGGGCTGCTACCCCGTAACAGGAGACTGCACTACTTCACTTGCTCCATGACCCTCTGTGCCCGTCAAAGCTTGGAGCTGAAAAGACACTGTGGATGCACAATTTGTTGTGAACAGAGAACAATTAAGATGTGTGTTTAGTTAAGGGCTACCCAGAGGGAAGGAGATTTAAGCCTCAAAAAGCAAAATTTACTTCCCCCACCAGCTTAGCTACAGCTCTTCTGCACAGTGAGTAGCATAATATATACAGGAAGATACTATCTGGGTGGAAATTTTCTCTTTAACACCTTCTTCACCTTAGGGCAGATGACATCTTCCTGTTTGCTGGGCAATGTTCTTTCACTTTCTGGGAAACTTAAACTTAATGCCTGTCATGTATATGGAGGAAGATGTATATTTATGGCCTCAGAAGCAACGGAGTAAACCAAATAAAAATGTGGAGACAAAGAACTGTTTAATTTTAAACAGCTCAAATACATTGATTAATGAATGATTTTTGGTATTTACTCATTAACAGCTTCTAGGTCTTGGCACTTCTGCATAGCACTTTCCATCTGCACATTTCAACATGCCCTAGTATTATGAGTTTCAGCCAAGTTCTTCTGAGTAAAGAGCTTATGCCTCTACTGCGAAGCACAAGACCACACTGAAGATCTCTAGCCTAGCTTTGACCTAGTGCATCCTGTAACCTAATAAAACACCTCTAAACTACCTTACCCCCTGAGAGCAGTGCACTTTTGCTGAATTTTTTCTTCATCAGCACGTTGTACATTATTCGTCCTGCCTCTTGCACAGATAGAAGTTTGCTGGCTGTCATCTTAGGTGTATTCGCACCATGCTCTGTTGCGTAGTTGTTAGTATCATGCCAAGTTTTTCCCCATAATTTTCACCAGAAAAAAAAAAGCCATCCAAAGCCCCACACAGATGTAGGCGAAAAATTTTGTGGTTTGTCTGCAAGCCATCCCAGAAGCTGGAAAACAGTATAACTGGAGGTCAAGTTTTATTCATGGAAATAATGGAAAGTACCGAGTGAGGGTTTTTTAAATGCAACTCTCCCTGAATCTCCTCTCTTTCCACTGAATATTACAAGGTTTTCCAATAGTAATGGTGTTTCGATGAACAAGATGGCCTCATGAAAGTCCAGCCTACTGTTGTGCTGGGACTAGTTCCAGTCATGATGACTAATATTGTCTCATTATTTCCTGGATTTTACTGTTTATGTCTATCCATCTGTTACCTCTCATCTTACACTTCACCTAGAAACTGTTTACAAAAGTGAGTATCACTTTGCTTTGGATTTGAGTTTTTACATATATGTCTACAGTTTTTATATCTACTGTAGGGTTGAATCTCTTGCATCTCTGCTGGTCTTGGCATTGGAATTCAACTCGCAGTCTCAGGAGGAGAAAAGGGAGTTTCTCGCATGATCTTAGCAATAATTACAGACTTGAGTAGCCTTAGAGCCAGATTGAGTAGCCTAAGATGATAGTGCAAGTTTCCACATATCTGAAGAATGAATTTTAGGTTACAGTGATTACTCTCCACTGATCATAAAATAAATCAAATTAAATTAGATGCCTGGCTTTTCTGTGACTAAAATGAGACATGACAGACCCCACACTAAGAATTTTATTCAACTCTAGTGGGTGCAACTGAGTGGTAGTTGTGGCATGATGCGGATCTGGAAGTCTCAGCAGTAGGCTTTGTTCTACAAGGTATGTGGCAGTTAGGATTTGAGTTTTCACCATGTGACCTCATCAGAAATATCAAAGTTTATTTCCCTTCCTTTTAGGTAGTGGGAAGTAGTATAATAACTCCATTCGACCACTAATAAAGTAGGTATTATGTTTGTGTGAGGTGAAGAACCTCTTGTACAAATAACACAATAAGGATCTCTGTGTTACTAGGCGTAACAATACTTGATTGAAAATATACTCACCAGAGCTCAGAGTCTCAAGATTTAGATTAGAAGAGACTACAAAGGATCTCTGACAGGATCCAAGGAACTGCCCTGTGCTTTTGTACTAGTGTTGCACACAGGAAACAAAAGCAGAGTTTTAGACTTCTATAATGAATTTCTCTTGTTTGTGTATTACAATAGGAAGTCTGGGGTTGTTTTTTGTTTGGTTTTGTGTTTGTGGTGTTTGTTTCTTTAATTGGGTTTTGGGTTTTAATGAAAGCAAATTAAACTGCAAATTGTTACATCTTTTTTAATTTCCAGTAATAGAAGTTTATACAGTGTCAGGAAGAGAGGAAGAGAACAGGGAGTCTAGGCTGTCGCTGAACTGTGAGATCTGGCTTCAATTTCCTACTCTCCAACAGGCTTTCCATCAAACAGGCAAGACACTTAGATTCAGATCTTTTAAGTCCCTAAAAGGCCTAATTTACATTGGATTATATTCAATATTCCTGAGGAGACAGGCCTAAGTCATGCTCTGCCTCAGGTTCCCACCTGTAAAAGGGTTGAGAACAGTATGTACAGTTAGCACTGTGAGAAATGAAGAAAAAGGTGAAGAACTTACTCTGTGAGGGTGTGGTGAAGGCCATAAAAATGTTCACATGATGGATTGTCTCTCTGCCATTTGAACAGTATTGAAGGCTTTCATGTCATATCAAATAAATTTCATCTAGAATGTGGCTCAGTGTTTACACTGCCCAGTCCCTGATTTTGGCAGCAGTTAGCTGCAACAGGAAATTGAGTGACTACACGCAATGAAGTAAGCTCTTTGAACAATATCATCTGGAGGTGGGTTTTCATCCATTTATTGTTGTTCTTTGGGGATAAAGAGGAAAGCCCATTTTTGAACATCCTTTTAAAAAAATTATTTTGTTCATTTGTTTGCATAGCCAGCTCTTTCCCTAGACTGAAATGAAAGTTATTTAATGATTTTCATTTTTTTAATCATGAGCTGAGAGGAGCCAATGGAAGCTATCAGGAGCTTCACCTTTATTTACATAATTGCTATGTGGAATGGGAAATTGGCTTATGCAAGGAAGGAATCTGAAGCTCATTAGTGACAAGCGTCTTCAGAAGAGAGAGTGCTCCCTGGCATAATGTTCAGTTGCAGGATGTGGGTGGTCTTAGGGGATACATTTTGTGTTAGCCAGCCAATTAATGAAAACACAAGTGAATTGAACTGAATTCAGTGCTTGCCTGTGTTTGGGAAGTTGCTTGCCTCGTGATTGCAGGCAAGAGCCTGGTGACTACCCTTGTACAGCAAAACAAGATGGTGAACATAAACTTGGGGAAGTATGGGAAGATTCACAAAGTGTGATCACCATAAACTAAATACATGCTTCCTAGTCCGAGTTGTGATGTAGAATATAATATTGGATAGAAACGCCTCCTTTTTCTTTAAGCCTTCAGGCCTATCAGCATCCTGGGGAAAAGGGGGAATGCAGACACCTGAGCTACCCAGCCTGTTCCTGCACAAAAGTTTCATTGCATTCACTTATACTTTTTGCTTCAACTGGCTGATCCATCACTAGGGGATGAGTAAACAGTAAGTTGGTGGTGCTTTTGTACAAAGAAGAAATTACCAAATTCCATCCTCTTTCCCTAAAACAATTCAGGAAGGAGCAGTGTCTCCATAGGGATTAGTCATGGGGCTCATGTGCTTTGTGGTCCACTGAAAATCATATTCTTCTCTGACCCAAACCTCACATTGAAGGTATGTGATTTTGATATCACTTTCATCTCTGCAAATATAGTTCAACGTAATCAAAGGGGACCTCAGCAGTATCCTTGATTTAAAAAATGAGAAGGTGGAGTTAAACAAGTGAAAAGCTAAAGGATGAGTAACAAATGTGACTGGATGAGTCGACTGAAGTGTCTACTCTTTTTCACCAGATGATCCGCAACTCCTTGTTGTTGCAGTTTTTTTGAGTATAAACTAGACTTTAGTATACAACTGTGGCTGAAAGGGTGTTCACTGTTGAGTGAAGGGAAAAACCATCCTCAGCTTGGAAGGGTTCAACCTTATGAAACATCTTAGTAGATTGTAGCAAAAAAAGAAACAAAAACACTCCACTAAGGATTACTCTTTAAAGACTGCAGGCTTGAGTTGAAAAAACATCTCTTTTTCATGTATTTTGAGAGAGTTCCCAGAAATGACCCAATCAGAAACGATGCAACAATGTTCTCAAGCAGGAAAAGCACAGCTGCGCTGAAGAAAGAGTTGCTGTTCCAACACGAGCTCTCTTCAGAGGTGCTGACCCAGCTTTAGATGAAATTATGCTTGAAACCGATGGACTTGCTTGTATTTCTTTTCCTGACAGAGTATTTTCTCAAAAACGTATCGAAGTCCAAATTAAAAGTATGAAGGAAAAATGGTTGAATTTGAGTAATTTCAGCAAGAGAAATGTAGAAATTAAGAAATGGCAACAAGATATTAAAGAAACATTTACCAGATGTTGATGTCAGTGTGCTTTACATTATACATTTGGTTTTAGAAATTAAGTTTCAGTCAGCTGCTTAGCCCTAATTCTGGCTGATTTAAACACAGTTTCTGCAGGATTCAATCCTGCAAAGAAGCTTCTTGCCTTTAGCCTCTGCAGAATTTCAGCTGCACCTAAGAAAAAACAGAGAAAATGTTTTTCTTTTTCAAGTAAAAAAACAGAGCCTAATTGGTTTTTTTTGGTGCTAGTTTACTGAACTGAAAACTTTTCTAAAGGTCCTGAGCTTTTAAAAACCATCTCTGCCTCCAGAAAGGTCTACTGGCTGCATAATGCTTCAGAAAACGATAATATGTTGCCTTTGCCCAGATCTGGGTGTAGAAGAGTATTGGCTGAGGAGGTGTGTATTAATGATCCAGCTTTAGGAATACGAAGCCAGGATTTTAATCCAGTCGCATGTAAATTCCTTAGACCAACTGTGTGATAAAGCTGGAACAGGAGTTTTGAGTTTCAAGTTCAGTGCTGAGGTCATTGGAACAGGATTAGCATTTGTGCCGTGGTTTTATTTTGTCCTTCTCAACTCTGTATTTTTTCTAATAAATAAGAAAGGAGCACAAACTCTTCAGAAAACACCGGTTAAGCACCTGTCTGACTGTCCATGTCTTATATTTCAAGCTTATTTTGTTAGGCTTCACAACAACACCCAATATCACGTTCCAAAAATGAGATTATTCTAGCTCATCATTACAAGGTTGGCTCACAAACTGGTAGAGAGGCAATGTGATGGAAATTCTTGAAGACCTACCTGCAAAAAGTTGCATCTACTGTTTTAGGCTGATATGTTAAGCTTCTGCTGCTGTTTACTTACTCAAGGCTAAGTGTCCAGACAGAAGTGTGATTTAAAATATAAAGTAGACGTGTGGTAGGCAGTGCAAGGGGAAAGTACTTCTCTTCAGTGTGCAGAATAAAATTAGAGTAACACAGGAAGAGCAATGTGATAGGAAACTACTGAATTTCAGTTATAGTTTCTAAAATGTCTGTCCAGAAATTCTATAACAGGTAAGTATTAACTCCTGCATGGAAGTGGCTGTCATGCTGTATGGATAAGCTCTTCAGTTCTGAATGTCTGTAGCTGCTAAGCTCCTTCAACTCATGACTTGTTGTCTGCACTCTCCTATAAAAAACAGCATGTCTGACCTTTGAATTCAACCTTTCAGACAGAAAGTATACGGGATGCTGAAACACCACACACTTAAGCATCATCAAAGGAATTTTTTTCTCAAAATAGAGAGCCTCTGAAGCTCACTGACACCAAGTACTCTTGAATTCAGTAACAGTGGACAAAGATGCATAAAAATATCCCGATACCTAAATAGGGGTGTGAAAAGTAAAGTGAACTGATGGGCTGTGTATGGACCCCTCATAAAATTCACCTGCTTGTTGAACACTAAGGAAGCAACTAGATGTCCAGTACAGTATTCCACAGCTTTCTCCAGAAACCAGGGAATTTTGAACAGCTCATGCAGTAAGGAGCTTGTTATTCAGTAGCAGTAATTTGTCCTGAGAAAAATGAAAACCTTCCTTCCTTCCTTGCTTTCCTCTTTTTTTCTTCTTTTTTATTCTGCTTATAATTTATGAAGCTTTTCTACCATTTCTGCTATAGGTTCTTGCCAAACCTATTTTGGATGCTTTCCAGTTTCCCCACAGTTTTTCATTCTTCCTGCCTCTGTGAAAAGTTGCCATCAAGTCTTTAAATTCCCTCTATTAATTTTAAATAAGAACAAGCTAACTCTTAGTCTTTTCCCCATGATTCATATCCACGGGCTCTTATATGATTTCCCATAGCTCTCATTTTCAAGGACAGACGTCCTTACAAGGGTATGGGCATGTGGAAAAGCCTTATGTAAAATGCACTGTAATTCTTTTTTCCTTCTTAATGTCTGTAGAACAAACTGAACATAAATGATTATTCCCTGTGTAATGGAAAACAACTTCTCCTTGGTTTCCAACATTTGTAAAAATATTGAAAAGAGAAGGAACTTTGGTTCTACTGGTTTGAGGCTTCTTACCCTACTTTATAGGTGCTTTTCTGGTAAATCTTGTGCAAAATTTGCTAGTTGGGATTGTATTGGTTCTCTCAGACTTTCCTACCACTGATATCCAGAGGAACAATGCACTTACGTGTTCCTTGTCTTATTCAGATGCAGCAGCAGAAATGATGGGTTATTTCCAGTGTTATGTCACTTGAATATGTGCTATTCATTTTATTATTCTTTGGGAAAGAGGTTAGGGACCTCTAAGCAACTGCAACACAGGCCTAATCTGTCATCATCTACAAGCTTTGTAATAAGTTATGATATATCTAGGAAATGATCCCATGGACTTCAATTCAAATCTCACAAATCATGTGTCTTGAATATCATCAGCTCATGTCAGGGAGGTCTATTTGTCTCCATGGACTGCACTTGGGATTGTTACTTCCAAAATTATTAGGAATGTCAATGGATAAGTTTAGAGGATGAAGAAAAACAGCCAAGAATTTATTAAATCTTCAGAAAAACTGATGAGTATGATTGTCACTAGGCAAAAAAAAATATCTAGGGAAGTATCTGCACAATTTATCTGTTGTGAAAGCCATTAAAGACTTACATTCCGGGTTCAGTGGGATTTCTCAACTGAGTTAGATATAACAGCTGAGAGCAGTGTGGTAAGTATTGTAATAAACCCCAGAGCTCAAAAGGGCAGCTGCAGACTGGTTAAATGAGAGACAAAGCGAAGGAGAAGTTAATATGTGGGAAACTGAGGCACAGAGATGCCTCATGATTTGTCTAATGTCTCTCAAGAAGACAGTGATAGGATGGGATTCCAGATCTCTCGAGTGCTGTCTAAGCAGAGTTAGTGTGGCTACATACCCCTACAATCTGATGTCTAATACAACAGCAGTGTGTGTGTGTTTGTTTTGTAGCAAATAGAGGGTTTTTTTTGCACTTGAGTTCATTCAAATCATTTAATTTGGGTTCATTCCCAGCTTTTCCGTTGTTTTCAGGATTATCTTGAGCAATCCACTATAACTTTGTGCAAGTTTACTCTTTATAGTGTGGTGGTAGTAAGACTTTTTTAGTATCTTTATTTATCTCAGCGAGGTAAAGGCATTTAAATTTTTGAGTTTAGGGGAGTTTATGTGAGATTTTTTGGGTAGACAAGATTTGTGCCATTTCATTTTCAAAGTGTCAGACGGGTGTTATGGAGAAAGGTAAGTAGGATTAGATTCAGGACCCTTTGTCTTGTATTAGTCCATTTAAGGGCTTACTGCAGGACCGTGATACGTATGCAAAGTTCATGCCAAAAAAAAGACAGACTGTTGAGAAAGTGATAACATCGCTCTCTTGAATGACCCTTAACTCAGACTGAAGGCGATGAATAGCCTTAGCAGAAAACAGCCCAAAGAAAGAGAACAGCTAATGATACTCTTGGCACATTGCAGACAGAGAGAACATTAATGGAGTTTAATGAAATCCCAGACAGAAAGCCAAATGGCTTGTGCCTGACACGCATCGACAAAGTATGATCGGTCTCTTGCTGATTTATGTGCATGTGTGATCCGGATGAAGCTACAAGATTTCAATTGAGATAATGTGCATAATTAAAAAGCAAAAAAAAAAAAAAAATAGAGTCGTTCAAACACAGCGAGTCCTCGGTGCTGGGTAAAGTTCACAGCAGCTGTTCAAGTCCCAGAAAGACATCTGAGAGGAGCGCCATAAATAACGAGATCACATGGAGTCTCCCATTGCACAACCAACATACATCTTTCCTGCTCAGGAATTTATGCTTCACACCCTACGCTGTCAGTCAGGAGCGTATTACAAGCTATGCTTTCAGGATGATCCAGAGGATATTTTGGAAAGTAATACAGCCCTCCTGCCGGCCCAGTCTTCTCAAAATACTCCTTCTATTCCATTACAAAAAAAAAAAAAAAAAAAAAAAAAAATATTTACCGATGCAGTGGCAGAGGCTGATAAAAACAGATTGGAGAAGTAAATGAATAAGATAAAATAATTCTATTGCATTTTTGTGCTGAGTTATATAAACAGTTCAGCAATTAAATCGCTAATCAGGCAAGAGCGGGCTGACCTAGGAAAGGAGCAATCTCGTGTCTCAGCTGGATGGGAAGTTTTAAAATATCTGCTCAAAGGAACATTTAAAAGATACAAAACATGCAGAAGAACATTCTGGGTTTCAATTAAGCTTATGGCTTATACGGAAACAGTTCTTATTACAGATTAGTAATATAGTTTGCCTATTTGGAAGCTACTTTATAATGATATTGTTTCTATATTTAACTGAAATTGTTTTTCAGCAAGTAGAACTGCCATTTATTTTTGAGTGCATGTGTGCTAGTATATTTTATTGCTTTAGCCTCTTTACTAAGCAGACAAAATTGTCTTTGTACAGTTTTGCTTGAATATCTCAGTGTCACCTGTCTGCTCCGAGGGTTGTGATTGCACTTGCTTTGAAAATATGAGGCCTTGACATAATTTACCTGTGGTCTGATTCTGCCGATCTCCATCACATAGACTGCCTTTCCAGAGGCTGGTTTGTATTTCTTCACCTTGAGAAACCAGTGCTATGCATATGAAATGTCCCCAGAACAAAAGACTGTATAGCAATTTGTGGAAAGAATTGGAGTCAGAAGAGGAGCATCTGATTTGTAGCTCATTATCTTGCCCTGGGAACTCAGTGAGTTCTTCCATCTGTTTTATGGGCAGATACAGAGGTATGTGTGTTTCTACCCTCTCTCCCACTGCATACAAATACCAAATCCAGTGGTCAGAATCAAAGACCACGTGGTCACTAGCATCAGGTCTCTCCTGAATAAGCAAGGGTTCTGATCAGGTCCACCTGAACATGGGGGAAGAACATAATGTGGAGGGATCACCTCACAAATGTGGATGTGGCAAACCTGCCTTGAACATCACCCTAGGAATTGAACCTACAGTTGTAAAATAAAAGATTCTTCTTGGCTGCAGCAGCTGCAGCTGAGGAATCAGGTCTCTTGTATCTAACTGAAGTCTGAAGATTGATCATAGAAATGGTATAAAAGACCTCCTGATTGGTATTATACTCAGAGGATAAAAACTATAGGACCATGAAGCCTTTTTTTTTGGTATATTTACTTTTGTGATCCAGAGTGGGGTTCAGAAACCTGTATTTAAGTATTCAGATAACTTCCCTAGCTTTTCAGAAACACTAACCAGCATTGGTGGCTTTTTCCAGCGGGAGTCTGAGGTCCTTCACTCTGAATCCTGAGAGTGAAGGAGGATTTTTTATTTCACAGTGGGATCCTCTGGGCTACCTCTTACATCTGGCAAATTAGATTTATTTTCAGATTTTTTATTAGACTGTCACAAAATGTTTTACATATTTAATTTGCAGTAATGTACCCTCTGAGCAAAGTGCAACTGGCCGTAACGCTGAAGATAAAGATTTGGTAAATGTACAACCACCATTCATCACCTTCTTGAACACAGCAGGCATTTCAGAAGTGTATTAGGAGAGCATTTAGTTCCCAATCCATACCATTGATCAGAGGACTTGCAAGTGTTACAGCCCCATCTGGGAAATCTTTAATTTCCCGTTTGACTTAAAGTGGGTGATTTTAGCTCAGGACTTTTCTGATTCAGTTGATGATTTGTCAATGAGATGATGGCAGATATGCTGTGTGGCACTGAGGGAATAATGGGTGGGTCCTAATGTTACATACGTGCTTGAAGTGTCTGTAAAGTGCATATATTCATATTTTTATATATATTTCAAATTTTACATATCTGTGTTTTTAAACATTTGTGGTGTTCTGGCTGTCAAACATCCTGTGAGCAGTGATGAGAAAAGTGGAAGGGAATCTTCCCATTGGTATCCAGAGGGAAAGACTGGCTGAAACGAAATCCTGGAAGTGTTCTCTTTCTTCTATAGGCACCACTCCTTTGCACCAAGAGGTTGTGGCAGTTAGAGTAGGAAACAACTACCTGCCCGATGGCTGGAATGAATTAACTTAAAACATATTCTTTCCATTTTTCTTTCTTTTTTTTTTTCCCTTTCCTGTTTTTTTTTTTTTTTTTTTTTTTAAATTTAAATCCTAATTTCTGCAAGACCAGTTTAAAACTTCCTGAAAGGTCAGCACGTCAGTTTGAAATTGCCACAGTCTTGTGACGCTGAAAGAGCTATTTAGTGTTTGGGGTTTTTAAAAAGCACTTCAATTTTTTATTTGCTATATTTAGGACTGGATTAATTTTTATCCTTCAGTCCTTTCACATTACACAGCAATGCAAAGTGACATTGACACCGCAGGCAGTTATAAAACATTTGCCTGAATGGTGTAAATTGACATTTATACAAATGGACATTTATACAAATGCCCGTTGGACATGAAAGTGAAATCTCATCTTTTTTGAGCTCATTAGGAGATTTATTGTTCTCTAAATGGGCTGGAATCTCTCTTCCAAAATTTAATTTTAGTATTGGATCCTTTTTTGCTCCAGTTCCTCAGTGCTGCAAGTCAGATAATTTTGTGACAGGGTTGGTTTTTTTCTCTCTTTCCTTCAGTTCAACAGCTCAGGGGCAGTAAAGGAAAACTCAAAACACTAAGAGCTCTGCTACAGTACATGTCAGTGGACATTCATTAGACACAGTCACTTTCTGTCCCAAAGTCACCCCTTCTAATATGCTTGGCGGGAACTGTACTTTGGCTCTTATTATTTCTCCAGCCTGTTATGAATGTCTCCCATATGTTAACACAGGCATGTGTGCATCAGCTCTAACTACTGTGTACCCAAGTCCAGAAAACCAGAGAAAGGCAACCAGCTCAGTGTCTGGTTTGGGGGGAATTTTTTTTAAGAAGAAATGATATTTCCAGCTGAAGTTTGCAACAGTTACCAGTATATGATCAGTTGCGGTAGAGACCTATAATTAGCTCTTATTTAAGGAGACATATGGCTCCAACAGATGGTAAAGGGAAAAAAGCAAGTTAGATCAACGGGGCTATTTGCACAAGAGTTTCTGGTCTCCTTTGGTTATATTTTGCAGTACGGTGCTTAGGTTCTAGCAAGATGGCATACTGTTCATTCGAGGAATGCCCACATGTCTTAATTTTCTCTAAAAAATAGCAAAATCAGTATGGCCTGCAAGTGTTTAACAATTTTGTCAATAGTAGAAATTAGATTACAATGCAACTTAGGAATTAGAAAATCCATACCTGTTTTGCAGGGACTCTGAACAAGAACCGACTCTCCTTGTGAAACTAGTGGGAATTTCAGGTGCTGAAGACCTATGGATCGATCAGCCCAAATTGTGTCTGGATGGGGGAGGGAGGGAGTCATCCACTGGATAGATTTGGGCTATGTTTATGATGGTACCAACCAAGATGGTGTGTGCTGTAGGGATCATTCAGATTACAGGTTGGTGGGCTACACCTAGTCCAGACTGAGATTTTAAAGGCAGTACTGTATACCCATTTATTATCATTCTCCCTGTTCACCTCTGTTAATAGACTATGGGATTGCTTTCCATTCGCTTCGGGGCAAGGAGACCTAGCTCAGTTTAAGCTGCCTTCTGCTGTGATTTACCAACAGTTGACTTTCCACTGAAGCAGATTAGGAAAGATCACATGAACCGCTGACACAACATGTCCGCGTGGGCAGTGACATAAGGTTTGTGGGTTGGAAGATTTCAGTAGGCTCACTGCTCTTTCTCAAGTGAGTGTGTTGTCCTGCCCTTCGTCTGTCTGTGCACGAGTGATCTGGGAGAATGAACCCATCCACGTTTCAGGTTACCCTTTGACTCTGAGACGTTCTTACGTGGGAGCCCTGTACAGAGACTATGATATACTTCCTGTGGCTCTGAATAAATATGAATGTTTAGTGTGCGCTCTTATTCATAAAGAAATATTTAGAGTAAAGCTCTGTTTACAACTGCAGGATCTTGATTTCCCCATGTTATTGAAGAGCATCTCATTCATTAAAGCAAAACTTAGCAGAACCCTGCTTTTCCTTTATGTGAACAACAGCCTAATAGTACTGCTTTTCATAGGCAGTAAGAGAGATTCAAGAAGTTGCCAGCAATTGAGTAATTACCTTGTTTCCAGTGCTATAGTCACAAAGGTATTAAAGAGGCTAGATCTGAAGTTAGATCTGTTTTCCATATGGATTTTTTCCTGACTGTATAATCACTCCCTGTTCATTTTAGACCTCTCGCACAATGCTCAGTAAGTTGTAGAGAGAGAATTCTGGTGACAGCAGGATGTAAACCTGAAGTCATCTTTCTAAAAGGCTATATTCCCTGGAGCTGTAATTTTATATTTAGAATAAAAAAAATATGTCTTTCTTTGTTCTCTGCTTTGTGTGGGGGATAGGAAGCAATGTAATCTCTCCAGCAGCAGAGTTTCAGGACTGAGTCGTCACATTTCCTCCTTTCTTATTTTGAAAAAGTAGTAATTAATTTTACTTCTCTGGGCTCCTGAAGAGAGGTCGGACTCAAGGTAAATTCTGTCTCTGTGCTTTCTTTGTCAAACCCAGCAGCTGAAATATACTAAATGGAGGGGTATAAATATGATATTTTCCCTTCTAATTTTCAGCAAAGCTGTAGTCAAGTCTTACAAGTTGTATAGGAGGAGATTTGCTGTGAAGGAGGTTTTAATGTGTTTCCTCTGGAGAGCAGAGTTTTTCACACATCATTTGGATCTCATGTTCTTTGTTGTGTAGGGAAATCTAACATTATTTAAAGTTATTCTTAGCAAGGTAGTAAATTTTAAAATAAACCAAGGACCTAATTCCAAGGCCTTCTTCAAGCTTCTGACAGCTGTGGGAAGCAGAGTTAGAAAGTAATGCAAAGTGATGTATTGATGATCATGCTTACTGTGCATGGGGTCTCTGTAGTACTACAAATGAGAACCTCTTCTCAAAGCATTTCTCAAAGGTGAGATTATACCAATACTCTTGGGCAAATCTAGGTCTCAGACCAGAATGCCTGCCATCCTTGAAAAGGTTTGTCAATTAACATCAATTCCAGTCTTATTTGGCAGTTACAGACATGAGGAAGAAGCACAATTGAAAATATAATTATGGAAAGAATCTAGCTGTTGAGATCAGAATGTGCTAATCGCTTACACGCCAAACAGATTGCAGAGGGCATAAAAATCCTATTGCTTTGCAAATAGCAAGGGTTCATATGGGGGAAATAATTCATCTCTGGGGAAATAATTCATCAAGTCTCAGGTACACCAAGACATTGCCATTTCAGAGGCTCTCCTTGACAGAAATCAGAGGTTGAGAGATGCGCGTGTCATTGTCAGTTGATTCTGCCAAGGTGAGTTCATTGTTTGCTCGCTCGGTGGAAATGTTATTGACATAAACCAAATACGAAATTGCTCAAACCATTTTTATAGAGGTTAAAAAGGAAAAAAAAAGTAAGTTAAGGATGGTTCAAATAAAGGAGATTTGAAGGAAGGAAGTGAGATTATTTAGTCATGGTGAAAGCAGGAGGAGGATGCATAAAAAACTCAGAGTTGAAAATGAAGACAGTGGGATATCTGGAGAGGAAAATTGGGGTAATTGGTCACTGGAGTTTGGGAGAAGAAGTACTAATCTGTCTGGTGTGTGTGTTAGGATCTTGGAAAGGTCAGGGGAACAATTCTGATCTGCAGAATTTTATCAGCATCTTTTATTACTTTTCCCCAGAAATGTTTTCCTCTCCTCACATGGACAGAAGTGGTGTGAGGGTGCTGTCGGGAAAAATAATACCAATGAGAACATTTGAAAAATCAGGAAAACGTAGATCCCTGTCACAGCTTTGCATCAACTGAGGGATGCTGCCAGTCCAGCCAGGCAATACTTTCAGTTGATGAACCAGTGGGTCCTTCAAGTAGAAGAGCAAGCTATTCTGTCTTATACCAATTCAAAAAACAAATAGAGTAGCACATTAGCCAACTGAAGTTGATTTAATTATCAGCTTTATCAAATTATACCTGCTGCCAACTGCAAAGCTATGATTAAGTAAGTTTGACCAGATGTCACATATCTCTGTAGGGGACTATGGTTTCTGGTGGTGTCCTTCAGGTTCTGGTGCTCTTTCTTGAAGATATTAAACTCGATTTTCTTATGCATTGCTTACTTCATTCTGCTTTCCTATCCAAACCCTCGTTATATGAGACATTGTGCAAAACCTATTCCTTTAACTTCTCTCCTCCTCTCTCCTCCTCTCTCCTCCTCTCTTCCTTTCTTTAATGGGCTTTTGCATATCTGCCACAGATACCCACCACCAACATCCCAGTGCCTTTCTACTAGCAGTGGTCATCAGAACAATGTAATTTCTATTCTCACTAAATTAGGCTGAAAATCAGTAAAAAATTTGCAGAGATGGCACCTGTCCATCAGTTTCTTCCTTGTAAGATTATCTGGACAGATGTTTTCAGGGGCCTTCAGGATCTAAATGGGAATATCTCTCTCTGATTCTTTAAAAGCATGAACAATTTCTGTATGACGTGCTGCAATGACATTTAGAAATCTCCATCTCTAGAAACTTCCAGATTAGGAAGATTAGGTAGACTAGTACGTATTTGGTTGAGCTTGGCAGACTGGAGATGGAGACAGTGGGGAAGCAGGACATGATATGCTAACTGGTGTGTACAGGCAGCCTGTGCTGTGTGTATGAAACTCTGCACAACTGCAAAGAGCCTTCTTTCCCTTCCTTTTTTTTTTTGAAAAAATATGCCATTACTTAATAGTCTGTAAAGGCTTTGCTAGAGGTGGTGGTGGGATGGGAATCCTGTGGGAAGAAGAAAGAGACCTGCATCAACAGGCGTTTCCCATTCTCTTAAATGAATCATTATGGAGAATGACTGTCTTGTTGTTGCCTTGTTCATGGTTCTTACAGTCCTGAGAACTCTTTCACTTTCCAGATAATTTGAAGACCTATTCAACCCAAGGAAAATAAGCAGTAAATGGAATAGCCACTTAGGAAAAGGAGATGGGAAAATAGAATTCCTTCTAGCTCAAGGGACACTGCAAGTGTCACAAATAAATCTCCTAACAAGGAAATTCACTGAGTAGAATCTCATTCCTACAAAATTAGGCTTTCCTTGTTGAGTTTACTGAAGATCAAATCTTTGAAACTGTGGAATAAAAAAGAGCTAAATGCAGGTCAATACAGTCTCAATTCCAGCTCTCACCAGGGAGTGAGAGCCCCCAGCAGTTTCCACATGCTAAGTCTGTCTTCCTTGGGCCACGTGTGACCAGTGACAGTGCAGGCACAGCTCAGAGTTGGTTGAGTATACAAGATTATGCTAAAAAGAGACTTGGGACAGCCTTTAGTTTCAGGCTTGTCTCTCATGACATCCTGTGCTTGTGTGAACACAGGGGTACATCTGCTATTACTCTGAACAATGTCAGCTGTGGCAAATGGACCTTATTGCCATTCTCTGTCAGCAAAGTCTGGGGGTTTAGAGAGACAGGAGTGTCAGAAGGTATCCCAGAAACAAGGAGAAATTTGTAAAAGTGTCCTGGTTTCAGCTAGGATAGAGTTAATTTTCTTCCTAGCAGGTAGTACAGTGCTGTGTTTTGGATTCAGGATGAGAATAAAGTTGATAACACACTGATGTTTCAGTTGTTGCTGAGCAGTGTTTACACTAAGTCAAGGACTTTTCAGCTTCTCACACTGCCCTGCTAGTGAGGAGGCTGGGGGTGCACAAGAACCTGGGAGGGGACACAGCCAGGACAGGTGACCCTGACTGGCCAAAGGGGTATTCCACACCATATGACATCATGCAACCATAAAACTGGGAGAATTTGGCTGGGGTGGGTGACAGCTGCTGCTGTGGGACTGGCTGGACATCCACAGTGGCTGAGTGGTGGGCAGTCGTACTGTGCATCACTTGTATATTATTTTGTAACAATAATAACAACAATAACAGTAACAATGATAATAATTCTTGTTTTCCCTTCCTTTTCTTTCTTCTTAAACTGCCTTTATCTTAGCCCATGAGTGAGGAGATGATCAGGCACTCATCTGCTATAGTTCTCTGCCAGATATCTTCAAAGGTAGATCTCTGTGCTTAAAACTGAGCAATTTTCGGCCCTCTAGTTCCATATGCACTCACTGATTTGAGACAACCCCACACATTGTAGAATGTCTTTGACTTTGACCTTTCCAGCAAGAGAAATGACTCTTTATGCCACCTTGCAAATCTCGCTCCTAACGCAATTACACACTAGGGGTGGTTTGCGCAGGACTGTGTTTGAAAAGAAAATGACATTAAACTTTCCATCCTAGAAGAGTACCAGTATATCAATATCCAAATCAAATAATATAAAGCTTCCTTTGTCTGCCAGCTAGGAATAAGAATGCATTATACATCTAATATGATTTTTGCCGTGTCTCTAATATGATGAGGTTTAAATTAAAATAAATGTGACTGCGTGCTTTTGAAGAGCTAATCAGGCTGAAACGTTCTAGCCTAAGTGGTGTAGCACAAGGAAATAAATGTGTAGTTTTCTAAGCTGCCGGATTTACGCATAACTGTTGTGCAGGATGTGTGATGGGAAGACAATAGGAGGGTGAGACACTTAGGGTGTTCCTGGGTGTGCTTGGTAAAAGTCAGTAACAGGAAAATGATTTGAATGCAGTCTGGATGACAGCCCTGTGATTCTGCTAATTAATTAGCTCAAGTCTTATTGGTGTTTAATCAACTCTTCCTTCTGCCCCATGTGATTTTTGGTTTTTACCGAGAGGGTGCTTTTTTTGTCTGCCACAAAAAACTAATCATTATAATGACAAAGCTCCATTCACTTGTCTACCACGGCCTTTAGTATTTTTTTTTTAAAAGTACTTTCTCTTCTTTTCTTTATTTTTTTCCTTCTAAACAAACCTTACCTCAGGAAATCTTTAGTTCTCAGTCTCAACTCACTGACTTCTGATTGCAAATTATGTATGAGTCTTCCACTGAAAGCAAAAGCAGTAGCTTTACCACAGCAGTATAGACCTGTCCTGATTTCAAACTCTTGAAAAAACAGCAGTCCCTAAGACTTTCTGACCTGGACTTTTATCTTACCACAGCTCATGGACTCAAAACAATTCTGCAAAGGCCCAAATTCCTGGAAGTACCTTCTGAAAAGCTATTATTCTTTGTAAAAAGCATGCGCCTCTTGGCTTCTTGATGATGATCACAGATCTGTCTCTCTCTGAAGGACTGAATCTGGTACACCTTTTTTTATGCACATCTTGTTAGGAGAGTTCCAAAATACAGCTAAAAGGCTGTATTTCAAAAGCTCAGATTCCTGCAGCACTGAATGCTGGAAAGGAACAAAACTGGCTCTGAGTAAATTTTGCAAGAAGTTGTTGCTCAGGGACTATGGAAGTGGAATTAGCCAGGGATTTGGATTAATAGCCAAAACACATCTTGAAGGCACCTAACTCTGATGATCCATTGTTTATTAAATAGTTACAAAGGCATCACAGACTCCACTAGAAGGAATTCATTGTAAACGTTGTTGCCTTCAATGTGGCTTTATACACATTGTTTTCCTGTTAGGGAAAGAAAAAATTACTCAATAAGCAATGGACTTCAAGCAAAAATTTGCCTCAATCTGCACGTTTTTCGTTAGATGAATGATATCTTAAATTCCATAGTCTCCATTGTAACCATAAGAAGGTTACATCATTGGAGGCACCTAAAAGTTAGGAAGGACAAATCCCACCTGAGTTTATGTGAAGTTCATTTTTGACGCTGTGATACATCAGCACACTGATGAAGCTATTGACTGTCTGAATTCATGTGCAGAAGCTTAGGGTTTTGCTTCTATTGTTCCTCAGGTAAGTCCCAATTGTATGGGCCAACTTGGCAGCTCTAGCATGAGTCAAGGGCCTGAAGGATTTCACAGGACTTTTGGCAACTTGAAAAAATGGGTACTGTTTCTGTATTTAATTTAAGGTGCTTCTGCACTTCCACGCTCTACATTCAAGATGTGGTATTAGCTGTTGTCCTTCCCTCTCAGATAGTAACTTCTGGATGCACCAGAGATGACAAGAAAATGTCCTTTTCTGAAAGATACCCGTTGCAGATAAAAAATGAAATTTCATAGGTGAACATTCACAGTCCTCGTGGTGCTGGGTAGCAAACCTTCCTAGAAGACATTTGATGCTTTAGCTGCCATTAGAGGTAAAGGTAATAGGGTAATTGTTGTCACAGGGTCTCATTTTGAAATCCAGCCTGACTACAGTTTAATATTTATTTTCTTTAAATACCATGTTTGGGAACCTGCAACCGACATAACAATCTGCTCTGTTACCATTAATTATTGAGAATGTAAGTGTTTTATTACAAGTACTAATACAACTGGCCTAGATAATCCTGAAGTGAAAGTGTAGGAGAAAAAATAATCTCCCTGCAGAAATCACACCAGGGGTCTGTCTGTGTTTTGTGCAGGTGATTCCAGCCTTTGCTCAGCCTGCGTTCATGAAAACAATGTTTACAGCAGAATATTTCAGATTTTGTACAGAAACGAAGAGATCATTCTTAATGAATCAATGAACTTCAGAGTGCACCTGCTTCTGGATGGTGAAAGGGTGAGTTGTCTTGAGATGCACATAAAAACTAGGGGGGTTGGGATTCCTCTTACCTAACTGGGTGTCCATTGCACAGATATCTCCATTGAAAAGTTGTCCCTGTGCTGTTAGAGGTCTTATCAATGTAGGTGGTGGAGATAAAGGCATGATTTATGTGACTGAATACCAGCATCTACATTAGAAGGAGACTGACCGTCCTGTATGCATCATTACCTATGCCAACAAGGGTGCCTGGGGTGCTTTGTTTATTTGTAAATGCCAACTGTATGAGCATCTGCATTAGTCAGATAGACCCTATGCCCTGTGCCTGTTATGAAGGGTAGCCTACACCTTGTCTTTCCAGCAGAATAAAATGTTGACCATCAGTATATCAGAAATTCAAATTTATCAACTACAATTTGTCATTTGTGCACCCAGTCACTCATTCTACATATCTGTGTAGATCAATCTCATCTGAGAAAACCAGGAATATTCTACATCTTGTTATGACCAGCTTCTACTCCTGCCGTCCATTACTGCTATCTCCTCCTCCTCCTTCTCCTCCTCCTCCTCTTCATCCCTCCTTGAGGCTGTTTTTTGCTGCAGTCCTGGTTACAGGAGTGCATGGCAGATTTGCTGGAGCTTAGACTCCCTAAAGTCCACATACGACCCCTTTGCTTTCTGTTGGTAGAGAGACACATTCCCAGGTTGAATCACCATCCCTGGAGGTATTTAGAAGATGGGTAGACGTGGTGCTGAGGGACATGGTTTAGTGGTGGTTTTGGCAGTGTTCGGTTGGTGGTTGGAATCGATGACCTTAAGGGTCCCTTCCAGCCTTAGACAATGCTATGATTCCATGACATTAGCTGTTTTTGCAAAATCAATGTGCCATCAAAATTAATTATACAGCCAGTGTGAATCAAATGCTGTGTGTTGAACTTGGGGCCAGAGATTCTCACCTGTACTTCCTTATATAACTTTGTCTCAGAGCCTGAAGAGATTTAAAATTTCTCTTTTGTCTGATATCTACCCATATATACATGGATTATATAAAGATAAGCCAAGATCTAAATTAAAACAGCTGGAGAATCTAATTTAAGCTGATTTCACATGCTTTTCTTTTCCTCCCACCTTTTTCTTGGTGTTTTGGTTTGTGGTTTGTTTTTTTTTAACGTCATGTCATCAGTTTATTCCTCCCTAGAATAGTTGTTTTGTGCTTATGTGAAAAAATACTAAATGTAAGTTTATCAATATTCATTAAGGGAATGTTCCAACATGCTTAATTGAATATTAATTTTTTCCTTTCTCACTGGAGCTTCTCTGATTAAAAGTCCCTCCTCTCAAATTATAGCAGTTTCCGCTGTGTTGAGCAGGGATGATTTCTGATGATTTTTTTCATTAATATTCAGGAAAGTTGTGCACCTGACAAAATTAAAAAAAAAATAAATAAATCCCACAAGATTCCTCACAGCTAAACTGTGTTCTGACTCTCGATGTCCTGTGTGCATTGCCTTTGTCTTTTCATAGGAGACCACTTGGGAACTCGGAGAACTTGACAGCTGCCCAGTTCTGTACTTACAGAATGGTTTTGCTCATTTAAAACTCCTTTTTCTCTGTGTGATGAATTTGCTTTGGGTTTTCAGGGGTATAGAAGATGATGGTAAACAGATCTGTTGGTCCCAGATGAGTTGCCGAAGAAACTCTAAAAAATCGAATGCAAGAAATAGAAGTCCTTAAAAGTTTGTGTGTGTTGAGCAGATTCACACAATTCTCTTCTGCTTAATGCTCCTGGTCATAGTTTGATGTCTTGCCCTCCACAACTTTAAAAATTTGATATAAATATGGGAGAGATCCAAATGTGCCACTCCACAGGGCACCGTGCTCAGAAGAAACTTACTGTGTCCGGAGCTATTGTTCAGAGAAGGTTTTGCGTCTCTGTCATGTCATCTCATGTCTTGGATGAGAGCCTTGCAATGTGGCATTGGCAAAACACCTACAGATTTGTAAAGTGTCTCTGTTCACAGCTTCTTAACTTATTTAACACACAACAGGTACAAATCCTTTTCATGCCAGTTGTCTGAGTTTTTCTGGTTGAGGGTGAAGGATCAGTTCATTGCTTTTTCTGTAAACGGAAGTTATGATAAATAGTCAAGGAAGTTAGAGTGGATAATAGAAGTGCTGAGTTCACATGCTCCATGTAGTTTCTGTTGTCAGAGCTGGAATTATCAAATATTATACCAAATGAGCAGTGTGCTTTCTTCCCATGGTTCTAAGTTAGTTTTGTTGCTGAGATAGGCTCAGTACAAAAAAAACCCCAAACAACAAAACTCAGTGTGCATGTCCAGATTAGATTATTTGCTATTGGTTTCTTTTTTCTTTTCCTTTCTTTTTTTTTTTTTTTTTTTTTTTT